>NC_079393.1:11585142-11910856 GCF_029220125.1 Pseudoliparis swirei | reverse complement strand
CTGGTAATAACACCTTTTCTTTGAACTGAGTTCAAACCACACTTAAACCTCGAGGAAACTCAAGTCTTTTTTATTTATCTTTTTATTTTTTATTGTCAGATGCACAGAATGACACAGGGTCAGACTGGGCACTGAAATTCTTAGGACAAGGCACATAAACCTCGAGGAAACTGCTGACTAAGCAAGTTTCCTGTTCCCCTACGATGTCCAGAGGAGGACATAGACTCCGCAGATGTAACGTCATAAACAAAGAAGTAAACCATACACAACGTCTGGTGTACCTTTCCCTCCCTAACGTACTCATTACCTGTGCATGCTCGTGTGCGTGATAACAACACAACTCACTGGTCTTTGCATCACCTTCCTTTAAAGGTAATACAACAGGCGTTACAGTATTGCAGTGTTTAGAGAGAGCGGCGTGGGAGGCGAAGAAGAGGGTCAAAGAGAAGCATCTCAGAAGAGTTTGCTCCACAATTGATTTCTCAAGAAAATGCATTGCCATGACAACAGCGCCAGGAGAAAGACACCAGCGCTCGGAGGGTCTCTGAGCTTCCTCACACTGGGATTGGGGAAGAAACCCCGACACACACCCTGTGACCCTTTCTGTCTTTCTGCAGGTTAATTGTTCCCAGAGTAACGTGCACCAGTTGTTGTCACGCGCTCCATCTTTCCTCCAAGGTTTCAATCAAATGAGAGACAGAGTCGATCTGGACAGCCGGTCTGCCGGGAAAGATCATCAAGAGTCCTGTCTGGATGAGCTCAAGGCACTCTCTATATACAGAGTATACATTCATAATATATGACCGACTCATCTTTCTCTCCGTCTTCTTTCTAAGAACAAATTTGGAGGCACTGCAGAAGAAATTAGAAGAACTTGAGCTGGATGAGCAGCAGCGGAAACGCCTGGAGGCCTTTCTGACACAGAAGCAGAAGGTGGGAGAGCTGAAGGACGACGACTTTGAGAAGATATGTGAGCTGGGGGCCGGCAACGGAGGAGTCGTCTTCAAGGTCTCCCACAGACCCTCTGGTCTGATCATGGCGAGGAAGGTGAGCTGTGGCCCTCAAGGTTTGGCGTAGGTGGGGCTTAAAAGATGGAATTACATCCATGATATATAATAAACAGTTATCTTCGTCAGGCAGGCAATGATTTTATACGGGCAACCATCCATGTTGGGAGTCAAATTTGTCTAATTTTTCGAGTATTTTGTGAACATGACATTCTTTAATCACACAAGATCAAATTAAAATAAATAAACATGCGGCCAAAATGAATGGATTTTTAAATTATAACATATGTAGGATGTTATGTTCTGTAAATATCTCCTGTTCCGTGTGGTATGAGAACATGAATACAGCCTGATGTCTGCTGTGTTCCAGCTGATCCACCTGGAGATCAAACCTGCCATCAGGAACCAGATCATTAGGGAGCTGCAGGTGCTGCACGAGTGTAACTCCCCCTACATTGTGGGCTTCTACGGGGCTTTCTACAGCGACGGAGAAATCAGCATCTGCATGGAGCATATGGTACTCATCTTTAATAGGTTGTGGCTCCCAGTGTGTTTATACAGCATTCACTGATAGTGCTGCTTTGTAGACGACGCTTTCTTTCCTTCCATGTACAATCTCATTAATATTGAAAGAAACACTTTTTTGTTTTGTTTAAATGATATTTTTGAATTTCAAAGAGTCCTTTCAGTAGAGGCTCTTCATATTTCCCTTCCCTGCTGGCTGTAGGACGGCGGCTCCCTGGACCAGTCGCTGAAGAAGGCCGGCAAGATCCCGGAGCAGATCCTTGGCAAAGTCAGCATCGCTGTGGGTAGCTCCGACACCTCCACTGCCTGTGGTCGTCCCACTACAGCTATATTTGTTTTGTTTTTGGATATACAACTCCATTCAACAATGAGCTATTACATTGTGTCTTTTATATAATCTGAAATTATACAACACTGATAAGCAATATTTGTCTTTTCAGGTCATTAAAGGACTCGCCTACCTGAGGGAGAAACACAAGATCATGCACAGAGGTCATTATTTGACTTAGTAAAATATGTTATGAGGTTTTCCCTTTACAATACCTTTATGTTTATTAGCGAAGACTGTATTGAAGTCCATATTCAAGATGCATAGACTAGATATTTGTGTTTTAGATATGTATGATGACATTAAATGGTATAAAGACAAGCACACAGTGCACAACATGCACTCAACCTTTGCAACAGACAGTTTTGTGTGCTTAATGTTCTGTGTTGAATATTTTGCCAAACATGTCCTCTTAAATATATATACTGCATGATCCTCTTTCAGATGTCAAGCCTTCAAACATCCTTGTGAATTCCCGCGGTGAAATCAAGCTGTGCGACTTTGGAGTGAGCGGACAGCTCATCGACTCCATGGCCAACTCCTTCGTGGGAACCCGCTCCTACATGTCGGTGAGTTCACACGGACGCACTATCCTTCTGCCTCGTCCACATTAGCCGTTACGAAGTGTCACATTTAATATGGTTGGCAACTATTCAAGTCCCAAATTCCAGATTCTGATGGCTCACAAATCAACTTTGACGAGATGTATACACCGGTCAGGTGGGCCAAATATCTTTACAGCATGAATTGTGTTTATAGTTGGGCCTACACACTGGAACAAATATCACAACGCTGTAAGGAATCTCAGTTTTGCGTTTGCATGTTGTATTTTGCGATGCTTTCTAATGACAATCCACACATGGTTGTCATAGTGATGTAATTGCGTGCGTGTTGTGCAGCCAGAGCGTTTACAGGGAACCCATTACTCGGTTCAGTCGGACATCTGGAGTATGGGTCTGTCCCTGGTGGAAATGGCAATTGGGCGCTTTCCCATCCCACCGCCTGATACCAAGGAACTGGAAAAGATTTTTGGCTTCCCAGTAGAAGGGGAGGCGGCCTGCAGCGAGTCCTCCCCACAGCCGCAGCCCCCCGGGCGACCAGGCAGCTGTAAGTCGGACATGAAGCTGGTTTGTTCTGTGATTCTGCAGAACGGCCGTTTCAAAGGGTCCGTTGAAATAGATCTTGAATAATACGAGAGCATGAAGTGACAGCTATTGGTGACCTTGAGTGATGAGCACACTGAATTATTAAAGAAGCTCAAATTAGTTTTTATTCCCCCCAGCATACGGACCTGACAGACCACCGATGGCTATATTTGAGCTGCTTGATTACATAGTGAATGAGGTGAGTGTGCCCATTATATAACCACATCCTGACTGAGCATACCGTTTAATGTACATATCGGTCCATTGAGAGCTGACTGGACCGTTTCCCCTTCAGCCTCCACCAAAGCTCCCTGGAATATTCGGCTCCGAATTTCAAGACTTTGTGAACAAATGGTATGTAGAAGAAATAAATTCAAAGTGTTGGAATATCCACGTCTGCCTGACACTTTCTGCCACCTGGTGGTTTTAAAATGCACTACACTGTCCCCAATGCAGTTTGATAAAGAATCCAGCAGAGAGAGCGGACCTCAAACAGTTGACGGTGGGTGTTCAAACTCAGCAGTACATGTTTGTGTTCACCTTAGCAGACGACTTACACTCCTTTTTCCCTTCAGGTGCATTCGTTCATCAAATTGTCCGACGCAGAGCAGGTGGACTTCGCAGGCTGGTTGTGCAGCACCATTGGACTCAATCAGCCGGTGACGCCCACCCACAGTACAGCAATGTGAGGCCATGTTTACAACATCCCTAGGGTCCTCTGATGAATGGTTGTTATGGGTCAAATATATGTTTATACCGATCACTTGAGTTTAAAAGTTGTGCGATCAATAGTTGTATATTCAGTGTACAAACCTTCATGCCAAGTGAAATTATCTGTTTGAACTCTGGCCTACATTGCAGGGCGGCCTGAAAGCCATCTTTTTCTAATGCTCAAATACTTTTATCATGACAAATGCTGCTCAGCCTGTGTGCTTGATATTCCTCTTTGCCTTTTGTCCTTTAGCACCAACAGATGAAAGTCTGGAGCTTATGTGAAATAAAGTCTTGTGAACCAAACGTTTGAAAAAAAGGTTTTATTAAATTCAAGTACAGGACCAAGTTTTTTTATTTTTATCACTTAACTCTCAAGCCTCTAGATTGAGTCAAACCATTACCAATGGGACATTCTTGAGGATGTCATCACGTCTTTGTTTTTAAAGTTCAGTTGGAGTATTATCCTCAAGTTCTTCAGGACTCAGGAGCTGATCTTTTAGCTGCAATGAAAAAATAAACAAGTCTTAAAATTGAAAACTTCCTCTTAACTAAAAAATGCATTAGTTCTGTGCATTGCTCAGGACTTCCATATAATCAGGATTCAGAAACACGGACCGGAAGTAGGAAATTCATCATAGTTGACAAGCAAAAATCAATGTTCAGGAAGTTTAGACTGCAGCACTTACATTGGTGTACGAAGAGCCTTCTGGATCTCCTCCTCGTCTTGAGCATCATCCTCAAGTTCTTTTCAGGACTTTGCAGCTGATCTTTTAGCTGTAATGACAAAATAATCAAGTCTTAAAATTGGGAACTTCTGCTAGACTACAAATGCATCATTGGCTTTATGCGTTGCTCAGGACTTCCATATAATCAGGATTCAGAAACACGGACCGGAAGTAGAAAAATCATCAATAGTTGACAAGCAAACATTACTGTTCAAGAAGTTTAGACTGCAGCGCTTACATTGGTGTACGAAGAGCCTTCTGGATCTCCTGACGCTTCAGAATCCTGCTCAGGTCGGTGATGGTCATCCTGTGGATGGGCCGGCTAAAGGAAAAACATTATGAATTCAATGAGTGATTCCATAACACAATTAAACACTGAACTGAGGTTGAATTAGGAGTAAAACGGCCTCAGATATGCCGTTAAGTCAAGAAACATTGAAAATAAACAATACATTTTTTGAGGAATTAGATATTTAGAGCTTACCCAATAGTAATTGTAAAAAAGGCAATTCAAATAATGTGTTGCCCAATAGAGTTCTGATTCATGCCAACAGAGAAAATGTAGACTACCTTCTTGATGTCATTCCAGGCTTTCAGCTTCTTCAACAGGAGCACTGCCTCCTTGGTTCTCTTGTAGCTCTCAACTTTGTCTTCAACCACGAGCGGGACCTCTGGGATTTCCTCGATGCGGTGTCCTAACGGACAGATACTCGTGTCAACCATTTTCTTCGCACTGCGTCACAGACTAGTGTTACCAGAGCTTGCTCAGAACTCAAGACACATCAATACCTTGTGACAGCTTAAAGACGGCAGGCTACCGTCACTGTTCACGGGCTCAGACGCAAATTACACCATCATAGCAAGACACACTCCTCTTTAAAGATAGTAACCACCTCAATATGGACCTATATGCAATATTATACACAATATTTAAGAATACAAAAGTTTATTTAATTGTATACTTCCTATTCACAACAAAGGCTTACCTTTGGACATCACAAGTGCAGGAATTGTAGTCATCATGACATGGAGTCTTGTTTGAGCATCATCCTCAAGTTCTTCTTCAGGACTCTGCAGCGGATCTTTTAGCTGTCATGATAAAAATAACCACGTCTTAAAATTGGGAACTTCCGCTCAACTAAAAAATTCTTCATTGGCTTTATGCGTTGCTCGGGACTTCCATATAATCTGGATTCAGAAACACGGACCGGAAGTAGGAAAATCATCATAGTTGACAAGCAAAAATAAATGTTCAAGAGGTTTAGACTGCAGCGCTTACATTGGTGTACGAAGAGCCTTCTGGATCTCCTCACGCTTCAGAATCCTGCTCAGGTCTGTGTTGGTCCTCCTGTGGATGGGTCGGCTGAAAGAAACAAGACATTATGAATTAATTCATCAAGTTGAAGATTATGGAAAAAGTCAATTGACAAGCATGTTGATGCTCAAACTCAGAACTTCTTTAAATATCACAGAATATCAAAAACACGGACCATGAAGTGGAAGCTCATCACTGATGTGATAGACATGTTTTACTCGTGTAACAATGAGATGTTTAACTCACTTGTAACGGCTCAGGGAAGCAGGTCTCCACCAGGTGCCGTACAGCTCATCCATGCAGAAGCATCCGGCGTGACCACCAGGGGCCTCGGGAGGTCGTTTGTTTACGTTCTGCAGAGCGATGCCTTAAAAATACATAATTAAACACTCAGCAGGTTGAATTATCTTGTTCCTGGTTTTTCTAATCGATGCGGTGTCCTAACAGACAGATACTCGGGTCCGCCATTTTCTTCGCACTGCGTCACAGACTAGTGTTAACAGAGCTTGCTCAGAACTCAAGACACATCAATACCTTGTGACAGCTTAAAGACGGCAGGCTACCGTCACTGTTCACGGGCTCAGACGCAAATTACACCATCATAGCAAGACAAACTACTCTTTAAAGATAGTAACCACCTCAATATGTACCCATATACAATATCATTTTTAAGAATAAAAAAAAAGTTGTTTTAAATGTTATACTTCCTATCCTCAACAAATGCTTACCGTTGGACATCACAAGAGCAGGAATTGCAGAGGCAGCCACAGCAGAGCAGACAGCAGAACGCTTCTGGCTTGTATTGACTCCGCGGTGCCAGTGACGCCAGGTTTGAGGGAGCCATCACGTCATGGAGTCTTGTTTGAGCATCATCCTTTTAGCAGATCTTTTAGCTGCAATGAGAAAATAACCATGTATTAAAAGTTGGAACTTCTGCAAGATAACTAATTCATCATTGGCTTTATGCGTTGCTCAGGACTTCCATATAATCAGGATTCAGAAACACGAACCGGAAGTAGGAAATTCATCAGTTGACAAGCAAAAAAAATGTTCAGGAAGTTTAGACTGCAGCGCTTATATTGGTGTACGAAGAGCCTTCTGGATCTCCTCCTCCTTGAGAATCATCCTCAAGTTCTTCTTCAGGACTCTGCAGCTGATCTTTTAGCTGTAATGACAAAATAACCAAGTCTTAAAATTGGGAACTTCTGCTCGACGACAAATTCATCATTAGTTCTATGCGTTGCTCAGGACTTCCATATAATCAGGATTCAGAAACACGGACCTGAAGTAGGAAAATCATCATAGTTGACAAGCAAAAATTAATGTTCAAGAGGTTTAGACTGCAGCGCTTACATTGGTGTACGAAGAGCCTTCTGGATCTCCTCTCTTCAGAATCCTGCTCAGGTCTGTGTTGGGCCTCCTGTGGATGGGTCGGCTGAAAGAAGCAAGACATTATGAATTTAATTCATCATGTTGAAGATCATGGAAACAGTCAATTGATAAATCTTTTGATACTCAAACTCAGAACTTCTTTAAATATCACAGAATTTCAAAAACACGGACCATGAAGTGGAAGCTCATCACTGATGTGATATACATGTTTTACTCGTGTAACAATGAGATGTTTAACTCACTTGTAACGGCTCAGGGAAGCAGGTCTCCACCAGGTGCCGTACAGCTCATCCATGCAGAAGCATCCGGCGTGACCACCAGGGGCCTCGGGACGCTGTTATGCAGTGATGGCAGGACAGGCAAACAAGTTAGTTTTAAAACCAACTTTAAAAAGTGATTCACAAATGTTTTACTGCCCATGTTTAAAAAAATATATACATCTACTTCATATTAAAACGCAGTTGGTATTAAGGAATATTAAGATAATGTTCCAATATCATTTACACAAGGGAAAACTTTTACATTTGAACAAATAAATCACCTGAGGAATTGCAGAAGACTTGAGACAGCGGCGACTCGGTTGTCGATGTTCCTGTGGAGACTCCGGATCTTACCTTTACCAGCACTAAAGGGCTCAGCATGCAAGTTTCTTCTTCAGGTTCACTCGGGCATGAACTAAGCGCCGTGGACTTTGCAGGCTGGTTGTGCAGAACCACTGGACCCTGTCAGGCGGTGAGACACTTCACAGCAATGAGGCCATTTGGGTTCACAACAAATCCTACATCAAGGTCCTCTGATGAATGGGGTTATGGGTAACATGTTTACACTGATCACTAATGAGTGTAAAAGTTGTGCAATCAATAGGTAGTCAGTGTACTAACCTACATGCAACGTGAAATTATGTTTTTAACAGTCGCTAACCTATATGGCAGGTCTGCCCAAAAAGCTATCTTTTTCTAATGATCAAAGAATGGAATAAAGACAAATTCTGCTCAACCTGATCGATTTTCCCCTTTGGCGAGAGATTTAAGTCTCTTTACTGATGTGAAATAAATTGTCTTGGGAATAAAGATGTGCAATTACAAGTCTGACTCGTAGATTTGAAACAAATGATTTATTAAATCACTGAACCCTTCCTTGTCAACAAGTATAGATCTATGCCTTGGGTTTGACAGGTGCTCCTGCTCCCTTCCTAGCAGGCTTCTTCTTGGGTTTCAGCATCTTTGCCTTGATCTATGGAGCGAACAAGCAAGATGTCAAAGTAATGAATAATATTAAGCTAGAAGTTTTGCTTCCAGCATGAATTCGTTTTTGGTTCTTACCGCAGGGTTATGCTTGAGGATGGCATTACGTCTGGCCGTCTTGGCGTAGGGGTTCAGTTTGAGCATTATCCTCAAGTTCTTCAGAGGATTCTTCTTCAGGACTCTGCGGTTGATGGTCTTGCTGCAAAGACAAAATAACCAAGTCTTAATATTGGGAACTACTGCTTTGCTACAAATGCATCATTGGCTTTATGCGTTGCTCAGGACTTCCATATAATCAGGATTCAGAAACACGGACCGGAAGCAGGAAAATCATCATAGTTGACAAGCAAACATTAGTGTTCAGGAAGTTTAGACTGCAGCGCTTACTTTGGTGTACGAAGAGCCTTCTGGATCTCCTCACTCTTCAGAATCCTGCTCAGGTCTGTGTTGGTCATCGTGTGCATGGGCAGGCTGAAAGAAACAAGACATTATGAATTTAATTCATCATGTTGAAGATTATGGAAACCATCAATTGACACGTCTTGACGTTTAAACTCAGAACTTCTTTCAATATCAACGAATTTCAAAAACACGGACCATGAAGTGGAAGCTCATCACTGATGTAATCGACACGTTTTACTCATGCAACAATGAGATGTTTCTTAAACACTCACTTGTAACCCTTCTTCAGGGTAGAAGGTTTACGCCAGGTCCCGTACAGCTCATCCAGCTTGCGGAAAGCACTCTCGGTCCAGATGCAGAAGCGTCCAACATGACCACCAGGGGCAAGCCTCAGGAGGTTCAGTTTGTTTACGTTCTGCAGAGTGATTCCTTTGAAAAACAGCATAATAATTAAACACTCAGTTTTTTGTAGTTGTTAGTTTACATCAGAACTTTGATAACCATTAATTAAAATCATTAAGGACTATTAAAAAAAAGTAGTCAGTACAGCATTTTTAGCTATGCCCTTCGAGTAGACAAGAAACCTTGCATATGAACTATAAATAGTTTAATTATAAAATATTCAGAAGTCTTAAATCTATTTACATAAGAGAAATACATCATTAAAATATAACGAACCTGGGATATTTCTGAAGGCCTTGGTGACACCGGAGTCTTGGTTGTAGATGATGCATGGTCCTCTGCGTTGGATCCGTCTGCGATTCCTCATCTTACCCTTACCAGCACGCATGCGCTGAGAGGCGTAGACCTGGGAATAAAAAGAGTATATCATTACTCGACACAATTAAAAATAAACCAAGTAGTGCCCAATATACTCAACTTCAGGCTGAAACGTTAACAGTTGATAGCACTTAAAGAAATCAGTTCGGTCGAAGATCTCTGCTAAACGGATACATACATGTGAATCAGATAACGGATTCTAAACATCTCTCCCAGTTGTGCTTTACTCAGCAATCTTTTTTTAAATATAAATCTTATCTTTAAGTAAAGTTTGCATCCAGGATTTCCCCCAAATGGAAGAGACTGTGGGAAAAAGGCAATTCAAATAATGTGTTCCCTAATAGAGTTCTGATTCATGCCAACAGAGAAAATGTAGATTACCTTCTTGACGTCATTCCAGGCTTTCAGCTTCTTCAACAAGAGCACTGCCTCCTTGGTTCTCTTGTAGCTCTCAACTTTGTCTTCAACCACGAGCGGGACCTCTGGGATTTCCTCGATGCGGTGTCCTAACGGACAGATACTCGTGTCAACCATTTTCTTCGCACTGCGTCACAGACTAGCGTTACCACAGCTTGCTCAGAACTCAAGACACATCAATACCTTGTGACAGCTTAAAGACGGCAGGCTACCGTCACTGTTCACGGGCTCAGACGCAAATTACACCATCATAGCAAGACAAACTCCTCTTTAAAGATAGTACCCACCTCAATATGTACCTATATGCAATATTATATACAACCTGTAATAATAATAAAGTTTATTAAAATTGCATACTTCCTATTCTCTACCATTGCTTACCTTTGGACATCACAAGAGCAGGAATTGCAGAGGCAGCCACGGCAGAGCAGATGGCATAACGCTTCTGGGTTTTATTGATCCTGCGGTGCCAGCGGCGCCAGGTTTTGGTGGGGGCAAACATGCGGCCTCCACGACACATCTAGACTAAAGTCAAGGAGGTTTGACAACTACTGAATGAAAACATAACTACCGAAGTAAATAATACTTGCTCAGACTCAATGTTCTTCAGCCATCTGTGCCAGCATATGACAGCAGGCATACCGTCACTGGTCACAGAGTCAGTCGCAAATTACACCATCATTGCAAGTTTTGTGCCCGTCTAGTTTTCACAATATTTTTAAAAAAGGGAGAACATTTACAGCGTTTCCATTTTTCCTCACAAGGATACATTTCCAAAAGCACCCTGTCCAGAACGGTGAGTACCACCACCTCGCACACGGGGGATACGTGCTACAGCTCTTCCTGTACCCCAGGACTCGGCACTGGTCTGGTGACCTGTAATAAAACAATTATAGACCTAAATTACAAACAAAATACATCCGATTTGTGAATACATGTCCTCAGTCGCCATCTTAAAATATTGTATTAACTAGGACGGGCGATCTTGGTCCACTTGGACATATACACTCACCTGCCAGTTCACTGACTGCATAAGGCTGGCGACTGTTCTTGCGCATGTTGGTGTGCACAAAATTCACAACATCGGGGCGAATTGGAGCCTTGAACACAGCTGGCAAGACGACATTCTTGCCAATAGTTTCTCCTTTCTCGGAATACACCGATATCAAGGGTCGGGCACACGCCTAAGACACAAAACAATGAAATGTAGGTAAATATAGTGCTGGATTTGAGAAGGTATTGAATACTCGAATGTAAATCACTTAAAACAACGTGTGCTAAGGACAAGCATATCCTGTACGGCAAGGCCGACAAACTTTTAAACCAGTTTGATAAAACTCGATGCAACTGGTACGTCCCAATCAGAGGTACTTAACTGCTAACAGGTGACAGCTCATTTACATTACATATTTACACAAACTCTTGGGTGAAATATGACATTTGTTCTGATCTTAGCTCGTTTAAGCTAACGCGACTGAATTAGCAAGCTAGTCTAAAACGTAGACGGCTAATCATCGATGTCGTTAGCGCCGTTATGAGCATATCATATCTGATAATTGCGATATAAATATATATACAATTCGATGATTTGTAAACGGGCCAGATGTACTAACTACGTGTTACTTATGTACCACTGAGGAGACAGCCACACGTGTCACTGAGTTGAACGATACACGTCCAAAATGGCTCCTCGTGTTAGCTTCGTTAGCCGGGACCTTTCACACGATCGGTCCTCATACGCCTCAGTTCACGCATCGCACAAACAACGGACAAAGGTTTATTTGATAAGTTCCCACCACCAGATGCGACATCCGTATTACATAGTATGTTAATAACAATCTGAGTGTGTTTTCTCACCATTTTCGGGAAATATTTTTCGGCTCGCCGGGAACCACACTGCTCACGGTATGGCGGCCACGGTGAAAAGGAAGTTGGTACGTTACCTTAAAAGCGTTATGCCTCCGCCTCGACGAATATCACTTCCGCCGAGTGATAGTTTTGACGATTGTTTTGCTTACCGTGAACTAACGTTGATTTAAATGTGTCTAACATTCTATCAAACATTTACATTCACATTTTTAATCAAATGCTCCAAATATAAATGTATTAAAGTCAGTTACTTCAAATGGGACTATTTCTTTACGCCATGTTGGCGCATTATGACCGAACTATTTTCTTCGAGTAACATTTACTTTCATTAGACATTATTTGAATAAGACATGTTTTACAATTCATGAGATCATAGAAACATGTTGCCAACTTTGCATTCATTTCTGATATATAAACGCATAATCCTGATTTAAAATGGTGACCTTTAACCTTCTGACGTCACCGCCGGAGTGAGCGCGCGACGGTCAAAATATCAACAGTAGCATCCTAGCAGCCACTTTAACTGTTAACTTATTTTGTATTGAGTCCATGCAACTCGCTCTTTTACAGGTGATCTGTTGTACACTTGTGGAATGGGCTCAAAGGTGATATGCAGAGCGAAGGAGTTTTATAAGATTATTCGGTGAGTTTACTTGTTTTACTTCCAGTGTAGCTTTTATTTATAAGTCAAATGAACGATGTGCAGTGAATGAGTTGTCCGCCTTTAGCTTAAGTCTAGCTAACTGCATGTTAACGTTAATTATCCGATTGCGTTAATTACCACTAAATACTTATCTTGCCGAGGTGAGATTTATGTATGTGTATTATGTGTCGTTTGATCTAAGGGCTCTTCAAGATGAGAAAAGCAACGAACCATTTGCATATGAGGTAATAATTACATTTGACTTAAAACAAAAAATCCGTTGTAATATGATCTATGTATCGATACATTTGTTCTACCGTAATGAATAATGTTTTCTCTGTATCTGATTTGGTTTTAGGAGGACATCCAAATGTTAAAGATGAATGGAGACAGAATCCCTGTGCTGAATATGTACTATGGCAGCCAGCCAGTCCTCATCTGTGAAAAAGCTGTGAGTGAAGTTATTGCTGTGACTTATTGAATATAGTCTGTGTCTGTCAGCTCTACACACATAGTACTGTGTAATGTGATATTAAACGCATTGACATTGTCTTTCATTTCAGAAGTCAATGATCTGAATCAGAAACATTTATTGTGTGTTAGACATACGAAGAATTTGACTTGGCGGCTGTTGTGTACATTAGACAGACAAACAAACCAACAACAATCAACAGTCAACATAGTACAATAATTTAAACATGAGTTTACATCTAGTTGTCTGGGTCTTCTGCTACATCACCAGTTACTTAGGATTCTTTTGACATGCTGATGTTGGTTCGGGATGGCGCACATTCTGTTTCATGGCTTAAAAGAAATCCCTTCCTTAGTCCTGGAGTTCAGTTATATTGTCATAATTGTGTATTTCAACTATAGACCGTAAAAGCATGGGATATAACTCAAGATACCGACAGGCACCCCTTTCTCATAGAGTTGTATTAAAACACCTCCCAAACATTCACTATTGGACAAAAATATTTCTTGATTTTTCAAGGTTCCAAAATTAAGTGAAGCTGATGACCAACCAATGACTTCAAACTGCTCTGACAACGATGATGATGCTGGTGGTGATGATAATGCTGATGCCAATGCTCTCCAGGCAGAATTGGGACCACAGCCGCTCACAATCATGAAAGCAAGGTGCCCAACTAAGACGTTTAACAATTTAATCAAATGAAACAAGTGCTCGCAGGATTACATAAGTTAACTAATATACTGTTGATAACAATCAACATTTAAAAAAAATGTCTTTTCTTTTTTTATAGGCAGTTTCTGTCTTGGTACACATTATCTCAAAATGTTAATGTGTCATCTGTGGACAACAACCCTGCCTTACACCCTCTGTGGGTGCGATGTGACATGTCTGATCCAGCTGGAACAACCTGGTTTGGTGCTGAAACCGTCTGCATGGGCAATAGAGTGTCTGGGGTCAAATTATACTCTGTTACCTGCAAAGGTATAGCCCAAAGGCTTTCAATAATGCATCCTTATAAACATTATCAGTATCGCGAATATACATATTTTAACTCCTGTGTGATTTTGATGTTTCTGGCTTTTGTTTAATTCCAACTTAATATGTATTAGGCTCAACTGTGGACAAAGGATCTCTCATAACCTTAGACAAGCTCAAACAAGAGCACAAGAAAAGGCACCACCCAACCTCGGTTAGTGTGCATCCTTTCCTCTAAGTCTGTGTGAATGAATGTGATTTCACTGACATCCGTCAATGCTTCCAGATGGCAATCAAAGGCAGTGCCAGGTTCAACTTGTTTGGCTCCACTCTTGTGGAAAACACCATCATTGAATCACAGAGTAGTGTGACAGTGGATTTCAAATGGAGCCATGTGGAGAGTATCCTTGAGACTCCACCTCTGTCCTCTATAGCAACACTGGTAAGAACCAGTAATTCACATACTCTTTTTTTTTTTTACCATAAATACTTACTTTATATACCTATATCATTGTGTAATACTATTTAAAATACATAATAACGTGGTACATTTGGTGTATTTGGCTTGTTTATCATCTGCAGAATATCAAAGTTGCCAGCGGGGACATGAAGAGCCCGATGTATGAGATGTACAGGGAGCTAGAGTTTCTTCAGGTTTGTGTTCCAAAGTAATCTTAAATGAATGACCATGAGCATTAATACACAAATGGACATCTAAATATATCCGATTCCTGTTATTCCAGACTCTTGCTGATGGTTTGAGAACTGGCGAGACTGAATGGGTGGAGCCTTTGGAAAACATGTCAGCTGTAAATCTGACCACGGCCTTCCTAGAAGGTATCTGCTTTCTTAAGTCAATGCTCATTTGTTATGATTTAATTCGAACAGTTAGTTAAGACTATTATTATAATTTTGTCTTTTCTTTCAGAGCTTCAGGATACTGCAAAGTCACTACAGGAGAGGGCTGCCAAAACAGCGGATGTATGATAGAATAAAGAGACTTTTCACAAATTCATTAATTTTAGAATAAATGTGGTACCTTTCTTGCTTCTTCATCTTTTCTTAAAGATCACAAAGCTGAAAACTGAGACGGACATTTTCAACTCTTTCTTGGAACGAGGGGATTTGGATTTTGTGGAGCAGCTGTGGGTTCGGATGAGAAAGAGTGAGTCATCTCCTCTATTAAAGAAACTAGGATTCACTTGATCTTGCCTTACAAACAGACAGTGACAACCATTTTCCTCCATTTTGTTTTTCATTACAGGTGTGACTTCATATCAAGACATTGGAGACTGCCTGAAATTGGTCACGGAAGCTCTAAGATACGGCGACATCAAACCCTGGGTATGAAATGATGCAGCTCCTTAAAACTGTTCGTTGCTGAGAAAAGATTGAGAGTTGTTTTGTGTCATTTTTTGTTGTCTCTGTTCCTCTAGATTCACAGAGACAGCAGCAGCTCCCTCAGCAAGCTCATCCTGCAGTCCTACCACCAGCAGATTGACCATGTGTCTCTCACCGGCATCACCCCTGTCCAAATGCTGCTGGAGATGGGTCTAGACAAAATGAGAAAGGATTACATTAACTACCTCATCGGTAACCTCCTAAATATCACCCTGAAGCTCTGATGTCCTTTACAAAGTTCCACAGTAAAATCTAAAGCACAAAATTTGCTTTGATATTCTACTATTTGCTTTATATTTTTTCCTCAGGTGAAGAATTGACAACTCTTAACCACATGGTAAGACGGTTTTACGGATAACTATTTTGTAATGACTGTTAACAATATATTCTAAGTTTAAATATTTTACTCCATAGTGTTATTACGTGAGCACAGAGGTTGATCTGCAGGAGCAAGTGATCCGACTGAGAAAACTGCACCATCTGCTGGAAATAATAGAGACCTGCAGGACTTTCCTGGGTCTGCCCTACGACCGGCTCTTCCTTCTCACACAGTACATGAATTCACCTTTTCTGCCAATAATGTATAAGAGTGAAAAATGTTCTTTCCAAAATATGTAATTAATGTACATAATTTTATTTCCTCTCAGGTCATGTTTACAGCACTACAAAACACACCCGTATGACGAGGAGCATGAATTCAAACTGCAAATCAAGCCGGCACTGATCAGTCATTCTTACCAGCAGTAAGGAACACATCCCGTTGCACACTTACTGCTTCATTAAATCAGAAGAAAATGGCAAACAATAGTGAGATGTTTGCCTTTACATTCATGTTTTAACACAAAATAGTCATTTGTTTCACCCACTAAAGTGTCGACAGAGTGAAACAAAAGGTAGGAGAAGGGTAGTGTGACTTATTTATACTTTGCCTCAGGTATAATTTGATGAATTTAAAAACAATTGTATTCAGATGCATTCAGGGGGTTGTTTCGCCTCGTAATTTGAGAAACACATTTGCTTCCACACAGTTCTCCTTATGTGGTCGTGTGTGTCCGCCTGTGATTCAAACCCACTGAATTCTGTGTATTGGTTGAACTCCGAAGGGCCGACGGTGAAGTTGTAACAGAGGCTGTTGTCTCCTCCCTCGTGCTTGTGTGTTCCACAGAGAGCAGCCAGTACTTTGGGGGGCTGAGGTGTCCAGCGGCCACGGTTCTTGTGAGGTCAGGACATCCGTACAGCTCAGTGACAGACCGCTGGTTGATCATGTCATCTTTGAAACGGGTAACCTGAATGCACCACTCCAACACATAGCACATCCCATATAGTAACAAGTATTTATTATCCCAGTAAACTAAAGATAACATGTTTCTTCTTCAACTGTTCTGTCTTTAGACTACCCAAATGAAACCGTCAACGGGGACGGTGAGAGTCCTGCCTTCTACTCCACCATGGTGTGCTGTAGCCTCGTCAGCTTTGCGTGAAACACCCTTTTACAACAAAGGAGGCGTTTCTTGTCATTGTTTATATTCTCATCAGCAATTAGCATGTTTTAAAATGTCATAAGAACTAGACAAATGACCTTACATCACAAAGTGTATGTTTCTGTTAATAGACTGTCATTATGTCAAATGTTTTGAATAAAGCACTTTCAGCCGGTTCTGTCACACTGCCATGGGTTTTCTCAATGCATCTTCATTATCACATTTGCAGATTTTTTTAAGGTTCGATATAGCATTTGAAAGAATTTGAAGATTGTTTTTGCTGAACAACTCATCACACAAAGCACAATAGATTTGCAATGGTAATATTCCGTAGCAATATTGTAATAATAAAATCCAACATGTTGCAGAGCTATCCACACTGTTTGAGTGTCTGGTACTAAATATATTATACAAGGCAAAATCAATGTTTCTTACAACAGTGTATGCACATCAAATGAATGAAGTCACAGTTAAAATAACGTCAGTTTGATCACACGTGAGCCATAAAAGAAATGATGCACTTGCAATATGTGTGTGTATTGATGTTTGTGATTGTAAACATGCACACTGTCTAGTTCCGCCTCCGCAGCAGGAACATAAGGAAGACGGCGCTGAGCAAAATAGAGAGTGTGCAAACAGTGGGAACAACAATTTCAGTTACCATCTCCATGTGACTGGTCAAAGGGTCTGCAAAGCACACAGACACACACGCACATACACATTAACAAATCACCAGCATTGTTACATAGTTCAGACACTGCTCATGAAGCGAGTGATGATGCTCACGCACAGCACTCAAAGGGTTAATATGTCACCTAAATCAAATCATCCTTTATCTAATTTATTGTGAGCATAAGAGATTCCTTACCATGTATAAGTCTTAGAATATTGGCAGCAGAATTCCGCTGTTCCTCTAATAAAAAAAAGAGAAAGTACTCAGAATTGATTAACGACACTTTAACCCTTTGAGAACTGCATGCAGCCAATGGGGAATATTTCATAAAGCAGCATTTTCACCGGCAGATACATAAAAAAATATATATATATTTTTATAAATATTCTGAAATTATATTTATGATCATCAGGCATAAGCCGGCATGGCTGAATCATGTTCCTTAACCTCACATTGAAGCTTTGATTTCTAAATGGAATTCCAATATCTCCGGCGGTTCCATATGATGTCATATGTTTCCTGCTTTGTGAAATACCCTGTGGGCACAAGTCCACAGATAAGCGCTCTGCTGACTGAGCTTTTGTCAAAGCTGCGTGCAAAGGACATTCAAGCACACGAGTACAACTTCAGATAAATGAGACACCGTTGCACACAAGCTGGTTTCAGAGGCGTGTGTCAGTGTTAAACTGCAGAAGCTTAATTCTGTTAGTCAACTTGAATACAGCACAATCACAAAGCAACAACAACACACTCACTTTAATGGACAACGTATTCCCTCAAGTTCTAAACTTCATCATGCACTGGCCAAACCTTTGGCACTTCTGCATGTTCCTTGGATTTTCTTCTAGCTGAGGGGGGCAAACAAAGAAGATATCTCAGACATTTCGCTGCTAGAAATTTTGTTAACTGTGATTTATACTTTCATCTTTCTTTTCAGCTCATAATTTGTTTGTGTGTGTTATATTTTGAGGTCCAGCAACACAAATGCAAGTAAATTATTGATCTTACTTGCATTTAAAAACTATCTTAAGTTTTTGATATTTAGGTCAGAATCTTTATTTGTTTACCCCAGCTAGCTGTTGACCACTGATCATTGATGAACATGGAGCGGGATGTCCTAAACTGACCTGCAGCTAGGAGCTGGTTGCTCGTGGAACAGGTCTCAACCGCCCTCCTCCTCCATTTCTCCACCTACAAGGATTTACAATGCAACCGCATATCATCACTTTTGTGTTACACTATAGATCATGAACCAATTCATCTTAATGTTTTAGAGGCATGCCTGTAAAGGATTAGAGGGAGGACTTGGTAGTGACCACGTTATGTCTTGTACCTCTCTCTGATTGGGGAATCCATTGGAGCTGATGACGCGTTTGTAAAACTGGACAGAAGCTTTGGGATAGCGGGGCTTGTTTTTGTTCATGAAGTCCACATAGTACAAGCCAAACCTCTCGGAGTACCCTTCATCCCACTCAAACATGTCCAGCAGGGACCATGCGGTGTAGCCCTTCACGTCGACTCCATCTTTGATAGCTGAGTGACACCACAGAGGAAGAGTTGACCGCATGAAATGGATTGGACTTTGAATAAATTTGCTCCAAATGACCAAACAATATATGTATGAGCTCATTCACCTTTCAGCATCTCATTGATGTAGTCATTATAATACTGTATCCTCCAGTCGTCACACAGCTCTGTGCATTTCATCTTCTCAGAGACTCCATTCTCCGTCACATAAATCATTGGGTTTCCGTACTGCGACTAGATGGGGAACAAATCAATATGCAATAAGTTGCCTTTATGTCATTTAAGCATGGCTGCAGTGTGCTAAGATCATTTCTGCTTCCACGCACATGTCAAAATGCCTATTCTGCATGATTCACTATTCACTATAAGTCACCTTGACAAAATTGAGCAGGCGTCTGAAACCCCAAGGCACAGAGTAGAGCCACTCTGACCCGGGGTCAGGCCAGCGCGGGTCCACCAGCTCAGCCAGGTCCCGGTCAGTGAAGTAGCTGCTGCTACTACGAACTAATGGGTTGTTCTTTTGGGTGATGTAGCGGGTGGTGAAATGACCCAGGCCGAGGAAGTCACAGGTCCCCTTGATGTAGCTCTTCTCTTCGGGGGAAAATGTGGGCAGACGGGACGTCCCGAGTCCTTGTTGGTTACTCTTCCTTCCTGCACACACGAGGAGTGATTAGTTAATTCCCCAAGGAGCAATACTACTTCAAGATGAACTGTTTACAACTTAACTTACCAATGAAGTCTTTCATCACTTGAGGGTAGTCTCCATGAAAGATGGGTGTGGCAAACCAGCCCAGGTAGAACTGGACGTATCTCTCAGCTGCTTCAATATCTTTCTGGTTGCTGATGTCCACCGGCTCCCCCCAATGCCCATACAGAGAGATGCCAACCAGACCTGAGATGTGGACAAGAGCTCTCAGCACGAAGACCAACAGTACTGTTGAGAGGCAACATTGAATAACCTTGTTTACCTTTTTGTTCCCCCCTCCATTGTGTATCATAAGTGTGCCAAGCCTTTGCATGTGCCTATGAAAACAATTGCTGTCATGAGTATTAATTACATTTCCGTTTCCGCAAATAAGTGTTTTTTATGACAGAATATAGTATACATATATATATGCAGTATATATATATACATATATATATACACATATATATATATATGTATATATATATGTGTGTGTATGGGTTGTCCTACCTTGATTATGTGATGGGCAGCTCTGTATGCCCCTGTTCCTCTCAGCCTCACTCCAGGAGCGTGCTCACCGGTCTCATAGCCTTCAACTGCTACAGACTGAAGCCGGTTAGCTGATTATTAGTGTAATAAGAGTACTAATAACAGGTAGATAAATATGAATGTAAGCTCTATAATGAAGACAAATCATATATTACACGGTAGCCATGAATGTAAAACCTACCCATGGATTGTTGAAAGTCATCCAGTACTTGACTCGGTTGCCAAATTTTTCAAAGCACAGGCTTGCAAATTCATTGAAATGATTGACCATGCTTACATTCTGCCATCCACCATATTTATCTTGTAAGAACTAGAAAAGCAAAGTGTACATTAAATACGTAAAGAACAATAGTGGTGTCATGCAAAAGGCCTTAAATGTGAGGTTATCAGTGTTTTGCATTCCAACCTGTGGAAGATCCCAGTGATACAGGGTCACAATCGGAGTGATCTTGCTCTCCAGCAGGTGGTCAATCAGCTCATCATAGTACTGTATTCCCTTTTCATTTATATGGTCAGCTGCAAATAGTATTTAATTGTTGATAGGTTAAGCTGTTTACACATATATACATATATATATATATATATATATATATATATATATATATATATATATATATATATATATACTGTATATATGCAAGTTTAGGTGCAAAAGGCTTTAATTAACAGCAGTTACTTACACCTAATGCCAGTGGGGATGAGTCTAGGCCAGGAAATGGAGAAGCGATAGTGGTTCAGCTTCAGCTCCTTCATCAGAGAAACATCATCCTGGACAACACACACGCAATGGAGTGAAATATTCAGATGACTTATTAATTACCCCTCTGTTCTCTCTATTTCTCTCGGACACTTCACACCGGATCGCCACACCTTGACTTTGTGGTAGCTCTCACAGGAAGAATCCCCGGTGTCATTTTGTTGGATTTTGCCTTGCTTATGACTGAACACATCCCAGATGCTCAGTCCTTTTCCATCTTTGTCCCAGGCTCCTTCTGTTTGATAGGCGGAACTGCCGGCCCCCCACGAAAATCCTAATAAATACATAAATGGCAACAACCAGTTGACCTGCTCTTAAATTAAATACCACCAAATTATTCAAATGCCAGAAAGCAAAAAAGCATTTTTTTTTTTACCAGCTGGAAAAGTGCCATAATAGAAGGAGCTGTGGCTGTTCTTTGTCCAGTCGAAGTCCTCAGCCGAAGACAGACACAGCACCAGCACAAACACATGACACACACTGAGTGCACAGCGGGGTAGCATGGTACTCCTGAGCCTGCAGTACAGTCGCTGTCTGGTTCTGCTCCAGTCCCTTACTGTCACACAGAGAAGAGCCAATCAGCATCATCTCTTCATCACAATAACAAGATTGGTCTGGAAAAAACATGTTGTTATATCTAAGACACATATACCCACATGCTTACACCTTTCTTTTCTTTTCTTAAAAAAATAAAAATCTACGTTAGTAACTGTCATCAAAATATGAAAGCCCATTTCTACCACTGTGATGAAAAAATGAAGATCTTGTGAGTCATAATTAATGGATACTATCTCATCATTTTGACTTAACTATCTCATAATTTCAATGAAGTATCTCATAATTTCAATTTACTATTTCATAATTATGAGATACTATCTCAGAATTTTGACTTAGTATCTCAAAATACAAAATTACCTTAGTATCTCATGAAATGGGCTCCCATACCAAACAGTGTGAAAGCATCCAATATGACGGCCGACGGGGGTCCTGCATCCCTAATGCAGAGCCAAATACCCCTTTTCAAACTCAATGGCATGTGAGCTCATCTTGCTGAGGCAGACAGATCCCATACAAACTAGTTTCACCTCTGTAAGCAAATATATATTTACAGTTCACAATCACATGACATTGGATGCACCTTTTTAACATGTTTTGACTTAAAGTCAATATGGGAATTTATATTATCATTTGACAATTATACGAAAATTAATGCTAGGAGTATATCACATTCCAGTTGCATTGACTAATAATCCTGCAATCAGTGTGATACATGATTTTTCAGATAATGTCAAATATAAGACATTGCATTATGATACATTTTGGGAATTTTAAATCTATGGAAATATGTTACAGATATTCTAAAAAGTCTAAAGAATTCCTACAAATTATGAATATTTATTCGTATGGTCATGTTTCCCTTTATTTTATATCGATATATACTTTCTCACTTCAGCTTTGTTGTTCAAGTATTCAGACTGCAAATGATCTTTTAAATTACTAGTGCACAATCCATAACCATCACTCCATAAAATTTGAATAACGAGGACCGGTATATAATGTGTGATTACCTGTGTGCCTTCAGAAGAATTCATTTGCAGCAGGTGTGTGTGCTGAGCTCTAGTCCCTGGGTGAATGGGAGCTCTCCTGGAACAGCAGAGCATGTAAAAGGCTGAATATCTCTATTATATGTTTCCGTTTGTCGCACCGCCCGTATCCAGAGCGGCCCCTGCTATCAGAGTGAAAGCCGGTCTTATTGTGAACCTCACCATATTGTTTGAGTTGTTTAGAAAATGCTGATGGTTTGCTGATAGAATGTGTTTGCACTGCATTACACATTCGTCTGGTTAGGACAATTGTATATCGGCATTACTGTAATCGAAAATAAGATGTATCCTTATTGCTCAAAAGTAAACATTCATCACATCTGTAAAAACACAAATGCATTTTTGGAAAGCATGTTGGCATAAAACTAGAAGTGCACATCGTAAAAGACGTCAGATCAGATGAACCCTATGCAAAACATTTTATTTTGTGCTTACAATTATCATCTCATACATACACACTATCTTCTTATATGGCCCAGCCATACATCGTAATGCTAATCCTCAAAATGAAATATGTCTAGTAAGCTATAGGCACCTAATAACACTGTCTTACTGCATTTCAGTGAGACATTTCTCACACAATTTGACACATGAACTCTAACATGGTATGTTGTGGATGACGACCTTCGAATCACGCACAGGAGAGGGCAATGTTAAACTGTAAGTGTAACTCACTCCATTCAAATAAATTAAACTCCATAAGTGATAAACGGGTAAACAAATCAACAGATGTCCGTTTACATGTGGTTCTTCTTCAGTGGTGCAAATATTGAGGCCCCATAAAAAACTGAGAATCTCAGTAATTATCGTCCTCCTCATCCTCTTCAGGCACAAACTCGAGCACATTGTCATCTTCTTCATCCTCCTCCTCTTCATCCTCCTCCTCGTCATCTTCCTCCTCCATATCAAAATCTACAGCAGCATTCAGTAGCAGTTTGGTTTGATTTATCTCACTCTCATCGTCAAGGTTAATGTGCACCTGAAACAAAGAACACAAATAATGAACATTAAATAAAATATTAAAAAACAGGAGATCTTATGAGAACAAGAAACATCCAAAGTCAATAATTATGCTGCTAATTTTTTACAATTTGTTATTTAACAATGATCTCGGCACCATTACATTGTTATGACAAAACAAAGCACAAGTCAAAATGGGAGCGCACGTCTGGTTGGAGTAGTACATCTCTGCAAATTATATTTGCCGACTTTTTGCAAACAATACGCATCACATGATATTTTGGAATAATTCAGATTTCCTGAAGAATACTACAACTGTTTAGAAAACAATCAAACATGTATACAATCGTCAATGTAGTAAACAAAGTATAAATCATATAATGTACGTAATGAAATATCTCAATCATTAAATGATACGAACAAGTTTCCTTGAAGGCTCATATGTTTCTGAGTAAAACGATGAAAACAAAAGCAGTCCCAAATGTTGCTTTAGTCAAAGCTTTTGCATCCACAGGAAGAATCACATTAAATTATGGGATTAAACATTACATGGCTTTGTATACCTTGGTCCTATTGTATTTTAAAAAGAATCAGATTAATGTATGTTGACCAATTTCCTATTTTTAGGGTTATCTGGATTATGTGTAACAATCTAAATATAATGATGTTATGGCGGCTTTGAAACAGTACCACCCAAGCAAAACGGTGCAATAGTGTAGAGCATTCGTCGTGATACATCTGATCTTCAATTTCAACAAGCCAGCTTAAGTGTGAATTAATCAACAAACACAAGCAGAACTATTCCTGGGAATATCGTAATATGACAGATCGTGACTCCTGAGGGACGTCCCTGATGGTCTCTGTGGCAGTGCTTCACCTCATTCTCTGGGGAAGATCGTTGAGAGGCTCCTTCTTCTGTTTGAGCACTAATGATCGATTTCAAGGCCCCTTCTTCAAACTGAAACAGAGGAAATACATACTATTTAAACCACAGGCACCACACACATAGGCACACACACACTCACCCACTCACCTTCAACCTGTTCAGCTGGTCTTGTAGCATGACTTTGATTTTAAGGAGAGTCTCCTCTTCCTTCTTCAACTCCTGCAGACGGCTGTGCATCTTTACTGGTACTGCTGCAGTCAGACCATTCCTCAACACTGAAAGGTAAATGATCAACAGTCAGGAGACGTGTCATGCTACATGCTAGATGTTATGTTGATACTAAAGGGGGATGTGGGTTCAACCTGTCACTTCGATCTTCACGACACTTCAGTCTTACGAGTAACGTTAAGCGAGTCCAAACTGTGTGGACTACGACGGGGATATTTAGCGTTAGCTAGTTTGCTGTTTCATCCGGTTCCTTAGATTCTATGTGTGAATATGAATTTGACAATTCATCAACTCTGCTCCTGCCACTGTAACGTTTAGTGGGCTAAGGTTAAAACGTCATATTAAAATATATGTAACCAAGTGCTTCAATCGCATCTAAATATTCAAAGATGGACGTGTAATCTCCACAGCAGTAGGTATTATGACATAATGAAAGAAAACCGTTCTGTTTAATAAATTGCACTGTTACTGCTAGCTAAAAACAATTTGGCTAAATAACGTTAACTTTAAGGTTAGCAGTAACATTAACACGTTACCTTCAAAATAATCCTTTCCACACATGCACGAATAAAACTCAGACTTTTACCTTTGTTTATAAATTATGCCTACAGCTTCATATTAACGTCGAAATCAATGGTGAAAGAGATAACGTGCTTCCGACTGCGTTTGTTTTGAATTCCGATAGCGGAGCTGTTATGCTAGAGATACAGCTAACGTTACTAGCTAAAGTTTGGTTCCTGTGGTTAAGCGGTCATATCCGGACTTATGGCTAATTCAAAGACCGTCGGAAATGTTAAAGCATAGGTGTTGGGAACGAATGATATATGAAATAGTACGGTAAGAGCAGTCTCTTTAGTTTCACTTGCTACAGTAGCACATCTGAAATCATGTAATTGAAAGAAGGTCCGAAGGTTTTGGCCAACTTGCTGGCAGAGAAGTAATTTGAAGGAGATATATTTACACACAGCAGTATTTAAAACAACATACATTTGTCGTAATATTGTTCCCCATTTAATTTGTGGTAAATAGTAGCAGTCTAAAATTATCCACAACACATTCTTTAAAAAAGAATCCCCAACTCACATAACTTTAATGCCAGAAATACGACATCACGAGAAGCACCTGAAGGCAACAGTAATAGTAAAGCAACGTCAACTTTGTCGACACCTGATGGTCAAACGATGGTATTCGCCGCTTTGCCATTCGTGGGACTCCTAATGGCACATTAGGGCTGCCAATCCCGCGACGTGTCCCTTTTTGATTTTGACCATACTCTAGTGTAGTACATACACTTCCCGTTTGAACCGACACCTCACAAATAGCACGCAATAATTATTTTATTTCAATGTCTGGCAGTGGAGAGATAAGTAATATGATAAGATATTTACTTAATATGCACGAGTACAAAGTAAAATTAAAATAATCTGTCACAAGTAATAGTCCTACTTTCAAAGTCGAACTGAATTAAAAGTTTTGCCAGTAAAATGTACGCAGGTGTCAATGTTTATTGTATTGTTCCTGAAGCATCAAGGTGTCTGATATGTAAAAGTTCAGGTGAAACTAACTGACTTAATTCACTTGTGTATAGTTTACACTCTAACTATATATGTTGAAGGTTATATGTTGAAAATGTACAGTCTTAACATGCATAGTAACTTGTAACTTTAGAAATGTAAATGTAAATGTAGTAAAAGTACAATATTTCCCTCTGAATTGCAGTGGAACAGTTACTTTGAACCTCTGATGACTGGGAAGGGCTTCCTTTTAGAAAGATTTACTCAATATATTTTGGGGCACTATTTCAAATGCTGATGTAAACGGATGTGCACAATACCACTAGCACACTAGGTCTGTACACGAAGAATCATTTATCTGTAACGCCCTGGTCCATTTCTCCTGTTTCTCCTCTGTCTCCTGTCTCCTGTGTTCTGTGTCTCCTCTGTCTCTGTTTCTCCTCTGTGTCTCCTCTATTTTGATTGTTTCATTCCCTTCACCTGCCCTGAGCCACTCCTCTGTCTCCTTGATTGGTTAATTCCCTTCACCTGCCCTCAGCCACTCCTGTCTCCCTGATTGTATCTGCCATACACCTGTGTCCCCCCCCCCCCCCCCCCAAATATTGTGCCAGTCTTTCCCTTGTCTCCTGTCGGTTTTTTGTCTTTTTCTCAGTCTTGTAGTGTCTCTGTTTTGATGTCTCACTCTGTCTTTGTTCGCATGGTCATTCCTATTGATTTTTGTAGTGGTTTTCAAGCCAGAGTTTTCATGTTTTACCTTTTTCTGAAGTAAAGTGTTTTTTTGTTTCACTCAAACCTGCAGTCCAGCCTGTCTCTCTGCACCTGAGCCTCACCCCATGACAAACCCGTGACCGGGTCCGCTCATTAACTGGACTTAAATTTGTTTTGGTTATTGTAATTTTTTTGGTACTTTCTGCAGCTAATGTTTTTCAAACATATATAGATTATACTAGGCTACGTTGTGGCTCACTTTGAGGGCCTGAGCAGGTTGTTAGGAAATTACCTAACCGTGCTAATAAATGTGTAATAATTTAGCTTTTTCTTTCTTGTCGGTTATCAATGGCTGTCCTCTTTTTGGGAAAGGTTTGAAGTGGCAGGAGTCAACTTTACGGCACTCGGAAGCCTAATCTGTAACAAATGTTGTTCAAGGTGTTAGTCTCCCCCATAAAACATAAAGGTCAACATATTGGAAGCCAAAACGTCTTTAAAAGCGAGGCCTGCTTGCTATTTCGCCAGACTTTGAGCTGGTTGTAACAGCTAATATAATCCGAGGTGTAAATTTGCCTTTTAAACTGGTGGGAATCCAGATAGTGGAATTCACTTATTGATTAGCTAGACTAAAAGTGACTTGAGAGCTTATTAATGAAACAATTTACAAATGTGCTTTGAAAATACATTTGTTGAAGGGACACATTTGAGTTTTTAAACATTCTAATGTTAAGAAAGCTGGAATCATTTTCATGGTACAAAAACAACCGTTTTTCCACAGTGATTGAGTGGCCATTAATGTTTATTTAACTTTCTGACCCTCCCCATCAGCAAATATTCAGCTGCCTTCCATATTACTAAGAAAGCATGCAAGTGTCCCTTAAACCCCCAAACCCCCATTACGCTGAAAAAGGGCAAGTAGGCCTAACGTAGATAACCAATTCAGTGAAACTTTAATATATTACAGATGGAGTTCACTGATCTGCACAAGTTCTAAAAAGGCTCTTAATCAGTCTTCAAAAATGTTAGAAGACCCCATTAGGGTCTTTATAGGATTCCTTGACTAAGTCTATCCAGATGTGTGAGTTGATAATCATAGCAGGCGGGCCGGACTGGAGACTAACAATGGAGCCATGCCAAAAGGACATAGCCTGATAACTGTATTGCATAGCTATCTTAATCTTTGTTGGGCCTGGAATTTCACTTTGTATAACTTCTCTCTGTCCTATGTGCTTCAGGTGATGCGCTGTAGCTATCAAATGCAACCCAGTGCCACCACTGACCCAGGATCAGAGGAAACTCGGCAGATCGGAGTTGACAAGAGGATGTCCGCGTGTCTCTCATACAGGTCAGATATCAAGTATACGTGTACTGCTCTGAATTGTGAAATATCAAGATATTATAGTCCTTAGTAGCATAAGGATTGTTGCTAAATGTATTCCAAGATGCTGCATCATATGATATTCTAATTGTCTAAGATGTAAATAAAACATCCAGCACAATATTTCCCTCTGAATTGCAATGGAATAGAGTCAGACTAGCTACTCCACTCAAGTACTACTTTGAACCCCTGATATATGGGAATGGCTACTGGTGCCTTTCATAAGGTTTACTCGCAAAATATTTTGGGGAAAGATAACATCAAAGTGGCTCCAGTTAGAATGTGTGAAATGACAATGTTAGAACAATGTGAAAACGTCTCTGCGATTATGAACCGGCAGAGAAGCACTGAGCTGGATCTGCTTCCCCCAGGTGGCCAAAAATAAAGCAGTTATTGCAGGTTCAAAGCTACATTACATTGTGATGAACACAATTAATGTTTAGTAATGTTGATATCACCAATATATATATATTATATAATATATAAGATATATAATAATAATTATTATATATATTATACAATATTTATATATCTAAAATGTATTTTAATCATTGTCACTTTTTGAGTACTTTGTGCAGCTAATGTTTTCCAAACATATAAAGATATATATATTCCACAAAATACCAAACCCAACATTTGAAACGAGCAGCTTTTCCCAAAATAGAGCTTCATGATTCTTTCAACGATAACACTTTGCTTTAGTAGGAAAATAGTCAAAATTGGAATCCTTTCAATTTGCGTCTGTCACCTTCTGGACTAATTGACAGTTCATTATAGCACTGTACATTTAGCATGTTGTGGTACAGGCCCCACTATCACAGCTGCCAGCCTCCCAGCACAGACACAAGGCCCAACTCTGGCGTGAGGCTTACTTGGAGCTGTTGTCAGCAGAAGGAAAGTGACTAATACTGTACTGTTATCATTCTGCTCTTTTAGAGCTACAGTTGTTTCTCCTTGTCATCACGGAGATGCTGTTGCTGCGACATTGCAATGTCTCCTCCAATAAAAGCCCTGCTTGAGAAGACTTGAGCCTAGTGTTGAGGCTCGGTGGCAGCTGATGCCCGGGTTCAGTCGCCCTGCGTGCCGCTGCCAGTGGTGCATGTGTAGCGTTTGAAGGTGGTCCCACCGTCTGTGGAATGCAGTGCTGGGCGTGTGGGATAAGGGGCCTCCCAAAAGGGAGAGGAGGAAAGGAGGCGAGGAACAGAGAGAAGAGGAGGGGTCAGGGGGGGGGGGGAGGTGACCTTTATACCGTGCCATCAGGAAGTTATGACTCAATTTTCAGTCGTGGCAGTAAGAAACTGTGAAAGAGCATGGAAAAAAAACAAGGGGTGAAAGATGTAGAAGGAGAGAGGGAGGGAAGACGATGATACAGATTGTAAGCTGATGCCCAGATAGATAAGATTGTAAAAGAGCAGTGAGGCGTTTATGAAGTCGGTGAGCCGCCGAGGAATCATAGGTTCCCCAGCAATCACAACTGAGGAAAACTAGATGGTGGCTGGCGCTGCTAGTCATTTGCCTCTGGTTCAGTTACAGGGCTGAACAGAGCTTGTGTCTGACAACGTTGAAGATTTTAGTTAATGTTTCACATGACTGTGATACACTATAGGTCAAGCCATCTATAGGATGTGAAGGGAAAGGTGGGGGTGGCGGCTCCAGGATGTTCCCTCTTAAACGGTACAATGATGTGGACAGGAGCCTCAGGCGCCTATGAAAGGAAAGAACTCGTGGGGATGCAGAGGAGCCTTTGTTTCATAGGAACTACCTTAACCTTTACATTTCCTGTGCTCAACTCCCCCCCACACATACAAATTCATGCAAATTGTCACACACACGCAGCAAGAAAAATGTCTTAGCGTGCACTCATTGTAATCAGCGCAATCTTCTGCATGTACACAGAGAGGGAAAGATATGCACGCATACTTTGGTGGAGAACACATGGACGTGTCAGCGTGCAGAACTCCTCTACATGGAAGTGAGGATGTAAAGGAATGATCCGGTTGGTCTTCGTTCTTTGCAAAGTGAAACCTTTCACACTAAATCCATAAACTGCATAATCCCAGTGGGCATGCTGTCACTGCATCCCAGAAGATGATTGATAACAGTGTTGATCACCCGAGTAAGCACTGTGGTGCGATCCATCGTGTGGGTTTTGCCTATCAACACTTGTGTGTAAGTGTATAGCTGGGTGCCCAATGCAGCTATGATGCTGTCCTAACTTGTCAAGCAAGTGTAGTAAAAGCCAAGCAGTCCCGTGTCCAACTGGAAAATGTGAGGTCAGCATTTTATTGTCTGAATCAGTAGCGTACTAGAGGACACTCTTGGTTCTGAGCCCTATTCATGACAAGCTCCGGAAAGCACATTTATTCCCATGTTCAGATTTGATTTCAGTCCGTTTCTGTGGTTTGTTATTTGGCTTTCATCCTTAAACCGATCCATCCATAGAGGGTTAAGTGCATTCAGTCAAATTGGAAAGGATGTGCAATTCCAGGGAAGTGAAAAAGCAGAGTGACAGTGGTGGAGGTCTGGCTCTCAGACACAAGTCGGACGCATAGGAAAACTGAAAAGGGGCTAAATAAGCTGGTAGATCCTGGATGTAAGGCAATTCAATGTAACCACAGCAAAATAGGCTGTTGATTAAGGTTGAGCTCAATCTAGGGAGCTTCTTTATGTTACAGCCTGGGGAATGCCTCGGATCACGGCATGAGGTTTGGGCCCTGATATGATGTGGTTTGGTCAGGGATGGCAGGAGGCAGTTTGGGGTCGGGGCTGAGGAGAATGTCTCGGTCACTGTTGAAGTTTGTAAACTAATTGACCACCCATACACAGCACTGCTGCTCCACTGGCCTTTCTCTCAAGACCGGCACACAGACCAAGAACTCAAGAACACCTCCACTGGACCAGGCCCACTGACAGTTGTGTGATTAATTACATTTTCCTCTCTCACTCTCACTCTCTCTCCCTCTCCTGATCCTGGTGTATTAGTCTGCATAGTTCACCTCCCTTGGTACCATAAGTTAAACATCCTCGTAATGTCAGACCAGCCAAAAGGAAATCCACTGTTTTCCTTTTTGCTGTCGTTTTTTCTTTTCATAATGATTCATTATTATTAGGTCTGCCGGCTCATTTTTCTCTTCAAGTGAGCCTTTTAAATCTCAAATATCCCACTGACTGGTTACAAAATGTGGTGAAAGGTTTTTTGGAGAAAGGTGAACATAAACAAATCCTTTTGACCCTATTGATTACAATCCCAAAAGAGTGAAAGAGTTGTGAAATATGGCTTAGTACATGGGCAAAGGAAGGTCGGAGGTAGTGATGCCAAGGACCAAGGTCAAATGACAACACAAGGGCAGAATAATCCCATAGGACTGATCAACGGCTAGATAATACAAATCAATGTGTGTCTGTGTGTGACTGTGTGCCATGTTTTAAAGGGACTGCAAGTCAAATGCTTGGCTGGTTAAGTTGCAGTTCAGAATGTGTTCCTTTGGGCTCAATGTTTTGGCTGGCGTCCCAGTTGTAGTTGGGGAGAGACTGAGCTGTTCTTATCATTTAATCTAAACTAAATATTGACTTCAGAGCTTTGGGAATTCCTCACATTCCTCATTTAAAGACCATAGCACAGGTATTGCACGCCTGTCTTTCCTCCTGATATTCTAACTCTCATTAACCAACCCAGCCAGAGGCACACAGCGGCCTATCACCTTCCACATGGTCATAGTGGTGTTTAAAGAGAATGCTTATGCTATGTCCTTGTGAGAGTTATTGAATGTATATCACTCTCATATTTGTTTGTTAAATATAAAGCTATCGCCAAAGGACAGAGTCGAGCAGTTTCCCCATTTTCAGTTTTTATTTAAAGCTAAACTAACTGTCCAAATGTAAGAAAATCCACCTACGGGCACCTCTATCGCTCACTCATGAACATATCTAAGCTGATGTTTAAAAACAGCAGCTTCAAATTAAGAAGGGTATCAATCTTCTCATTTAAAATAAGCGTATTCCCCCAAATGTCAAACTATTCCTTTTCAAAATGAGTAACGTTGTAAAAGTTGTCCTTGAATAGATAACTGTTGGCTATTTCCATGTAACCTACACGATGTCATTACATTGTGAGTATTGTTGGATTCCCTCTGGGAAGTCCACGTGGATGTAATGAGGTGATTTCAGCAGTCAGCTGTGAGGATGGCGGCCCGCGCGAATAAGGCAGAGCATTGGTTCGAGGAATGTGTGAACACAGTGACAAAACCATTTATTTACAGGCACTTCCACAGTGAGGTCTAGCACCCGCAGCCCAAGTGTAGCCCCAGGGAAGACACAGCTGCGTGTGAACGTTGTAGCACCAGCTCTGCTGACTTTGATCGGCCGACATGAGAGCTGTCCTGATCGCTAAAGGAACACCACCCATCTTGTCTGATATGCTGAGTGCACTAACTGAGACATTCCAGAGGTGTGAACTACCCGCGACAAATGATCACCCTTTGGGTTTTTAGCTTTCACATGCTGCGTTGGCACGGGGAAGTGGGCCGAGGCCTGAGAGTCGTCTCTGCTCTACAACTTCGGTAACTTGAGCGGCACCGCAGTATGTGGACAAGTCCTGGTGTGGACCGTTATGTTAGAGGGGGCCTTCAGGGTGGGGCTATGATTTAATATTGCCCTTTTTCAACACCGGACTGCCTGAACTCACAGCACTGACAGGACTGTGGGGACTGTGTGTCATTCAGTTGACTGGATTAAATCAATTTAAATAATACGGACCATAGGCACAGAACAAAATAAATTGGTTTTGTTTTAGTTTCAAGCCATAACCCTTTGAGAAGAGAGAAGTGAAAATAACATCTATTACTGCCAGATTAGTCACACCATATTAGGGGGTGATGTTGATCTTGAATGGATTCCAACTCTGCTCCAATTTCTTCTGCGGTTGCATGAAATATGTTCTTTCCTTAATTCACAACTGGAGTCACGAGGTGGACTCCATGTTTTATAAGGCGTTATAGAAGCTCATTGACTTCTCCATTTCATTAAACGGGCCTTGCACTGTGACATTGCTGATGTCATTGTACTGTTTCCTGTCATTTTTCAGATCTGGCTCTGCTCCACATGCCCCTCTCCAAAGTCTGTCCGGTTAAACCCCGACATGATGGATTCTTTCACACTTCATCTGTAGCTTTCATCAACATTCCAGTGAATGATGAAACATTGGCTGACTGCTGTCCAAAGTAATCAAACTGCAGCAAAAGAACTGCTCGGTCCTCTTGGGACATAGATCTCCCCAATGAACTGATGACATTTGGTATTACACAGAGAAAGAAGTGCTGCATTAAACATGTTCTGCCCTCATGCAGTCCGAGTGTCTTTTTAGTACAAGAGTTTTCCCTGTAAAGTTTCCCTTTGGCAATTGTGTCACTCAAAACTGTAAATATTCTCCTTTTGCAGAAGCACCGTTTGGAAGAAGAATACAGATGAACACTGACTTCTACGCGGCTTCATTCCCTCCTTGCTGTTGCTGGTCCAGTTGCTGGATGCAGTTGAAGTCACGAGCAGTATTTGCCTCTTCTCCACTCCTACTTTTGCTACACTCTGATGCAAATGGAGATTTCGTCCAGAAAAAGTCAACAGCAGATTGCACAAGAATGCTTCTAAGATCTTAACTACTCGTGTGTGTGTGTGTGTGTGTGTGTCGGAGTGTAGGTGTGTGTGTTTGTGTGTTTAAAAGCTTGCACATGTTCATGTCTGCATTTGATGTTCTGTGAGCAGGCAGATCGTAATCGCACATGTCATGTATGACCAGCTGCTGCGTGCCTGAGACGTTGTCGGATGAACATCTAGACAAACCGCTTGATTGAAAGTAGAAGCTGAATCTATGATAAAATCTCGGAATGTCTTTTTTCAGTTAAAGTAATAATAACGGTAAAGATGAGTTCACATAAAACACACTTATGGGGAGAAAGTGATGAATCAGTGGTTTTGGAGCTTTAATTGATTGGCACTGACGTCATACCTTTTGGTGCACATTGTTGGTAGGAAAACATGAAGCGTTATGGCTGGCTTGAAGTACGACATGTTGCATTTAAAAAGGACATCGAGAGGTAGCAGTGTATTTATCTTTTTTTCCTATAGCTGGACTGTGTTGAAGTAGTCCTCCACGACTGCGTGTTACATTGTGGGACTCGGGAGGAAGTGTTGTGTAGGGACTGTGAGGCCGTTACTAGGCAACAGGGTGGACAACTTGGCGTAATGAGCGCAGGGCTCAGGAGCTGTCTGCTCAGTGTTCCAGGTCCTGACAAGAACAGACAGGCTGGCCTGGGATGGCCTGCATGGAGCTGCCACCACGGCCACCTGCTCACAGCAATCATCACCAGCGCTCCAGCCAGCCACCGATACAGCATACAGACCCAATTAAGAGCCCTGCATGTCCCCCTCCAGCCAGCCATCACTAACACTCCTGCAAGTCTGACAAGGCAGCCTTTTTCAGCAAATCTCTAATGAACAACGTTGGTAGCGGCGAGGCCCGGGCTGGACAGAGCTGCTGAAAGGGGCTGGGACTCTGCTCCGGTAATCAGCTTAAATACAGGTTTATTTCCTGCCCCCTGTGCTTCGCTACTTCCCACAGAGATTGAATTCTTTTATCTGTTTATCTCCAATTTCCTCTGACTTGTAATGTGTCTCCTAGACACACTGTCACCTCCACTTAGGCCAGGCTGGCTGCTCCTGCGATCAAATGGTTTCAGAGCAGTGATCAGAGTTGTTTTTGGCAGTACATAGCTCTTAACAACATCTCTCTCTGTTCCATTACTGCCTTACCACCTCCTCTCCCTCCACCCCCACCTCACCGAAGGGTTCTGATCTGAGCTGCAAGGACACGACTAAACATTTAAAGGATCAAAGATTCTCACATGGAAATATACCCTCCAGACTATGTTTAATCATTCATAGTTTTGTAAACAGTATCTTCTTCAAGATATAAATCAATCACAGTTTTGTTCCTGTAACTGGCAAATGACATTTTTTCATTTGTTGAAATGAAAAAAAAAGGAAGGGAGAAATGATATGACCTCATTACTAGAGCTGGATTAAAAGAGTTGTGTGTTTCTGCCGAGAGTCGAGGAATTTACTTTCAGTGGGGAGGTGTTATTGTTGGAGCGCTGTGCTGGATGAAATATGCTCTCCCCCAGTTTTGGATTGACTCTTGATTGCAGGGAATTATACTTCATCATCTGTCTTGAGCAATTCAGACACAAATAATATAGTTTGGTTTGCATTAGAATGACACATTTAAATGAAGAGGTCATCTGTACAATTATTAAATACATTCACTGTGCTTTTATTTTTTTAAATCCATGCATCATATGAAGTCTCTAATGTGTCAGTTCTGGCTTTTAAGGAAAGAAAAGTTTTCTGTCCCTTGGATGTTGCAATAATAAGATTTGCTCATAATGATGTAGTATTGCACTCTGAATCATTTGGGTTCTTCATAAGACTTTTAATTAACATTAAAATACTAGGCCATATGTGTTTTGGGATATTTTTTCCCCTGTTATTTCCCCATAAATGTAATTAATGATGTTCACTGTGGAGGGGAAACCATGTTTAATTTATTTGCAATAAAAGGTTTTAAAGCTTTCTATGTGTTCAGTTTGGTTGCTAACATATATTTCCAATGCTGCTTTGTTAGTTTATTTAATGGATATGAATGTGAATTTGTATTTTTATATGTGCACTGTCAACACCGATTTGTTAGCACCCGGTGCATGCTGGGATTGGCTTCAACCCCCTTGATCCACAACAGTTTAATCTGTATAGAAGTAGATGGATAGATAGTTCAGAGGGTAAGCAGCAGAGGGTGCTGTTTATCAGAAGGGGTGAACCCTTTGTAGCATGTTGGTGAAGACCTACTGCAATAGATAGTGTTTATATTTTAATGATCAAAATGTATATATATATATATATATTTGTTTTCAAATGTTTTTGTTTTGACCTCCGAAAAATAGCTTTTGTTGGCTTTTTGTTGTATTTCGTAACTCCCACATCCAGTATTTCTTTCTAAATATTGCTTTCCCCTGTATATGTAATTAGAGAAAAGAGATACAGCCGTCACCGTGCTGCTGTGTCAGACATTCGGTTTGAGGCGTTTGCTGTGATGGAAGATGTATCATCATGAGCTGTCAAGTAAACCCTTGACAGCTCAGGTGTTGGCTGACAATCTTCTGGGGGCAGAATCAGATAAACCACTTGAGCAGAACCTGGAAACACCTCTCAGATAAGACGCCATGCAAACACACTATTTCCTGTTCACGCAACAAGACAGCTCGCACTCCAGAGTTCATCTTTCCATCGAGCCTTTTCCCCTCCTTTTATTCACTGATAGCAATTTCCATTTTAAAATGTTGATTTGTGAATCTCTCTTTCTCTGCTCACAGTTGTTTCTACTGAATTAGATGACATGGAGGGCTGCTTATTCTTGCTGTTTTAGTTAGTCAAGACACTTATTACTTCCAGTAAGTTGTGGGATCGGGTATGCTGAAAGCTCGTTGAGCTCTTCTTTCATTGCTTACCACACGTGGAAACTTGTGTGCTGCCCATCACCCAATATGTTCCTGTACAGGCAGTAATTTCAGTGCAGGAGGTTCAACAAATACCTAAATGGGGAGATTTGGGTGTGGGGCTGAAGAAAGGGGAGTACCACCTCAAACCCCCTGGACTCTGGTAGCCCTTCCATGACTGATTGTTCTGAGCATGCAGATTTCTTCTGTCGTGAACAATGAATTTGTTGCCACAAGTTCCCCAGCCGGACTGTGAAGAGGGGAGGAATGGTCGAGGAGGGCTCTCGTTTCTCTGGTTTGACCTATAGACAAGCAGGGTGCACGTTGGTGAGCCTGGCCTCCAGGGCCCTCGTCTCACTTAGCCCCTCAATATCCCTCTTTTCCTCAGTGGGGCCAGGGCTGCTTTGGATGAAATTTCAGCAGGGGCATGAAGGAATGGTTCATGGAGTTTAGCACCTCCTTAAACAGAGGCAAAATAAATGACTTCTCCTGATGCTGTAATTGGTGGCAGTTTGATGATCAGGTATCACTGGCCTTCAGGGCTGAAGCACCTCGTTGTTTCACTACAACTCAGTGAAAGAGCCGGTCTGTACCTGTTGCTTCTGGGATTTATTTTTCGAGTATAGGTCGGGAAAAATGCTTGGCAGCATGTGGTCTGTCGGGTTCTCTGAACCGTCTATTTTTTCCATGAAGTCAAAGTTAAGCATTTGACATTTTAAGTTAAGCCTGGCTACTGATCTCTCCTCCTCAAAATCCCCACCCCCTGGCTGGGATCTGCGTGTGAATTGTGAATCAAATGAGTGGATTAAAAATGGTTCAGCCTATCTCTCTCTTTCTCTCTCTCTCTCTCCGTGTGGTTTGGTAGGTGACTGTTCAGACTCCTTTAATAGTTGGTCTATGTATTTAAAAAAAAACTGAGAGCAAGAGGTTGATAACAAATTATATAAATATATATAGAATTAAATATAGAAATGCGTACTCACTCTTCTAAATCTCTGTTCCTTCCTCAGACGAGAATCAAAGTCAGAGCCCTTATTACGTTCTGCTGCACCAACAGGTATACAGCCCACACTTACACAGTAGATATGCATGTTTGTCTGGCCAAATACATCCATCACACTAAAAATAGCCAAACTGAATGACTGTTTTTGACGTCACTGACTGGCACAGTGACGTTGACAAAATAATCCCTTGATTTATCCAAGATATTTCTGTCCCCTGAGGAAGGCACAATTATCGTGACTGAGCTTGCTACACTGCCTTGTGTATGAAAGCACAATGAATTAATGATCAATCCAATCCAATCCAATCCAATTTATTTATATAGCACATATTAAAAACAGAGGGTTTAACGAAGTGCTTCACAGTAAGCATAGCATAATAATAAAATATAATATTACAGTAGTAGATAAAAGGCAATCAATGCATCAGGCAGCTGAGTATATGCCCAACTCATAGCCTGGAACTATTATATACTTGTTACCTGTTGGGAATAACCAGACTTCCTATACTGTACAAGTATGTACAGTAAAAGAAAGTTCTCTACATGGTCACTTGGGACTGTTGCATTCTGCTCTTTAAAATGCTGCGTGAGCAGTCCTTGTTGTCTTTCATCAAACATCTTTTTATTATTTTTTTATTGTTTAATGGGTCCCAGTTAGTTTGTAAAGTTGAATCCTCTGAGAGACAGTGTTCTGAGTTCAGAAAATAAACATAAACCTCATTCTTTTATTGCTTCCCCCAAAGAATGTTCTTAGTATGCTGTATTCCCATTTCACGAGGTAGAAACCCTACATGTGAAGTGAAGGGCAGTGGTACGTCAGTGTCCGTTTGTTGTTGTACTGCATGCCTCATGGCTGCAGCATGTCACTTTCCATCACTTTCCCAGGTTAGCCCTGTGTAAGGCTTTAGGCCGGCCCGCTGTTTACAATACCTCCCATTCAGCCTGCTGCTACTCAATGAAATTTCTATTTATAGTGGCCACTGGCGTGCAGAAAGTCATCTGCTTGTTCTGAATGAGGTCTGGTGGTTTAGACAAGGTTAGCTGGATTAAAGCATTGGAGGAGGGGGCTGAAGGACAGGTCACAGGGGCTGGCTGGGGTGAGAAGGCCACCACGAGAAGACTGGCTGCCTTTATTGTATGTGATGGTCAATGTCAGCACACTGTTTAGTTAAATGCTGGACATGTGATGTAGCCGAGGTAGCCAAACATTTACTCAAAACCCAAACTCCAGTTTTATCCCTTTAATGTGGAGTTTGTGTCTGCCCTTCACCCACGCTGACGCCTAGTATGCATAGAGTTATGTTCTTATGACGGGAAGTCATCATAAAGTGAGAGCTGTTACAACCAGTCAGCAGTGTCATGCACATTGATGTAATACTTTTGACAACACTGCCCTATAGATGCCTTATGCCCCCACCCATTCATGCAGCCAATGGCTCACTGAGAAAGGGCCTTCTCCAATCAGATGCCAGCTTTTGTAAAAGTGAGGCTTTTCAATGCCTGAAAAATATTTTTGACTGAATACAAAATGTTTTTGACTGATGCACTAATGACCTGTTGTCAGTTTTCTTAAAGGTCCATTATTGTGCCAGGGCCCTTTTGGCTAATTTCACTGTTGTGTAGAGGAAATGTTTTCAGTCAAATTCGACGTGGCAGAATAGAATGGGGAACATTTTTTCAATTTCCTTAATCCTTGCAGAGTTTTTCCCCTTCTGTGTCTTTGTTTTGATTCCGTGGGGTGTGATGGTGTTTCCCACACAGTGGTGCTGCAGCCAACTTGTCCTGCTCCATTGTGCTGCTGGCCTCTCTTTGAACCTGTACAGCTATAAACATGGCTAAGTGCTCTCCATCAGAAGCGGGCTTGCAGGAGGACAATACTGTGACAGGAATTTGCTGTTCACTGTCTCCAGCCACACACTGGAGCAACAAGGAGAGCGAGACAAGAGCCTGGACGAGGCACTTGAACACAGCTCAGTTACTACAACCTCTGACCCCTGAGACATATCAGAGATATCTGTCAGATTTGAGGAAACACCCACAAACAACACAAACACACACACAACAACAACTTCATCTGCCTACCATGTTCCTTCAACCTCAGGCTATTATCTCTTCGGAGTAGAGTTCAGCCAAACCTAAACAGAGAACTGATCTTTCTCTCTCTTTTAATATCGAAATAGAGCCTCTTACTGATCTCTGTAAGCTGCTGATTGTGTTTCAAAGATTTGGCCAGCTATCTCTGCAGTATCTCCCAGAAAAACATTGTCAATGTGTGGTCAGGATAAGCTGTGTCGGGATGAAGTGCAATGAATGCCAGTGTGGTCGTGTTTGGACAATTTAGCAAGGCTTCAGATGAAAGACCCTCAAAGTCATCTAAACATAGAGACTCCTAAACCTCCCAGTGTCTCACTGTCTTGACTGAGTGGCAATGATAGACGGTCCCTGAGACTACTTCAGACAGTTACATTTCCAGAGCAGTGGACAACTTTGAACAGTTTTACCATACAAATCAGTATATGATTTAAAATCCTCACATGTAACGTTTTCTCTCACGTGTATTTTTGTAGTGTGCCCGCTCTGAGCTTCTCCTGTAAAGCCATAGCTCCTCCTGAGCTCTGCCACCCACACAGCTCAGATACCATCTTGTGCATAAACAAAACCAAAGGGGTCACACACACACATACATATAAATACACTCGCACATACAATGGCTGAAAGATTTTGTAAGATAATGTCTTGGTCGACAATTTCCAGGCACTTTGATCATCTCGTGTCGGTTCCTACCTCAAACACCTTGTCCAGCACCATGTTGATTGTGTTGACACAAATGCACATTCTGGCCCCAACGGGAGCGATCCTGTTTCTAAGTGAGGGTTGAGACCTTCCCAGTCAGCGTGGGGTTCACTCAGATCAGAGACAGTTTCATTTAAGACTTCAATTAAGGCCTCCACAACCGTTGACTCATTTTCCACTCTCTAATTTTTCTAATGGCTGGGACAGGAGGCTGGGAGCAGCACAGCCAGCGCCGCACTGCTCATTAGCTCCAGCGCCGCCGCCGCCCGCGCTGCATTTAACTTAAGAATGAGGCCAAATTAACGGCAGCCTTGGCCTTGCTCCAGGTGCAATGTGGGTGAGAGTGAGGGTTAGGAGGAGGGGAAGGAGTGTACCTGGCCAGCTGAGGGGCCTCCTTGGTCTCTGAAGGGCTTTCTACTCCCACTCAGTCACTCCCCCCAGCACCCACCGTGCTCATTGTTTCTGCAATCTAAAATCGCCATACCTTTCTCAAACTTTAATCTGTATTCATTGCCTTGAACCAGAATGCACAACAATATTCAATGCATTCTAGATGACACTGCAGCGAGGTGATATGTGTCAGAGGAGTGTGTCGTGCAGGGTGGGGTAAGGTTGTGTTTGGATGGGTAGAGAATACATGTCCTCATCTCCTGGTGTGCGGAGGCTGCACAGTCGTGGTCGCCCTCCAGCTCGACCCTGTGCCAACGTGGGTGCTGCCAAGGGCTACGTGTTAATGAATCGAGGGAGCCTGGGAAAGAATACAAACAGACCGGGCTCTAGATGACGGACCTACGCCTTCACTCATGATTTGTTTTTGGTCCTGCATCATGTGTTTCTTGGGTTAGCATTTGTCTCCTGCCTTGAGAGGAAATGCCACCCAGCTCTGGCAAACACATGTCGTGAGTCATTTTGTATTATTCATACAATTCTTACTCAACTAACAAGTAGAACATGTGTTTGATTTATGCTGCAGTGAAAGGAGCATCATCGGGGATGTTTGTTTCTTTCTTTAAGCATACCATAATTTATATCTTTAAATCCCTGCTGTTATAGTAGAGTAGCTCCTGCCTCTCATATATTATCATTAAATTCAAGTCTTGGTCTTTCAAAAAACTAATTGTCATTGATATGGCATTTTCTGAATCCTCACATGTTTTTTAAACAATCTGAATACAACATATTTTCTTTTCTCTAAGATAAATAATATTTGCATTCTTTTTCCCCCAAGATGGGACTATGTTTCCGATCAAGATATCACCAATAAACATGTCTCAATGCCTGTCTTGTACAGTACAGGCCAAATATAAAGATTTTGGAAAGTAACACCAATTGAGACAAATATAATATAATAACACTTTTTAAATGTGGGATCAAATTGTGCAATCTGAGCAGTCACACGTCGTTCCTGGCGACGTTGTTGCCATCAGAACTGTGGTGAGTGTTGGTAAACAACCTTGTGTTTTTTCAATGATTGGCTGGCATTTATTTGTCAGGAAACGGATGCTCAACTCAAGCCTAAATTTTATGATAATATATGTGGCAAAAACTGAAACTAATATTATTACTTCTTCAGAATACAGAGTCAAGTATTTGTTCACCTGCTGAAGTCCTGGCAGCCAATAACCTCAACCATCAGTTTCCAGTGAGGTGGTCACGTGACTTCTCTCCTGCTACCTCCTCCCGATGTGAACCCTGACCTTGTCGCAAGGCTAACGCTAATTCCCTCTGCCGAGCATTCAGGAAACAAGTTCCCATTTTCTCACTTACATGCACTCGTCGTGACAGGATGCTCTCTATTTAGAAATCCACGTAGTAGCATGGATTTAGACTGCTGTTATGTCACGGCACACGTTAGACTTTTAATACAGCGTTGAGACCAGAGGTGATGGCTGTGATGCATACAGCAGGATTTAATTTAGTATGTGTTTGTGTCACTGTGATTTATTCTGGCTCACTTCAGTCAACAGAAAGGAAATGACCATGCATGAATTGAAACTTGCGTGCATGTGCCTGCAAACACAAATGCAAAAAAAACACGCACTGACTGCCTGCAGAATTTCTTGGTGTTGTAAATAAAGAAAAGATTATTTTTGTAAATGAAGAATGACAATGCGTTTGGACCCGCTCCTTATGTAACTATGTGGTTTTGCCTTTTCTCTGTAGATATGTGCATTTTCCATGACCTGGTTTTCAACTGGCAAGCGGCCTGGCACATTGTAGGTAATTGTAAAATGTTCCCCTCTGGGTAGATGATGTTTTTTTAACCTTAGCCTTTGAAATTATAACTTATTTTTATTCAAGCTTTTAATGTCTCCCAACAAAATCACTCAGGAAAACATCGCCACTGACCGAAATACATTTGCATCTCTGGACCATTTAACATACGGGCGTTTCTCATGACTAAGAAACGCTTGCATAAAGTCATTTGGTGACTTGTAGAAAAACATAAGCTCAGTAATATTTAGCGCTACGAAGAATACAAATATTATGAGTCTGGTTTAATTTGAGTATTACCACTGCCAACAACTGGGTGCCCATGTTGTGAACATTTGGATTTTATTAATAGTTCCAATGTATGATTTTAGTGTAGTTCTGCTATGTTTATGTACTTTGTTTATGTAAATGACTAAGTAGACTCCGTACCTTTGGCCTGTAATTTCTTCCCATCCATCATCATCCCAGTGCTCTCTGCATGTGCCCATGAGTATGTGTGTGTGTGTGTTTCTGTGTTTGAAACAGAGCCCCTGGTGTTTGGACAAAGCAAACACACTATCATTACGTTCATGATTATGGGGCATTGAAAGTTTAAGCAAATATTCGAGAGGCTTTGTCTGTTTTTAGGATTTTTTGATACACGGATGACCACTGACACAGCTAAAGAGATGACGAGGCCAAGTCCTGCTTTGTTGCCAGTCCTGACAGATTGAAGTTGGTAACCCTTTGCCACGGGTACAAATAGCAAGTCAAGAGGAATTTACTTAGCATTAAATACGTCCCCCATCTCACTCCAAGTTAAAATAATGTTGTTCTGGATATAATCATCCAATTAGGGAGAGGGAAGCAGGACTTGGTCGGGACAAGGATCACATTTCAAAGGCTTGTGTCTGCCAGCCTCCACACTAATGGTAAGATAGCCGATAGTTAGAGCACCAGTTAGGAGGATAAATGCATTCCTGTTGTTTCATCTATGATCCTGTGAAACTCTGTCACCAATAATATGGAAAATATTGTACACATTGTACCTGCTATCTAAGTTCATCTTGAACATTCCTGCTTTACTTCTTTTGATACAAGAGAAAGAACATAAACAATGTATTGTGAGTTGCATTGTTGGAGAGGACTATTGGAACCTCTTGATTAACATGATTTCCTGATTTATGAAAATATATTTCGTATATGCCCAAGAGCTGTTTATCATCTCACCCTTTAGCTACAAATCCAGCATTATTACACAGGGAAATTCCTCCCAACAACTATTAACTGTGTTTCTGCAGTTTAAAGAACCACGAGCGTCATCCGGTCATTTTCCATCATCCAGTGAAAATAAGTAGCCATTGAAGGTTACTTCTGTTATTTGTATTCATTGAGAGAGTGCATTCAACCTTCCTCTTGACTGTAAGAAAGTGTATACGAGAGAGGAGCGACATCCTGCCACTGACACGTTTACAGGCCGCCAAGCCGACAGAGTGCTGGAGGCGTGGCCTGATGGCAGCAGCGCTGTCTGAGTAATTACAGGCTCCCTGGTGGATATTACTAAGGTCCCAGCGATCCAGACTCCACGCAAGGCCATTCTACGACTTTAGTTAAGGCAGCAAGGGAGAAAGAAAATCTTGACCAAAGAATAGTCAGGGAATGAAAAACACAAGCCTTTCCTTCTTTCTGGTCAAATTCAACAAGTACAGCTCTGTTTTCTGTATAGCGCCGTTTGGCTTCTGCCAGAAATATGTACCTCAGTATAGTCACATTTTTATTATCCAGCAGGGCTCCTGGTATTTTTAAAATGAGGTAAGCTCAATTACCAACAAAGGGGTCCTCTCAGGGGTCTGTCATCACATGGGGTCGCATGGAAGGGAGAAAGAGGAACGAGAGACCCCTCTGCTTGGCTTTTGATACTGCAGGATTATGGGTACAGTGGCATGGATTGTAGCCATATTATTGCTTTGAGAATGCAGAGACCAGATGTTAAGATGACATGCAGGACAGGAAAGCAGTGACGTGGCAAAATCATTATCTCAGTATGGAGCCCAAACTGAGTTCATAAAGTACTGTGGTGACTGGAAACCTCTTAAATAAACCAAATGTCAAACTTTAAATGACTTGAGCTCAGAAAACTGTGTATTTATATTGCAAGCTAATATTGGTTTGAAATAGTATGCATCGACAGCACCATACCATACAGAGAAACCTGGTATTTAGTTAGACTCTATTATCACTGATGTCAATATGAAAAATAAATATCTCAAATAAGAGCTAACTACAGTATATACCTTTTAAATAGTTCCCAGGAATGTAACGTGACCAAAACATTTTTATTTTAATAATCAAACCTAACAACTTACTGTCAGAATGACATGAAATACAGTTGGCACTGAAACACAAATAAAATATCTATTATCTATAAAACTATACTATAAAACTATATCATTCATAATTTCATACAAATGATTACATTATTTTCATCAATGAAGAATTTATTGATCAAGTAATATTACTCTGCATTTATTAATATGATCATTGTTTTTTCAACAGTTTTTGCCATTTACTTGTTTCTTCTATCTGTTCAATAGAGTCTTACACCTTTTGAGGTGGATCGAAAGAGTGTTTGAAAATGAAGATCAATACCAATATTGCCTTAAATCATGTCATTTAAAATGCTTTTATTTGGAAAGAAAATGAAGATGATCTGGTCCCACTGGTCTAAATACTTACATAGCTGTGATTTAACAAGTAAAACAATGTGGATGGAAAACGCCGTTGTATGGAGCAGTTTCTGATTTCCAGCCTCAACCACTGATACCACAACAACACTGTCTGCGCTGTTAGATCGTAAAATAACTAAAATTAAGTATCATGTAAATTTCTTTTGACAAACATATTGGGGGTAACATAACCTGAAACAATATACTTTTGTTCATAAAACATCCACAAAGTAAAAATTGTCAAATTTAGAGAAATGCCAAAATATCTGTTAATTATTTCGTTTTTAAATGTGTTTGTTTCATGTGTCTGTACGCGAGTGGTGCTTCCAGGGGGCAGAGGGCCTCCAGCTGTGGTGACGCATAGGGCACCAGATCTGTTTGGGTTCCAGCCTGTCCTAGGAGCCGCCTCACGTCTCCTTGCTTCCTTATCTTAATGACCATTAACCGTTTCTGCTCTGTGTCAGCTCCACAGCTTAAAGGAAGGGACAGGAAGAGAGAGAGAGAAAAAAGAGCAAGGGAGTCAGAATAAGAGAGGAAAAGAGATAGCGAGAGAGAGAGAAGGAGAAAGAGGGCCTCCGATAGAAAATTCCTGACAGCTGATAAGAGGGAGAAGGAGATCCAGTTTACTACACAGATAGGGTAGGAATGTGCGCCCCGATGATGATGACTGGGTCCATGACTACAGTGCCCCTATGTGTGCCTGCCAAGACACATCACCACTGGTTGCCTGCATGCAGCCAATCTCCCTGTTTCCCAGAAAAAATGCTGAATTTGATGTGCTTCTCCATGAATGTGCCTCTACACTCTTTCTGACTTTTGCACTGTAATATCATGGAGGCATAATTATGCTACTGCAATAGTGTTGTGCACGCCTTCCATAATCCCTATTTTCACTGTTTTATACCTGACAGCAGAGTCTATATATACAGCGACATAATATTGCGGTACATAAAATATTCATATATGCCAGCTGTCTAATTTTAGCACGATGAGTATGCACCACAAAACTGCATGGCTGAATGAAACTTTCCTTGGAAACACACAATTCCATGTGAATTATCGGTCTGCTTCAGGAGCACAGAAGTGGACATGAGAGGAAATGGGATCCGGCTCAGACGGTGTGGAGCAAGGCCAGGCAGTCGAAGAGGGCATTTTAGCTGTGCAACTGAGCTCCCAGCGTTTTAATTTACTATAAATCACAGTGAATAGATGTACCCTAAAAAGGTCTGAGTAGACGCCGTCTCTCGGTTAGAGACAGAGAAAACGAGCGGGTGGAGTAGATTGGGTTAGTCGGAGCCAGGGCTGTATGTGGATCAGACTCGCGCTCAGCTGTCTCCAGAGGAAATCAAACAGGCCTGTGCGGTTCATTATTTTACCAGTCAACTCGGCAGCAGAGAGCACTGGCGACATGGCCATTTACTCCACTGAGTCTCCACTGACCATGGCTACATGCTACAATCAGAGCAGCCAGTCAGCTGTGGATTTATTTCAAAACAAACTCCTGTTCATTATTTCATGAACTGGTGAGAGAACTTAAATGACTGATAATTCTCTGAATCTTTGATCTTGAACCTTAACTTAAGTCTCTCCCTAGTCACTCCCCACACACATCGTTGATGTGAACATGAGCTTTGGAACTGGTACTTTAAACGCTGATATTTGGAAGGAGATTGGGGAGCGGGGGAGGGCCTGGAGGTTCAAGGTCTCCGTTGTTTGTTCTCCTCTTTGAATACAAAGTCCTGTGTGGTGACCCCATCACCAGACTACCAGTAGACTTGCAGTCTACAGGAAGTAGCAGTGCACATGCACAGCAGACCAGTACTCAACCTCTGCACTGCAGTCACCCCTTTCAGCTAAAGAGAAAAAGAGCGAGACATGTAGTGAGGCACGTTCTCCTGTGCACACTATGTTTTTTATAAAACTCAACATTGGAGAAATATAAAGGCGCGCAGGCTGGAAATACATATTGTACTTTTCCTTTGGAAAACATAGTGAGTTAAACCGGGACGGATGTGTGTATTGTAACATAGCCCTGATGATGCAACCTCACCAGCATTACAGATGGAAAGGAAAGAATGTCTGTGTTCTTCATATTTATCCATTCTTCCACATCTCTATTTCTGAACAGAGATCGCCTGACAGCTATCGGCCAGCTCAGACACCAGTCTCCACGCTATCATCAGGGTCTGATGAAGCAGATAGCTCTCACTGCAGTCGAGCGTGGAGGAGGAGGAGGAGGGGCTTGAGGGGGGCGTATTCAAGGATGGCTAGACAGTTTGCAATCTGCTGTGAGAAACTATTCTATCAGTGTGCAGAAGACAGAATGGCACCAGCAAAGAATCGGCCAGGCTCAATGGTCAGAGGCATAGGTCACCAATGTCGTCACCCGGCCTCCGGTGACATGCTATAACTCTCTGGTTTGGGTGGAGCGTAAAGCTTATAGCTCCTATCAGCGTTGCTCTGCAGGCAAAGGTATATTTATGAGGGAAGTATGAGGTGCTCTAATTATTTGTACACATTTAATTTGTATTTGTATTTAATTTAGCTTCTGTCAATGCCAAGAACTTGTTTGAGTGCATATTATATTCCTCATTCATATATATAATTGTCAGTTCTAAAAAAAAAAAAGGAAAGGTAGCATCTTTGCGCCTTACATATATAATTATAGTTGAATGTCTTATGATGGGTTCAATGGCATGCTATAGACAAAAATAACGTTGTCTTTAAATCGTGTAAGCTAAACATTCAGCTAACCTCTTTAACCATTAGTCTCAAACCAAAGTAAGCTACTGTGGGTGTAACATACACACTGACATTAGACGATGGAATTATGGAAAGGTGTGACGTATTCAAAAAGTGAGTTTCTAGATTGTGACATCGTCTTTGCCACACCGGCCTCGGACAGGAGAGAAACTTCCCAAGTATGCTGAATAGCTTCACACTGAGACAGACTTGTACCTGTGATGAGATGTCTGAGTGTGTTCAGGCACAGTGTTAAAATGCTGTGAATCAGCTAATTGCACTGATAATTATAATGGAGAATCAGAGAATGCCATAAAGCAACAGCGCCGTGTTTGTGCTTGGCCAAGCCGCAGGAATACCAAGATGGGATCACAGTGGGAGAAAGGAAAACTCGCAGCATTGTGGACATCTTTGTCGAGAGAGGTGACAAATACTGCCGGAAAGTGATTTAAATCTTTTATTTTTGTGTCTGTGGGTCAGTGGTTAGTTTTTCTTCTCTTAACAACCTGATACAGACCAGTCCAAGCCTGACCATCCAGGGTAAAAAAGTGATCTATGTGATTTACTAGTGCCATAACATTTGAAACATGCCTGTCGATTTATTATTGATTTCACAATATCCTCCAGGCATATGCATGCATCTCAGCAACATGATATTAAACATACCCACGAAGCCCATGTGAACACAGTAACATCTTGTTCTTCATTCCTTTGATGGGCCATACGAGGGTGTAGTTTGTGTTGCTATTGGCTTGAGTCCATGTCTGTATTTATTAGTGTTTCTGCCTCTCAGAAAGCACACTTGATCATGATTGTGCAACTCTGCAACACGGAGGCAAGGATATTAAAAACAGATGTGGCCTCCTAAATTGAGAATAAGGGGAGGGGATGGGGCGTGCGTTCTGGGGGAAACATTCACACATTATTGATTGTTGGTCCTCTGTTGTGTTTGGGCTATCAGCAGGTTGTAAGGGCTAAAATGATCAATAGAAATGGTGAGGAGAAAAAACGGCAGTGTTAAACATTAAAAAAGATATAGGGAGTTAAGAGTTAATCTTGCTTGTTTTTAACTTATACTGTTTTTTATTGCATTGGATATTAACGTTGCTTATACCAAAAATTTCATTTAAATAAATGTCTGTTAAATTTCTATCGTCTAAAGATGTAACACAATAGTGATTGAACTTCTATAGTGTCTGTTGGATATTCACAGAAAATAATCTGTATGAAAAATTCTGAATTCTGACTTGAAGCTCATGTATCATCAAAAAGACTCAGAACTGCTAAACTCTAAACTCAATTATGTTATTTTCACTTCTTTTCATTATGCAGAACCAAAATCTTGTGGATTGCCACAAACTAAATAAGCCAATTTTAATTACACCAACAGATTTGATATCCCACACCCCATCATTTTATGCATTTCTTTCATTAATCTCCAGTGACTATTGATCCCACCTTTGCCACTCCAAAGCCCTCCCCCCCCACACACACACACAGACAGATGCTTTCACCTTTCACGACACTGTAGAATTCAATACATTATTGTAGGAGGATAGTTTGTTACTCTCCCCCCGACACAACACAAACTCTCATTGTCTCTGAGCGACAGTGGAAACAACACTCTTCGAGATATGTTTTATCAGTGGGGCAGGTTGTAGTGTGAGGTCGAGAAAGAAGAAAAACTTCCTTGTGAAAGTAGGAATGCAAAGTATTCCCCACAATGCCACACTGCTGCAATTACTCCAGCGCCTGGTGCCGGGCCAAGACAATGAGATGACAGCTTGTGGTGTTGAGTGGGAGAGCAGTTCAACTCCCATCACTCCTCTGTGTGCTTTGAGCCCACAAGAGACACATCCACACAGTATACAGTATACACTTTGTTTCTAAGACCTCTACATGGCAGCCTGCTGTGTCCAAAGATCCATCTGGAATTCAGATCAGTTGGTTTCAAAACATCATAACCCAATAAAACCTTTCCATACATTGCTATGGTTTTTGTTGAGCGACGGAGAGAAATGTTGTGCACGTCTGTGCTCCGTGTGAAGCGGTCATGTGCACATGAATGTGTCAGTATATATTAACTGCTTCAGCCTGGATTGTCTCCTAGATATCATCTCTCTCTCGCTCTCTCTCTCTCTCTCTGTTCTTTCTGCTCACCTTGCTAACTGATAGTTTTCACTCTCGCTTGGCAATTAACTGCCACTTCTGTGAAAAGAGACAGAAAAGAAAAGAGGTGAGATTAGCCAGGCTGGGGGCAGTGAGGGATGTGGGAAGGGAAGGGAGCTTGCTGCTGCCAGAGTGTCTGCCTCCCCAGGCCTTGTCCACTGCCGCCAAGGGCCGCCTGCCCCCCCCCCCCCCCCTCCCGCCACTGTTATCAGCTGGCTCAAAGAAACGGCTAAACAAGGCACTGTTTATCCGTGCAGACTGTATTCACTGCACATCCCAGCTGCTGGGCCGCGGCACCACTCAAATCTGCTCGGCTCTGCAAAGAAAAGGCTGGCAGACCTGCTCTCAACAACAGTCTGCATGGAGGTGCCAGGGGTGCAGATCAATAGGCGACATACCCCAGCTCTGTCCGACGCTGCAGAACCAACAACCCCAACTCTCTCTCTACCCCAGACCTCCCCCAAACCATCTCTTATTCACATTCAGCATGGCATATGTACGTGTCTCTCTGAATCAGACTGTGCCACATCTATCTGGTGATGCATTGCTTTAGAATCAGCTGACTTTATCCTCAATTAAAATTAATGTGGCAGATTCATTGCCAGTGATTCAGCAGAATGTGGAATGTCATGGTCATCACATCATTGATCCAAAGCTGAGCACATAATGCTGCAACCGTTAATCAAAATGAATTAAAGTAAATATGTCATATAAATGGTCTTCCATACATATTACAGCAAGGTAGTTTTCTTTGAAAATATTATAACATGGCGGACGAGGATTTTTTCAGACCTCACTTGGGAATTAAAACCATATACAAGGCATAATTTCTGATTGCTGATGTGCTGCATGGGCTACCAATTCATTTAAGATTTTCTCATAGCATAAATAATCTAGAATTAAGGAAATTCATAACACAGAAAAAAAATTATTCTTGAGATACTCTACCCGAACAAATATCCCTGGCATAAATATATTCTGCCATTCTGTAATGTAGAAATGTGTCTCTACCAGTAGCAGAGGTGATGGCCAGTAGCTGGACCAGCACCCGGGTAACATCAGGCCCACTGGTGCACTCTGCAGATATGTTGAACTTCTAATCCTGATTTTTCAGAAACCATTAGTCTCACAGTCCAGTGTCTACGGCCGGTCCAGTGGGCTGGTCAGATATGCTGCATCTGTAAGCACTCTCTGAGAGTCTTCTCTCACGCACAAACACACACAACCATCCCACTCTTATCGGTGGGCCGAGGAGTCCTGACTCCAGCCTGTGCAGACAGTGCTATCTAACTGGGCCGTGTCTCTATATACACAAGGAAATCTCCCACTCCTCATGAAGAAATGAAATCTGCTTCAGACATCCTGGCCCTGAGCTAGGAAAAAAGAAAGCAACATATTTTGAAAAGGCTATTTCAGCTTGAGACAATAGTCACACACAAGCCGTTGTTCAAAAAAACAAACACAAAACACTTTTGGCTTTAATTATTTAAACTAATCCTTCTAATTTATCTGAGCATGTTGAAGACAATGTCTTTGTTGTGGCTTGTGGCGCCTTGGCCTCTGTCCCTGGTCATTTATCGATGAAGCATATAAGCGGTTGCATTGCATTCAGACTTTTCCAAAGATGAGCTGGGTTAGCCTTTTTTTAAATGATTGATTATAGCAGGGAGAGGCATTGAAGTCTCTGTGTTGAGGTGGTGCTGCTGTCCAAGAGTGAGACGGGCAGTCTGACGGATAAGCAGACAGCACAGTGCTGGAGGCACGATGTCAGGAGTCAGAGGTCACAGGGAAGTGAGGATGGCTGACCTCTCAACAGGGCAAACTATGGTAGTGACTTAACATTGCCCAGACTCTGACGTGGTTCCCTTTTCGCTGACCTGTCCCAAAAGCTCACCACAGGAAAGATCAGCAAGATTCCTTGCAATGGCCCGACGCGAGACCCAACACAGCGGGAGTTCTCCGACACTGATACCCTCAGTGGCCGAATATGCTGACTTATCAACACCACTTGATGAAACACGTGTTTTGGATTCCTGGAGAGTGTTTGGTGTTTCCATGTCAGTCAGCCTCATCACTGCAGGAGGTGTCACAGATCTCACAGCTCCAGCTTTGCTTTTAATTAAACACTGTGGTTCATCCGTGTGGCTGGAAAGAGATATTCTGTCCATTAGTTTTGCGGTGGTGTATTTATTTACAAAGAACAAAAAAAGTCTAACTTGAATATTTATCAGAAGAGTCTGGAAAGTAAATATGTAAAAAAAGATCATATTTTTTCATTAAGCACTTAGTCAAACTCAGTGAACATATGGCAGGATGAGAACCGGCCACTTGATTCAATTTTGGAAACCATGAAGGGGATTTTAGTTAGATAGTGTTTACAAAGCAGACTAAACAGTTTAAGAGCCTTGGTGCATGACAAATGGATGATTATTCAAAAGATGACTCACATTAGTGTTTTTTATGGTAATTAATCATTTTGTCGTTTAGTGCTATGCGTGGTATTAGGCCCGGGCCTGTTCCCTGCCTCTGGTTAGATGTTACAGAGGCCCTTCACACGGAAGCTTCAATCCGACTCCAGTGGAGAGGACCGGACGCCACGGGCCAGAGTGTCATGTTGGTGACAGGATGGCTGAGCTGTCAAAAAGTGAACAATATACCGTCTATTTTTAAAATTTATTTTATCTTATATGTTGACTGTTGATTGTTTTTGATTGTTGTTGTTTTGTTTGTCTGTCTAATGTGTACACACCAGCCGCCAAGTCAAATTCTTTGTGTGTCTAACACACGTAGCTAATAAATGATTCTGATTCTGATTCTCATTCTGATTCCATTATGTTGCCTGACTGATTCCATTGGGAGAATGTGTTGTGGGTTAACGTGTAGCTATCATCTTGTCTTTGATAGATCATATCATTTAGCCATGCTGGTGATGTTTGCACCAAGTTCGATGTTGACTGGAAAAGACAACGCTTCGTGATTTACATACACGTGTTTACAAATATTTCAATGCAGATGCACACTCGGGTGCATTAGATGTACCATGTTAGTAATTTTTAAAGGTGCTTAAAGCTAAATTGTTGCAATAGATACCTTTTTAATTATCAAAACAACATGGATTTGATTGCATTGTTGCTGCACAGACACCATTCATCACAATACGACTGATTGCCTAGTTGCCTCGCAACCCAAACGCAGGCTATTTCATCCTAAAACATAACATAACTTCATCAAAGTCGGTCCTCTTTCTTTGTATCAGTCTTGTATCACTCAACATACGCGATGTTTAAGTGTTAGCATTGCACCAACAGAGGAAGATATCTTCCAGAGACAAATTATTGTTTTTTTTCTTCTCATCCCACCAAAGAGCATGTGGATTATCGAATAAATCATTCGGCAAAGTGCAACTGAGTTCTTAATTCAGTTTTTGAAGGTTCAAGCCCAAGATAATATAATATATGTATTCAGATACAACCAGTCGAATAATACATGTTCAGTTTCTTACATTCAACGTGAATCTCATGTAATATTTATTTAGCACTGTGATGAGCTGTGTTCTCAACATGTTTCCCTTTCCTATCTTTGCTTTTTTGACTTCCCAGAAGTTTATTATTGACAGCGCTCTTAATCATTTCTCTCTGGATGTGGCCTGAGTGACACAGCGGGTGTCTCTGGATCAGGCTACAGAGGAGGAGGGCTTATTTTTACCACTGGTTTGGGAAACACTGCTGCATAACTAGGAGAAAAGGTGGTTCTAATTACAGATCTCTCCTTTCTCTTTCTCTGTGTATCTCTCTCTCTCTATATATATATATATATATATATATATATATATATTGCTTTCTTTCTGTAGGATGTAGAATCATCTCCCTCTCAAAAAGCCAAAGCGTTCCTTTGTCAGCTGTTGTGTGACTTGTTTTGAGTTTAGAAACAAAACGTCACCATTTTAAAGAGGGAAATGGACTCACGGAAAGAAATAAAGAGGAGAGAGGGTTCTGTGCAGCACTGGGCTCCAAGTTACTCATGAAACAACATCTGCAGCAGCACACCAGGCCAATGATAATGTTGTGTTTAAGCGATTATTGCTGTTTTCACAAGTGTCAATTTAAGATTATGATGTACTGCTCTTAACTATGAGAGACGAGTGTATGTTGTAAAAATAATCTGCTGTTATTTGCTCTTCTGCAGAGTCAGCATTGTGTGGACCACCGAACATGATGAAGTACCTCCGACGCATATCACCACATATGTCTGGCAGCTGTCATTGTATGGTAAAAAGTTACATTCATACCAAACTAAACCCACAGACAAAGATGGTGGATTAGTGGCTTCCAGGTTTTAGGGCCGGTTTAAAAGCTGTCCTTCATGGAGAATGATTGTAAAAATGCGTGGAAGAAGAAATCAGAGAGGCAGCAGTGGAGGAGGAATAAGAGTCGGCGAGAGAGAGGTAAAGGGATTGTGGTGGAAGGATTGCCCTAGAGAGGAAAGAGAGGGGGAATGCAGGATTAGAGGCTAAGAGCAGTGTGGAGAAAGGGATCAGAGGCGGGAGGAGTGAAAAGAAAGAGACATAGCAGAGGGGAAGGCGTCTGTGCCCGCCAGCAGGCGATGGCTGTCAGTGGAAGGGCCTCTCTCCCAGCACCAGGGGCTCCAGGGCTGTGGCCACATAATGAAGGCTTGTTTGAGTTCACATTCAAACATCACAGAGTGCTTGGAAAAACAGTGCCCCACGGGCTACTTTTATTAACCCGGCTAGGATTCCCAGCCTTCAAACCTGTTCTAAAAGGCTTCTTTGCTTCTCATCCAGACACACACTGTCATGTTGAACATGGAACAGCACTTTGGTGGTGACGCTGATGGCGATGGAGTCTCTTCTCTGTCCACTCGGCTGTGAGAAATTTAGAAAAGCTCTTTTCACAAGCAAAGTAAATTTAGGATGGGACTGTTGCACAAGATAGGGGTTTGTGCAAATATACTTGTAACTGTTTCTGTCTCATGCTGAAGCTCATCTGACTGCTCTGCTGTTTCTCTCTCTCTCTGTCATAACACACACACACACAGGCCTGCTGAATGATGGCCCTGTGAGATTCACTGGGGAGGATATTCAACTCTGGATTTTCCGATAATAGGATTCGAAGCATGCTTGCAACAGATAGTGGTTTTGTGGTGAAGGAAAAGAGTATGTGATCCTGCTTCTGTGTGAAAATACAGAAGCCGTTTGTGACAATCAGATGCTTCTGGTTCTACTTTTATGACTATGAGAGTAGACGATGTGTTTCTGAGAGAAGCGGTGGTCATCTTTACTCCGTCACACGTATTTGGGTTTCTATTAGAAAACCAGGCCTTTGTTTCTTTGACTTTTAATATTCATTTTGAATAATACTTCTCTCTGTCGGACACAGTAGAAAACAAAAGAAGTAGGAAGGTTTTATTGATAATTCTTGACTTTGGAGTTGAGCTGTAATGACATGTGAAAGGCAGCGTGGGATAGAAAGAAGTCCCCTTAATTGTTTCCCATGGTTGCCTATCCGAAGGGCCCATCAGTCCTCTGGACTTGCACAAATCCCCTTAAAACCCCTGGAGTCACTGAGGGTGTATCAGGCTCCTGGATCTGCTGTGTGCAGGGCTGGGTGACGGCTGTGGTCCGGAGCCAGCCAGGGGGAGAGGACAGCTACTGTGAGGGCGCCTGGAGAGCTGGGAGTCACTCAGCCACAGAAACCCTGTGTTTGTGTATGGAGCGCAGTGCTCTTATCTCCCGCCTGTACTGACGCCACACTCTTCCTGTTTCAAATCTTTACTGCTGGTTTTCTCTTCATTTTTGACTCGGGGTCCCAGCCAGTACTGTTGTTTTTGGTGTTCTTGTTCTTTTCAATGGAGATTAGATAGAGCTGCTGTGGCGACAGAGGAGACAGAAGCATTGCTGGTTTAAATGTATTTAACTGGGATAATCAACAAACTATTAACCTGTTTAAATGGTTTTAAACAATGTATTCATTATAATTAATTTCAATTGGAAAAAGAGAAGCCCACTACAAAACCGTTTACGACACAGCAGTTTGCTGCTTTAATTCTTAACACGTTGTACGATGCTAAAAATGCATAAAGATCGTGACATGAAGTTGGATATCTAAAGTGCTTTTTACAGTTTAGCAAGACATACTATGCATGAAATACCTCGTTCATTTGAAATGCAAGCAGCATTCGATGAACTGGATTCCATTTTGTTGTAGTTTTAGTGAACACCCCTGTTGTTTCAAATACCAGATTAATTGCTCCGCTTTGGGGTCTCCATTTTACACAGCTCTTTAACAGTCCGAGGTGCTTTACACTGAGGGAGCAGACAGGTTTTTATAAAAGTCTAGTTTGACTCTGTTATCTTTTGAAGTGAAAAGGTGAATGAACATGAAACTACTTTTTGAAAGATTTTAAAATTCAATTGTCTCATGACATACAAAAGGCTGTATCTGTGTGTCGTTGTAGAGGAGAGGAGCACTGACGAAACTGCGGCATTTGACGAGTTTGCAGTGAGAACTGGATGATTACTGAGCAGGTAGTTGTTTTAAGCTTTTACATTCTACTCTGTTCATCACTTCTAATGTTTGGAGATATAATGCTTGATGTGATTTCTAAAAGTTATAATATATATATACGGAAGAAAAGATGTGACAGACGTTCCGTTTGTATAAGGTTATGTTACATAATTGCCGTTGAAAACAAGTATAGTCACTGTGGGAGGTGTCGATCTTTCTTCTCCTGCTTTCCAAAATCAAAAACAGCCATCTAAAATACATAAACACTGAAAGAGCTGCCTAACAGTCCCCTGCTTGGTATTTGCAAGCGTCACCACCAGTCTTCCTCTCCGCTGTCTGGCCTGCCCAGCTGCCTGGATGGCCGATTCTGATGGCGCCAAGCACTCTGCAACTCTGCCGTAATCAGGAACAGCGAGGGGCAGTCTCTATCGCCGAGAGTTTCTTTCCCTTTCCTTTGTTTTCCACAGATTTCCTTCCTCGTTTTCTTAGATATTCTCTCCCCACTGATGTAAGTCCAAACAGAGGCCTATTTAGAAAGTAAACAGATGAATGAGGGGAGGTTCTGGGCCTGGCGTCCGTGGAGTCAGGCGCAGAGCGGAGACGTCTCGCTCCACCCGCCCTGTTCTGACACAGCCTGTAAATATACAGCATGACAAATGGCATGGCTCTGCGGCAGTCCCCCCACCAATCTCTGGCAAGCAGGCCTGATGCCGGAGAGACTAGCCGACAGGCCGTGTCTGATTCACTGTCACAAGAGACACATTGTTTATAGGACAGAGAGACACTGTAATACAAACACTAATACTCCTCGATTGGGTGACACATTGGGAAAACCCTTGGTTTGTGGCTCCGGCGTTGCCCTCAAGGAGAACATTTGCTCTGGGAAGTTTGTTGCAGCTCGTCATTGAAACGTGTGTTTTATACTGTATCCAATCTTTTCCTGGCTCTCTCAAGATCTCTCCAGAGACGCTGCTCTGGTTACACCAGGTACAGCTTGGCTCTTCCTGTTTGGCTTCCACCAAACATGCGTCTGTCTATGTATGATTGGGATCATGTATGTTAAGCATAAGCACATTTATTTGCATGCTTCTCGATTCTTGGAATTATATTCTCTTTGGGAAAATCCCTAATAATAACAGTTTGGCTATTCTTCCTTTATGTTTGTCTCACTTTTGGCAATAACCTTGGGTATCATGCCGGGCCAAGTTATGTGATAACTCCGAATAACTAAGTGAAGGCCCATACATAGGGAAAGTATTGAGACGTTGAGGGATCTGAACGGTTTTGGACTCAAGGTTTAAAGAAAGGAATGTCTTTGAGGAGGAGGGGGAGGGAAACAGTGTGGAGGCCCCTTGGGGAAAAAGCCCCGTTTGACCTCCAAGGATAGACCTGCGAACTGAAATGGCTACACTCTTTCCGGCTATGCTCTCTACCAGGATGTCCTTCCCTTCTCCAAGCTCACGTCTACTAAAGCACCAGAGACGTCGGCCACAGTGGGCCACCTATTGTGAGCGCAGGCTTACTCACTGAGGTCACACAGGGAGTCTGTGATGTGAGCGCCAGACTGGCAGGCGATTCACAGTTTCCTCCAAGATAGGAGATCAAGTAAATCAGAGTTAGGAGTTGTTGCCCTTTAAGAGTCCTAATGACCACTGCTCCTTTCCCCACAGCACACAGCTATGTCTGGTGTGGAGCATTATGAAGATGGTATTTTGTGCTATCATCCGTTTTTCATCGACTGGCTCTCCTTTCAGCAAACTTGATATCATCCTAGTATCATGGCTAACTTAATGCAGCCAGTATTAGTGTTGTGTTATGTAGCATTAGCATATACAGGACTGTCTCAGATAATTAGAATATTGTGATGAAGTTCTTTATTTTCTGTAATGCAATTAAAAAAACAAAAATGTCATGCATTCTGGATTCATTACAAATCAACTGAAATATTGCAAGCCTTTTATTCTGATTTATTGCTGATTATGGCTTACAGCTTAAGAAAACTCAAATATCCTATCTCTAAATATTAGAATATCATGAAAAAGTATACTAGTAGGGTATTAAACAAATCACTTGAATTGTCTAATTAACTCGAAACACCTGCAAGGGTTTTCTGAGCCTTGACAAACACTCAGCTGTTATAAATCTTTTTTTTTACTTGGTCTGAGGAAATATTAAAATTTTATGAGATAGGATTTTAGAGTTTTCTTAAGCTGTAAGCCATAATCAGCAATATTAAAAGAATAAAAGGCTTGCAATATTTCAGTTGATTTGTAATGAATCCAGAATGCATGACATTTTTGTTTTTTTAATTGCATTACAGAAAATAAAGAACTTTATCACAATATTCTAATTTTCTGAGACAGTCCTGTAGACTGGAGCTCCATTAGTCATGCTGTGGACTTATGCCCCACATGGATACTGTGTTACCTCTTTCCATTTTTCACAGGCTGCCGAGGGCTTTAAAGACAAGAGACAAACCGATTGATTTTAATTCGTTGGCAGTGTCAGGGGAGCCCGTTGGAATGGACACATGGAGATGCATCTCCCAAAGCACGAGTAACGACAAGACTGTAATGACAACGAGCTGATCGGACAAAGCTGCTGCTGCTGGGACACGATGACACTGCTTAATTATGACCACATTAGATAGCATTATCCTTATCCTTCGATAAAACCTCAAGATGCTTTCTTGAAAAGAAATCACACATTTTAATTGGCATTTGCAATTTGCATTCATCTCGGTACAGATTTATGTCTCACCAGCTCAAATAACGGGATCATGCTTTGATTATTTCATTATTATTTAAATATTCGACACAGAAAATACAACTTATTTGAGACTGAGGCGAGACACGAGTCTGGCATGAAAGTTGTGGTGAAATTAAATTCTCAACCCTTGATATCAGAGCATATCACAATAAACCAGTGTCAGTGATGCTCCATGGTTTTAACAGGCTATAAGGACATGACCTTTACTTTGAATTTGGATTTCACCGAATGAGACTGAGTTTGGGTCTAACTTTTTTCTCTCACCAGAAGACTTAATTTAGAGGAATACATTCCATATGTTTCGTTGCAGCGTTTACGGTATGTTTCTTTCAATCGGTCTCTACTATAATTGTTATTCATTTGCCATAGGACATAGAATTTCTCTTATCTGTAATGTCTAACTGTCCTGCAGGTTCCGTCAGGAAATTTTCAAAGCGACTATTTTCGTTTTCAACAATGTGTTCATTCTCGAGCTAAAAGGAATCACAAGGATCCTTTGCCAGCTTCCTCTGACACTGCCCCACTCTGAGGTTTGCACATGTCCAGCTAGGATGCATTAGAACATCTTGTTTTCAGTCCATGATTCAAAGCCTCCTGGTCTCCTCTCTTATTGATTTACTTCATGGGGCCCGGCTGCGGAAGTGTAGCATCAGGGACGGTAATTACCTTTCCTGTGTAGGGCCAAACAAGGGACTCTTACAAGTGACTAGTGAAGAACCCCAGCCCGAGCAGAGGGGAAAGTGTGCCCTCTGTGCACAAGCAAATCATCATTGTGGAAAGACGGGCTTAAATCACGGCATCCAAAGAGAGTGATAGTGCAGACTACAAAATGAAAACAGACTGCCGTCTCAACTTTGCATACTCTGCTTTAAACCAGCTCACCAAAATATTTGAGCTACATATGGAAAATGGTGTGCAAGTATGGAACTGTCTGAGGGTGTTTGTCCCGTGAGGCTGCAGACGTTCTCTGAGTTTTAGGTCACCAGTCAGGTCTGGGAGGGACATAGTGTGTTTCTCCTAGGGCCACAGCAGAGACAGAGCAGGTCTTACACTGTTATTGATAGTGAATTGGCCATAATCATTATCAGCTCTATGGTACTGAGTGGCTCCCACTCTGTACAGGCGGCTCCATGTCTGACCTGTCTGTGGTGTGGCAAGGCTGTGCTCAGTGGGAGAACTAAATGCTGAGGGTTGGGGTCACTCAGTGTCTGCCGCCTCCCTTGAATATCTGAATGCCATTAACAGCAATGGCGCTGATGACATGTTTTTCCTGAACTGGCCTTGTCTGCGCTGCTTTGCTTCGGCTAGCGATGCCTGTGGCCCCTGGTCTTCAGGCCCTTGTCTATTTTGGGAGGTCATTTGGAGCCGGACACTCTGTCTACCCAACGCAGCCTGTCTCCTGATACTGCTATCAACTGCCGGCTTTTAACAAGGAGCCATGGCAATTTACGAGAGTGACGCCAAGCAAGGCTGTTATCAGGACCCCAACACCAGATTAGCTGGTGGGTCTTCTAATGAGCATCCTTGAACAGGAAAATGGAGGGGGGACTCGCATAGAGCGATAATAACACTATTATTCATGGTCCCGACAGAACAGGAAATACTTAGCAAAATGCATCATCTAATTCATTTGTTAAGTTAAGAGATGTATACTGGCCCCAGGGATTCAAAAAAAACAATTGAAGAAAAAATGTGCTGCCTGTGTAGAAAAATGATTAGGAAATGTTCCTTACTCCTCAATACAAGTATAATTTCTTCTTTTAGGATTACACAATCCATAATGGGTTTTTTTCTGACCTACCGTGAGATATAATCCTGAGTTTATTTGCTTTACATGCGTCCACAGCCAAAGTGGGTAAATACAAATGCTAGTTGAGACTCAAACTACAAGAAAGTTCCATTTACTTTAGAAACAAATTAACAACATAAAATAAATGGAAAAGCTAGACCAAAGGTCACAGAGTATTAAACCCTTAGCATTGGAGAAGGTGTATTTTCCATTTTTGAGAGGAGCCATGGCTTGAGCTGGTAGACATCTGTCAATGGAGCAAGGCGAGGCCAACACAGTGCTCAAAATAACCTTCAAACTGATATAAAGAAAGGCTCACATGAGTGTGTCCGACTCTGGGTAAGAGGGAACAAATATTAGAACTCTACCACAAATGAACTCTCCCACATCTTCTTTTTGGTTCCTTCAGTTTGACACTCAGATCTGGAGCGGGTGACTCAACTCCCAAAACTAGTCTCTGCCGTTCAGTGTGGCGACTGTGTTTTAAACTGGACTCTGTGGCCTGCCCAACCCTGGTCTCTGTAAATGAAGTTAAAAATCATAAAACATGTTTGTGCAGGGGTGATGTCATACTTGGCATGGGGTGTTTCACTGTGGAGTTTAGATGGTTGAGATTTACTAGCATTTGGGAAACCTTAAAAATAATAGTTGTTCACACTAAGTGCCTGTGCTCTCTGTAGTGACAACATTACACACACACACACACCTTCGGGTTTCATGCAATAAACTGCCACTGTTGAAGTTTGAAGAGGATTACAGTTTGTTGTTCTTAAACTGAAACATGCATGTGAATATTGAGTGTATGAATATACATGTTGTCGAGTATTTGCATGTGAATGGGTCAATGTGGGTGTGTGATATCTTCCTGAGGTGTAAAAACCTGCCAGCTGCCAGTTTGCTTTGGCTCGATTGCTCCTCTCTTTGAACTGTATTCTCATTTCGACTCTGCTTCTATGGAAAGCCACGGGCAGTCCAACATGAAATTTATGAATGCATTAGGCACATTTTGACAGCTCAAACGAACTGAGTGCAAGTATGCAGCTAATTATAATGATGTGGTAGTTATGATTTTATAATTGCAGTCAGCTTTTCTTTACTGTCGGCAAATTGCAGCAGCATAATAAAAATACATAACATCAGCTGTGGTTTAATATATTTTAATGTTAAGTGTTAGCTTGATGGAGGCGGCTTACAACAGGAAAGTCCCCTTTGGATAGGTCGGACCCCTGGGGCAAGATGGCGCCCACACATGAGAACCCGTGACACCACTTGGATATGACAGCCAGTGATTATGTTGCATATTGACATAAAAGCATCCAATCAAACAATAATAAGAAGGGTGGGGGTCGAGACAGGGTGTGGCGCCCACCACAGGGCGTGTTACCTTTGCTCTTACGCCCTGGGAGGGGGGATGCGGACTACGGACAGGATTGTGTGCTGATCATGTTATGCTCATGTGGCTGGTCGTGTCTCCATCCCCAGACTTTAATCTAAGTTTGTGTGCGTAGTCTTTGAGGTGTGGATTAGTGGGAGTGTTGAGTCAGGCCCAGGCGATGGCCCAGGAGGTCAGCCCGGAGAGAGGCCCACGTAAGCAGGCTCCAGTGCTGCTGAATGGGCCGATAATGGCCTGGATCAGAAGGAATGTGTTCATGGAGCCTTGCTACTGACAGCCGGCCCCTGGGGACACAAATTACTCTGACTGATACAAAAAGAAGATGACAAAAACTCTGCCTCAGGCCCTGTCTCCCTGGACTCCTTGTCTCCAACACAGCTAAATGAATCAAATTGCCTCCAATTAAAGATTTAACTACGCTTATTTCCCCTCGGCTCTTGCATTTTCACTCCCTAAAGTTTCATGGAACACTTTCCACTCTGGAGCAAAAAACAAATAATAGGTAAGTATTATTGGAGTGCACATTATGGTATGGAACTGTTATATCACAATTTTTAAATGGTTATACAACTTGGATCAGTATACAGGCTATAAAATAAATAATTGTGTGTTGGAGAAATGCAATGACCTTTATACAAACTTGTTATACTTTAGTAGTTTGGGGTTGAAGCTGAAGATATACAATTATTATATCCATAAATATATCTAGAAAGCACATTTTACCTCAACCGCACCTCTCTTAAGTGCCCCTAAATCTTAAAACTGCCACTCATTCATAGTTTAAAGCAATTTGGACATTTTAATCACATTTCAATCTCAGCAAAGCCTTGATCCTCAAGAGCCGTGTCAGTCAAGGTTCACTCTTGCCTCACACACTTTAATTATGTGTATTTCATTAGTTTTCCTTGAATTTCACTGAACTATTCATGTTGTTTGTCTCACACATGCCTTGCTTGAAACAGGGAATTGAAATCCTAATGTAAAATAAAACTATTAACACAGCTGATCACTTGGGGAGCCAGAGAGCTGAGATCACCTTCAAATATACTCATTAATTAAGCTCATTTTTCATAACCAAAATTGGCTCTTGGGTTGAGCATGTTCTCTTAACCAAATGGAGCAGACTGTTTCCATCACAGCGTAATGCTTGTAATGACACGGTTGACGGTTTGACATCAGTTTCTTTATTGTAACCGTAGCATCACATGATATGATATTTTTCCATTGTCAGATTTATTTTTGGATCAGAAGATTGGTTTACATCTTTTTTTATCAGATATTAACTAATAATGCGCATGAGCTTTCCGCACAAAAAAAACAAAAACTGCTACACAGAGCTAGTTTGTTCTTGATGTTGTCTCCTTCTCACCTGAGATTTACATTGGAAGAGGACATAATAGACAAATAAATATATGTCTACTGGATTTGTAAGTGCAACAGTTTGTTTATTGTATCTCTTTGCCATGTTTAGTGTGAGTTGTTCGCCCACTTTGTCAGAGCTGGGCTGTTGGGAGCTGGGCTGGCGTGACCACCGCATTATTACCCAGGGGTCTCCAGGGGTGCATGGGCCTGGACCTTCACAGGCAGAGGGGCAGGCCAGGGGACAGGCCTGTGTGAACAGCTGTGCCCTGTTTTAGATCCGCGTACTCAGTTACCTCTTACTCTTTGAAGAAGTCTTTCCTTACACACTTTCACACATGCAGCACACATTAGTGGAGTAGAGCTCGGATGGGACTCTAGGATGAAAAGTTCAAATGCCCAAACTTTGACTTCTCAATTTAAATGTTTTTGGTGTCTTTTTCAATTGCGCTTTAACAAATGAGAGATTTTCAAAGGTTCTTCAAAAAGAGATTTATAGAATCATTAGTGTCTAAAAAACGTCTTTAAATGTGACTCTTCGCTGCAACAGAAACAAATTGTGAAATTGAAAACCATAAAGTTCTTTGTGGAAACACAAATTGTTCTATGTATAAGCCATAGTGGTTTTCATTGCACTGTAACACTGGAGCACATAGTCATCATGTGGTGCAAAAGTTCCTGCATTCATTCTGTGCGGCCACAGCAACATTTCACAGAGAGAGCCTCAATCCTATTTTAAGCGATGGTTGAATTGACAGTTGTTGTTGTTTATTTTATTTGATACTATTTAGGTAGAAATTGTGTGAAAGAGAGGAGGGTGGGGACCAAAGGTCGGAATCAAACTTAATATTTGTGATGTTTTTTGTGATGTGGCATGCGCTGTAACCACTCGGCTCGCAAGGTGCTCCAGCAGCTCTGTTTCAAATGCACCTCAGAAAACGCATAAAGAACATCAACATTGTCCGAACACCACAACATGTTTCCTTGTCGGAACTTCTGCCAGCGATGCTGTAGTATTTCTGTGTATTTGATGATTCAGCTGTATCTGCAATTAATTGGTGTCTGTTTTGCCACTTTTGTTTTCGCCAGTAAATGTGATTATTGCTTCAGCAAAGATCTTACTTTTGCAATTTCAAACAAAAAGGATTTGATGGCTGCATCAACATTAAAGGAAGAGTGAACATTTTGTTTCAGAACAGACTATTATCATCGTCAATCAGGAGAGGCGCGACACAGCAAGCCGTGACATGCTGATCAGCATGACTCATCGAGTATATCTAGCACCTCCATCAGCCCTGCCGTACTTATACAAACATTATTAACAATTTATTCGGCAAGTTAGGGACGTTTATTTGTACAGCACATGCACAGGCAATTCAAAGTGCTCCACATAAAACCATTAAAAGCATCAAAACATAATGCAAAAGAAAACAAGATTTAAAAAGAATTAAGAACATTCATTAAAACATTAAAAACAGTCTCAGCAAAGTCAGTAAAATGAAGGTGTAGTTATTGTAAAATGAGCAATAATACATTTGGTTATTAAAAAGGAGGAGTTGAACAGCCTAAATGTACAACAGATAGTTACAAAACGATTAAGATATGCTTTTCCATTGAAAGAATTGAACGAACAAAAACCTCCTAGATTTCCATTTTCCATTCCATGTGATCAACTCTTTTATTATGAGCTCTACAGGAGCAACACTTTGTTTTTTAAAATCACTCACATTATAAAGCAGCCATTTGTGCAGGACCATATGCATGTCACAGACAGACCTAAAACAAGTAGAAATAAAGTTGTTTTCTGATGTGCATGCCATCATACTTTATTTCAAACTTCCATTTTTCTTGAACTCTTTAACCCTTGTGTTGCCTTAGGGTCATTTTGACCCGAATCAATATTACACCCTCCCCCCGCCTTAGGATTAATTTGACACCATTCAATGTTTAATGTCGGTGTTCTTTCGGTAGTCAACAAACAAACATAAAGTGCCTCACACTTAAACTTGGAAAACAATATTAATTCTAATAATTTTCTGGAGGTTTTAATTGCTGGCGTCAAATTGAACCCAAAGGGTAAAATATGTTAGTAAATATAAAGGTAACAGGAGGGTGAAACATTGAATCGGGTCAAAATGACCCAAAGGCGGGGGGAGGGTGTAATATTGATTCGGGTCAAAATGACCCTAAGGCAACACAAGGGTTAAAAGAATATGCTAAATGTGTCTTTTTGGGTTACCTCATCAGACATCCCTTCACTTAAATAAATATATCAGCAAATAAAACCAGATCTTGAGCAATTGTTCTGCAATCTGAAACTACATGGAGGTGTGAACTCCCCACCTCTTCCTGAATGATATCGTGTTGATTTACACCTCTCGATAATCTCATCCGGTGCTGAACCCCACACAAATATAGACTCAAGCAGAATGCATCAAATAAAAGATGTCATGATGAAAGTCCACACCTTCTTGTGATTTTCACACATGTACCCAGTTTATACTGCTCCTCCTATATAAATCTAAAAGTGTTGGACAAAGGTTGATATGTGTTGAGAAAGGAATACATTATAGAGAGTGTGGATATTGTGTCAGAATCTTTCGCAGGGCGTCATATATTCAGTTTGAACCATTTTGCTTTGAGGAGTCACTTTGTCTATTTTTCGACCCTTTTTGCACATGTTCTAAAGTTAACTCACTGTAACAGTGACCGAGTCCAGACCCTCTGACAGGGTCACTGGATCATCCGTATGTAACTTATGCTCTACCAGATTCAAAGCATCTAATATGTCTGTATGCTCCTGATGCTTTCAGACATTTGGCTCACTTGAATCAGTTCCAGCAGCAGGAAAAGCAGAGCGCCTCAGTGACGTATGAACCGGCTGCGTTTTCCTCTGACTTCATCGAAAATTGCATGACAATGATTTAAATGAAGCAGCGCTCTGTAATAACAGTTTTCTTTTCCTTGTCTGACATGTGATTGAGTTACAAAGGGGAATGCGTTTGCAACAGGTGCCTCGAACACAGTGCAGGCATGAGGGCCTCCATGTCCACCCTCGGTAACCTCCCTCTGCCCCAAAGCCTGAAGGCTGCCAGGGAAACCTGATTCCATTTCAGACACTGGCACACTCTGCTGCTGCAGCCCTGGAGGCTTCAGAGATGTCCTAAAGGGTGTGTGTGTGTGTGTGTGTGTGTGTGTGTTTCAGAACATCATTTACAATTCACATTTCATAGTTTAGAGCTTGTTGGTAATTTTTCAAATCCTAAAACAAACCATACGCTGCTTTTTTAAATGTTCAATATTTCCATGCTTTATGATTTAACTCTGTGGGTAACTCATTCAATGACAAATATTGTAGCGGTTCATGTTTAATATGAAGAGTTTTAAATGGGTGTGTCATTTTAAAATGACTTAAAAGAATTCAAGGAATTACCTGTCTGAATTATAAATGTCATGAGTAATACATGGTGTGAGCAGTCTTGTGGACCAATAACTTTCGCACATTACTAAATAATTGTGGTAATAATACTGGGTGTGTTGTCTTTTTTTTTTTTTTTTTTACCAGCGGACAAGGCTTCGAGGTTGTTGTCAGCCAATCGGTGGTGCATACTCGTGAACGATTACTTCTTGGATCAACACATATTGGGGCATGGCTTTGCATCACTGATTTTACATCCAGCATATTTTAACTCTTACAAGGCCAAATTAAATGTAATTGTCGACACTATGGTCCTAGTTGTTTAATGACAACAAATAGGTAAGAAAGTCACTCATATAAAATAAAACAATTATGTTTGTCTTCTGCAAAAATCTTATAAAAAAAATACCCAAATAGCATTGAGGGCATGTTTGCCGACCATAGTAGAGTCTGTTGTATACCGTCCACCCGATGGGACAAGACATAGGAGATACGGTGCAGACAGACTTGTAGAGACGTCAGTGAGGAAGTATTCGTCTGTTGTGTCTCAAGTCGACATGAAGACCGCTGTCTCTGGGAGTGTGAAAGGTCAGAATTGTAATTTCTTTATTTTGTCACCCAAAACGACAATGATAGCGAGGAACGATTAAAAAGGCGTCGACCATCTTGTTGTCTGTTGTCTGTTGTTTGGCACTGTGCTGTTCCCACCATGTCACAGCTTTACCATGAACTTTGCAAAGGTCTCGTCAGGGTATTCTCCTCCTTGAATACACACTTATGGTTTTGACACATTTAGTAATTTTTCTTTTCTTTTTTTCCTTCCTCCTACCTTCATGCTCCATGGCACTGAACAGCCATGCAGAACAAAAGTTGGTCATTCAAAACTAATCTAGTTAGCAGATCAACCTGTCTGTTATAGAGCTGCGACATTATCACTTGTATTGTTCACTTTAGTTTAGTAACAATCTATCCTGGTTATTTCTTTAATACATGGTTCATGACTGGGATCCAAACATGGCAACACTGGTTTTAATTGTAGCTGCTGAGTGCATATTTCCACCACTTATCTATAAGTAATGATTGGACTATTTTGGAGAACGTTAACCTTTATTTTCTCCTAATTTGAATATCCCTCCTTGTCACCAGTACTTTGTTACCTGGGAGGATGTGTTTACAGGTAGTACAGTTGTCAGCACCTTCGCCTCACAGCCATGGAGTGGGCCATATGTGTTTGCATGTTCTCTACTGGGGGGTTTCTCCAGGTTCTTTAGATGCCTGGCACAGGCCAAAGACATGCAGGTTAGGTGAATTGTTGACTCTAATGTGCCCGTAGTGATGCATGTAAGCGTGGTTGCATGTCTCTATCTGCCAGCCATGTGATTGTCCAGGGTGTACCCTGCCTCTCGCCCCAAAGTCAGCTGATCGTCTGCAGCCCCCTTGACCCTGTAAGGGATAAGCGATCACACATGATGTTAACAATCTACCACCGTAATAAACATGCAGTTTGTTGTTGGCAGCAGCTTCTATTTATATGATTGCCGTAAAACTTGAGAAGTTCTGTCGTGCACAACTGATCAATCAATCAAACTGATATCAACATATATGCCAAATATATGTTTGAGATATTTGGGAGGTAGTGTCTCCATTAGTTTGTCCATTAAAGTGAACTGGCAAGTGTATTTCTCTAAAAAATGTAATCAAGGGATCCTTATCAAAAAAGTTTCTTTATACTATGTCTTTAAAAAAAGAAGAAGAATACCAGCCGAATTCTCAGCGAATGCGGCTGTATGTTTAAAAAAATTATATCTTTTTACACCCATATATATATATATATATATGTAAAAAGATATATTCATATATATATATATTATAACACTGTGGTTTGGTTTATTCCCTTTGTCGAACTTAAATGTTGGCCTTGCACACATTTAAATCACTTTATTAATCTGATTCCTTTTTTTGAAGTTACTTTACATGTGAGTGATATGTTAATTGCCTTCCTGGTGTTGTAACAGTAATATCTCCTCAGTCCTACTTGAAAATACTTTATATTTTCAGTTTGAGACCCTGTCAATCGGCAGGTTAAAGGCATCCCCACGGTACAGTCACGTTTAAATGTTAAACTAAAAGCAATTTTCTCAAGTCCTTCACTGAATTCACTGTATCTGACATTTTATTTGTTTTGTTTTAATTGTTCCCAAGGCTGATAAATGACCGGATGTGCTTACGTGCCACTTCACGTCTTGTTTTGTCGTCGCTTTTCCTTCACAAATCATAATCCTCATTTTAAAAATCCAAACTCTAATTTGACGAGTGTCCACATCATATAATTTACCATTGATGTCCACGTTCCCGTATCCCCATTAAAATAATACAAATGAACTGTGACTTTATTTTGTGGCGCTATAAAATTTTAAAAAACTCTTCAGGCATGACATGTTCTAAGTTTCAGTTGTATTTGTTCTGCTCATAACTGTCACATCCTGCCGGCAGCGCAGATGTAAATAAGTTTTCATAACTTTAACTTAAAACCTTGAGGTGGGTGTTTCGCCTTTAAGAGTTAAGAAACTTGAAACCTTGTTTGCGCAACAATCAGTGCAGCTCACAGCCGCCAAAGTGTCTAGACTAGCACATGATGGTAGTCAGCCAATGGCTCCACCGCTCTCCTCGGGGGCCCCGTGTGTGCGTGTGTGTGTGTGTGTGCGCGCGCGTGTGTGTGTGTGTGTGTGTGTGTGTGTGTGTGTGTGTGTGTGAGGAAGCGGGGAAAAAAAGAAAAAGAGAGAGAAACGGAGAGAAAGAAAGGGATCTGGGCTGCAGTTTGGTTGAGATCAGAGTACAGAAGCAGGAGCGCGACTCCGCACCGGATTGTTCCTCTTCGTGTAATTTCTCCTCGCGTGGATATTTTGTTGGGATTTTAAAAAAGAAAAAGAAAAAAAGAATCCCCTCACAAAGAAGACGACAAGGATCCTGATTTTTAGTGCATTTTCCTTGGGATTAAATCGCCTCGAAGTATACCTCATGCTCTTCGTGCCGGTGTAGAAAGAAAGTAGATCTGAGCTTGTTAAAAGTCCGAAACTGTTTCAGGCTGCGAGTTGCCGTCTTTGGTTTGAAGGCTTCTTTCAGCCTTTTGGATTATGTTTCCAACTATATGATGTTATGTTATTATGTCTTGTACCTTTTTCACGCGCTCGTAACCAACACATAAACAAACAGTCGATTCCGCAGCGATCCTGGATCACAAGTCTCAGTCTCCCCCCGCGTTGCTCATTCACAGCACAGCCGGCTAAATGAATGCATTGTGATCGGAATGTTGCAGTGCATTTATTGCGCGATTTTATTGTCGTAAATGCAACAAAATAGCCTTCCCTCTCATGTTGCGGGTTTGCCACACATGCTCGTCAATTGGCTGTGCATGCGTTGCACGGCATTTCACAGACATTAATGTTTTGCAACGACCGGAGAAGTATCTGTAATATTCGGATATCCGTACACGAATAAAACCCTCATATAGATTTTCAAGTTGTCGTATGTTCAGGACGAAACGTTCAGGTCTTGTGCGGCGACTCTGGAGAAGCCGTTTGATCCCAGATAAAGAAGGGGAAGATGGAAATGGCACCACTAGTGAGAGCTGTAGGGACGATCTGTTCGGAAACAACCCAGAGAAGATTCCCAAAAGGGAGCTCACACCGATGACCCCGAGCGGGTCTGTTGGAGGGGACAGAGGGGGTGTGTGCACCCGGAGCCCCGTGGAGAGCAGCGGCTTGGGGGTCACGTCGGACCAAGATGGGGGCGCAGCGTGCGTCCAGGAGCAGGGGAGCCCCCGCTCCATGCAGGACAGAGAATACAGGACAGTGACGTGCTGCTTATTTAAAGACCGGGACCACTCCGAGCTCAGGGGTCCCGAGACGGCTCCGGGTACCGCGGATCCAGGGTCGTGTCACTTCGTGTCGAGGAACCTTGGACCTCGGGATAGCGGCTCTCCGGAGGCGCAGGAGGCGATGCCGCGCACGGTGTTGGAGCAAGAACTGAAAGCAGCCACATACTCTGTTCTGAAAAGGCTCAAGGAGAGGGCGCTGGATACCTTACTGGAGGCGGTGGAGTCCAGAGGAGGGATGCCGAGCGACTGCGTTATGATTCCCCGGACAGAGTTGAGGTTGGGCGGCCATGTGGCATCCCCACAGCTGCTCGTGTGTAAGCTGTACCGCTGGTCCGACCTCCAGCACCCTGCCCAGCTCAAACCGCTCTGTGAGTGTCAGAGCTTCGGGGCTCTGGACCGTCCAGCAGTGTGCTGCAACCCCTATCACTACAGCCGGCTCTGTGGGCCAGGTAAGCGCCTCGCAGGCTGGATGAGTCCATCCATCTGGGTCCTTGTTGTTTGTTGGTCTTCAACCACAGTTGTGTAGACTGCCATCTTTACTTGTGGACATGCCTATGTATTATAAACATACAAGTGCATATGCTGCATGCTCCAGTTGGACCTATTTGGTCCATTTGCCAAATGATGTTAAAAAGAAGCGAAAAGCTCATATTGATGGTTTCAAAGCAGAATCTAGATTTTCGAGATCATAAAACTGGAGGGCCTTAAATATGCTCAGAGAAGCTTCCCCAATCTCCATGTCTTATTTGTGTGGCATAGCACAACCATGTAGAGCTTTGGGGCACATTTAACAAATCATAAATGTTAGAGTCAACCTTCATGCCAGTTTGATGATATTGGTATGGTATTCTGATGCTATCTTGGTTATGTTTATTACATTCATTAAAAATACCAAAAAACGCATGAAAAATATTGATTTGTTTGAACATGTTTGTCACTTTTTAGAGAATTTAGTTGCCTTGAAAGTTGTATTTGGATAGTGTGGTGTGCACCAGAGTATCTCTAATGCTAGCCTGCACAATGTGGGCCTTTCGATGAACCCCTCCGTACGATTGTCACAAAAGTCGTTATCGGTTCCTACTGGTTTCTTGCAGGGCTTTTTCCAGGTAGGCCGAACTACCAACAGTGTATTATGACAGAAAAGACTCCCTCAGAGGTTTGAACCTGGTGGTCGAGATCAGTTTGAGAGTTGTGGTTGAGGATTGAGCTTCACAACCAATGAGCTATCTGTGGCAGAACTTCTCTGACCTATATTCAAAAGATTCAGGTTTGGCAGGGGGGCGGCGAGCCTGTGATTTGGCAATCCTTGAACGCTGGGCCACTCGACCCCACTGACTCCAGAGAGGGAGAGGGGCACATACCCCATATTGGGACTAAGGCTCGTAGTAGACATATCTCACATGCGCTCATGCGTGGCCCGATGGAGCTGGTATTTCTTTCATACTATTCAAGAAGGGGGGCTTTGAATCAAGACCGTAAGCAGTGTTTTGTTTTTTACAGTCTTTGGAAATGGGGAAGCAAGAAATATGGAATAATGTGGGACTAACATTCAGTACACAAAATGTGTTTTGATTTAAACACATTTTAATCATTCGTAAAACACAACTCATTGCTTGTAAACAAGGAGTGCTGAAGCATTCAACAACACTGTTAAATCTAGTCGGCTTTGATTCTAGAATAATATGAAAGTAAACTACTTCTGTTATGCTCTCATGTAAATGTTTTTAAGGACTAAAACAGTGCATAATGTGTTGCAGAGAGCTTGGATTGAAGTGGGCAAAAACTTTTTCCTTTTATTTTGCCAGGCATTATACTTTTCGAATGAGATCAGTTTCAAGTTGCGCACTAAAAGCCCTTTTGTCCTAAGGAGGTCCCCTCATGCTATTTAGGTGAAGGAGTGGTGATAATATACAGTTTGCATACTACTGGCGCCAGACTGACTAGCTGTGTATCTGAGTGACTGAGTTCAGATCCCAGCAATTACTGCCGCCACTCTTAAAGGACCCGCTGCTATTATGCTTTTCTCCTTCCCCTTTTCTCTGTAGGCGAGGTCACAGTGTGCTCAGAAAGTTTTCTTTCCTTTGTGCTTTTTGTTCTTGGCCAAGTTGTTCCCTTAATTTCTTTTTTTATTGGATTTAAATCAAGGAACACAGTGTTAAGTTAAAAAGCAGACGTGTACTCTGATTCATCAAACTACAAACTCAAAGTTATAGTTAGTCGGTCTTTTTGCTTGTGGTGCCGACTGGTTCAGTTTAATGCAACATACTTAGATAAAAAGAACAAAAATATAGTGTTCTGTTGGCGTTATTAGCTTTTTAATGACCTTATCCGCAGTGCAGACACAAAGCTGTGAGAGTTGAGATGTAGTTTGGTGGCTCCTTTCAAATGGAAGTGAACAATGTTTCAATAGTTGTAATAGGAAACAATTACAGTTATTACACTAACCAGCTCTGTCAGCCACTTTACAGCAGAGGATTTTAACTTGTCAACACAATTCATTTGTACAATACATTAATAAAAAGTATGTAAACAGTGCTTGATAAATCTCTTCTTAGATCTCTGAACAGTTTTACCTTTCTGTCTTATAAACAGCATTTCTTCCCTTTATTAGCTTATTGACATGCATTGTTTTGTGTTACAGAGTCACCCCCACCTCCTTATTCGAGGCTTTCCCCTAATGAAGAACACAAGCCACTGGGTGAGTGAAACATTTGAAGCTTAATGTTTCATCCTTATTGTTTCGTCTGAATTCTGCTGTTAACATTTATCCTCTGTGTTATAACTTGCAACCAGGTAGTTGTACAACTGCAATGATTGGATTTAGTGTGTTTTTCATTCACAATTACATATATTATGGGCCTGCAGAGGGCACAGACACTCTTTTGTTCATGCTCTGGTTTAACAGGTCGAAAAATAAATAAAGCAATGTGGAAAATGTTAATGGGTCTAATTGGGTCCAGTTACTGGCAAACTGCATGGTAGCTTTAAGATGAGACATCGGCCAGCATGTGGCATGATGTCAGCATGCCAGCCAGAGCCAGTGTGGGTAGTATGTACTGGCTGATGGGACTTTGGAGCCTGGCAGCTAGCTGGGCCTGCAAGATGGATTACAGCTGAGGTTTCTGTCGGCATTGGGGGGGATGTCATCAGGTAAAGGCCCTCTGCCAGGTTATCCACTATGGGAGGAAGCCCAACGTGGTGTTAATTGTTTGCTAAATAAGAAAAAAAAGTTCACAGATCAGATGTCACAATTGAGTCTCTCGTGCTGATGGTGAGTGACAGATCCGACGAGTCGCAGATGCATGATTTCTGTTTTGTGTCCACACAGATCTGTCAGACTCCACATTGTCTTACACTGAAACTGAGGCAGCCAGCTCACCAAATAACACACAAGGGGATTTCTCAGGTGAGTTTGTTTCTCCAACTTTCACCAGTCTCCAAATAAGGAGTTCATAACAGAAATGTCTGATTTAAATAAAAAAAAAGAATGATTACCATAAGTTTGTCATCTCAGAGGAGCCACTCTGTAAATACTGAAGGAGTTAGTCAAACTAGTTCATGTGTTTTTCTGTTGTGATGTGTTATTTTTTCGGTTGGCACAGTAGAAGTACCGTATAGCTTTGGGTGGTCAAATGCTGTTTGCAGCAGAAGTATGGTTTGAAACACACACACACACACACACACACACACACACACACACACACACACAGACACACACACAGATTAGTCATCAAACTGAAAATATAAACATGACTCTAAAAGGAGCTTCCCCTTTGTCATGTGAGCATATTCTGTTTCATACTATGTTTGATTAAAAGAGATGCGTGATGATGACATCATCCATGTTATAAAGATCATTAGGACATGGATTATGGGCGTTGCTTTTTCCCTGAAGTATGATTTAAGTTGATAAATTGAGTAATAAAGCTCACAAGACAGATGTTCATTTGTAAATAAGAGATTAGTGTCTTCCATGCTGATGTATTTGTGCGTCTGCATATAGCTTTCAATTAAAATAATACTACCTATGAATCAACATATTATGACGAGAATAAATCACAGAGATACCATGACTTTGTTTAGTGCTGCATTATCCTAAAATGGCAAAAAAAATAAAAAACTGATTCGTTTTAAAAAGAAAAGATCATTGAGGTATAATTCGTTCAGATTGCACAATAACCCTTCAATCCTCTACTCTGCATAGACTTTAAGAGTAACTGGATGGATATGCAAACTCATGAAAGTAATTTCATTTTGATGTTGCACTTTATTCCTTCTCATTAAGGGTCATTAGAAACAGTCGGAGCTTTAAAGATAAAGGTTTCATTGTAAGTGGTGCAAAGGTTCAGTGGGGCGTGTGCTTTGGCCACAGAGCCGGCCTCCCCTCCTCTGTTTTTCTTTCAGAAATATTTGAGTGGGATCAAACTGTAATAAGATCCATGCTCGCTCAGAAACGCACACAAGCTCACATAGTTGTGCACATGCATGTGCGCATACACTCACACATACAACTGCCGAGCCCGGCTGTAAGTGGGCTGCAGGGAGGGGTGGGTTCAGGGAAATGGAGTTTCTCCTGTGAATGGGGCCACACCAAAGGAAGCGAGCAGAAACAGTCCTGTCCTCTGATTTGAAATGAAACACTCCTTTCTCACGGCTCAGAGTAAGCATGCCTCCCCCTTCATACCCGGTTTGCAGCGAGCATGTAACGTATCATGTAGATGGGGAGTCAGAGCCCTCATTCTGGGACTCGCAGGGAACAACATTTCCTGTTCGAGGGTCTGCCATGGCTCAGAGGCCTGGAAACTGAGCAGTTGACATGGCTACCTGGCAGTGAAGTATTCAGTCAGCAAGGGCCCCCCTCCTCCCCGGTACACATGCTGTCACCACATCAGCATGGCTCGGCGACACTCCCTGAGTCAACAAATGAGGGGCTTGTCAGAGCGCGCACCACAATTCCTCAGAGACTGTGGTGAGGCTGGAGGATCGAGACGTGCTAGGCTTTGGTTTCTTCCAACTGTGTCGCTGCTCGTGAAGGCCGGGCCGGACCACGCTGCTTTGACCGGGACACCCTCTGCCACTTGGACTTGGGAAGCCGAATGACCAGTGCTCTGCGGGGGTGCTAGTTTTCCGTGCTGTGAGCTAAATCGTGTCGCCAGTTTGTCTCTGATTCTGTTCCATTTGGACCGAAGGATGGTTCTTTGGTTTTCAGATACAATAGAGTGTCCTTGTTGGGTGAAACTAATCATCACTATCTCGCCAGTGAAACCGATCTTCCACCAAGTATTTGCCAAGCATATTCCATCATAAGACCAAGAGCCTGAAGGCCTCCTTATAAAGCCCACTTTGTTCTGCTTTAACATGTAGGCATGTAATGCATATTGTCAAGTTACCCAGTGTTGACCTGGAGATGACTGAATCCCCTGCAGCTTGGGTAGAGAGAGTGTATGTGTGGAACCAGAGTTGTATCCAGTCCCCCCCCCCCCTCATGCAGGAACAAGTAAACCTCTTAAAAAGCAAGTCTGGGGGGCACTTGGTGGACGGGTGGGGAGTCGTCAAAGAATCAACTACACTTTACAACCTGAGGCTAGAGAAATACCCACTTTCAGGAAAACTTGTTCTTCCATATCCATCAACATTGGAATTCAGATAGTAATTATTCCTCTGCTTTAGATAATTTAGTTCCACGTGAATATCAGATATGTCTTTGAATCACTATGTATACAAATTGATGTTAGAGTTGCATTTAACTGCAGATACATTTCTCTCATCCCTCTGGCGGATTCCTGCAGTTGTTAAAATTTTAAAAAGTTCTCGCTCAGGCATTCTTCAAAAGCTTCCCCTTGTGCACATTATTGTATTACTCTGAGAGTCACACCTCCAGTTACTGTGTGGTCATAGGCATTTGAACCATTCACAGTGTTTTATTTAAACATGGCTTTGTGGGGGAGAGACAGCGGCAGCAGGCGCTCCGTGATATCTGTGTACGTCATGAGCGGACCCGGCTTGCATACACAGTATACCGTAGCCCTGTGTGTGTGAGGGAATGTGCCTTTACTGGTGCGGCCCTCCCAGACTGCCCGCACACCTGTTTCCTCACGGCCTGGGCATTGTCGTGTGGACCTCAGAGTGAAGCCCTTTGAAGTCGGTCTCATTGCTTCCTGTATGACTGTCTGCGGGGGTGTTTTCCCCCTACACATTGAAACTATTATGTCAGTCACATTGTCTTTGACATTAGGGGCTCTTTATGTTTGTCACTCCTTCGTTGTAATGCTGCTCTCAATGTCAGGAGGTATGCCAAGATGTCTTTGCGTTGCCACGAATTGAGGATATGGTCATTTAAAGAGCAATATGTGTCACTGTGTAAGATCATGGCTCCAGTGTGCCTACATTCTTCAGTCATCAGAGGTTGTGTCCTCAATCAACCCGGTGGAATTTGTCAGCATAACACTGTGTGTAGACACTCCTGTTGGTCACCAATGGAGGGGCTCCCTCAGATTTCCCGGGTGACCAAGAGGTGACCAAAAGTCATGCAGAGTGACCAAATTAATCATACTTTTCTTTTATTATCCCAAATGTGTTTCCTTCTCCTTCCTGAGACGGTAGGAAAGTTGGACCGGAGGAGCGGAAAGATAGAAAGTTGTTGGACGTGGATAACACAGGCTGCTGTTGCGCTTAGTGGAGGGAAGCGGGCAGGTAGTCCGGGTTCCCACACAGTAATCATACAGTGCCCTCCTCCGTCTGCCTGCCTGTCTCGGCAGGAAAGGCCAGCGCTGTCTCTCTGGATGTCTCGTCTGCAGACAGGCACTGTGTCAGGTCCACTCTGGTATTGACTGATTCTTCCAGGCAGAACGAGGTAGTTAGTAGATAGATGGGAAGGGCCTCATGTGAGTCACGCAACAGATTGCTCAAGAAATTCACAGTATTAAATGCAGATAGCGCAAAAAAAGCATCTGTATGTACTGTATATTAAGTCTTTGTTTCTTCTTCATGGCCCTTATATAAGTGCAGAGGCATACTGACATACATTCATACGCACAAGCACAGCTAATTACAGTGTGTAGTCAATACAAATCATAGCCTGCCCGTCGATGTCAGGGAGAGGCGCTAAGGATCAAACTCCTCACTCTGTGTCAGCAGCAGTGGAAATACATGGCATAATTAGACAGTCTAATCAAGGCATGCAATGTTTCTCTTGGTTAAAGTAGATTAGACTGGACCTGTTCTCGTTGAATGGACTTTGAAGGGAATTGATTCCACTTCTGCTCTGATCCAATTAACAATAGTATCTACCGCATGCGTATGAAAACATTTGGGATAAATTGCACCTCTAATTCGTCCGTGGCTTAGAGGGAGTGCGGGTCGTGATCTCAATCAGGAGATCAGCGGTCCCACTGCGTGTCCTTGGGCAAAATACCGAACTCACAATTGCACCCAAAAGGTGTGCCATCTGTGTGTGAATGGGAATTAGTTTTGATCCTGATGAGCAAGTGGGATCTTGTATGCTACCTCTGCCATCAGTGTGAATGAATGTAGCGTGAAGCACTTTGAGTGGTCTGACGACTTGAAAGGCACTATATAAATGCACGTTAATTCACCATTTAATTTGCTCTGAATCGTCTCGTTATGTTTTTCCTCATTAAATCATCTGTCCTGTTCATTGAAGTGGCCATGGTGTTTTATTGATGGCTCTTTTAAGTTGTGCTCTCTTTTTTCTTCTGCTTAAATGGTGCTGGGTGACAGAATGTACAGCACACAGCCAAATGTTTAATATATCGCTCTGAAATGATCACATTCAATTGAATTATGCCATTACCTGTCATCCAGCTCCTCTATCTTGACTTGTAGATACAGTATTCATTTCCCACTGTGCAGACATCTCGTTGTCGCAGCAGTCCACTGACTCTGCACTGCTCAGAGAGAGGTATGGCCTGATGGAGTGACAACTGCATCAGCATGTTGGCGATGTCCCCCTCCCCAACTTGAGGCATGATCCCCCCTGCTCAGTCCCACAGACCCCAGAGTAAAGCAACCTGGGCTCATCTCCCCCTGCAGCCTGGCACATGGCCTCAGATTTCCACCGCAGCCCTGAGCCTTCCCAGCGCCTGGCCGCCCACACTCCCTCAGGAGCCCCAATGCTCCAGGATACGGGATGTGGAAATAATGTGACTCGAGTGCTTCCACCCTGCCTCCCGAAATCAGGTTTTGCGGATTGTTTATTTGAGGGGAAGGAGGCCTCAGACAAACATCCTGTTTTAAAAAGCTGCCTGGGTTTTGTAGCAATGCAAGGCGGTGAATTGCCCCTTTGACAGGGGGAGACTGAGGAATGTTGAAGAGAAGGCCAGCATCTCAGGGGGGATATGAGGGGGTTCTCCTCACCCGTTCGTCATGTCCAGTTTGCAGAGTCCATTTTTAAGCTGGGGGCGGAGCATTGCAGATATATATCCTGAAGGGTCTTGTGCTCTATTCTCCCTGTAATGGTGCAGGGTCTGTACCTTCAGTTCTCGTCTCAAGTATCCGTTCCTGTCCTGGGAGGCTGGCTTCCGTTTCCCCTTACGTAACACACATACACAGAGAAAAGGAGCCATTGATAAGTGCGATAAAGCCATTTTTCATTTTCCCTTTCTCAGCATTGTTAGACTGTGGCGGGTCAGAAATCCATTTCAACTTGTTTTCTAAGGGATTATGATATTGATGATCCTCAGATTCCTCTATGTTCAAGATGAACTATCAGCTCACTTATATAACATGTTTGTAGTTGTGTCTCGAAGGGCGTTGTGTGTTTTTATTTGTAGGGTTACAGGGTGGTTTGTTTCCTATCAGTCAGATTGCAAGATTTTCCGACTGTTTGATGTGGTTCTTTTATTTTGGTATTGTTATTTTGTAATGACTTTAAGATGTGAACCAAGTCGAGATTTACAGCCAATCCAATAAGCCTTTCCATAGTCTCATAGAGAGATCTAGTGTGTGGGACATCTGTATCGAGCAGCAGAAACTGAGTGAAGGAAGCGATCAAAATTGTCACATAGATGGGGGGCGGTCGGTGTTGTCATTGTGTTGGGATTCCTTCACACACAATTTGCCCTAAGTGTGAATTTTCCGTCAGAACTGGCAACATAGGTCCTAGACGTGGCGAGGTAATGTGACCTCTATGTGCCGAGTGAAAGCCATGCTAATCTAAAGCAGTCCTTGCAGAGGCCTGAAACTCCTTCCATGTCAACAGAAACTTGCCTGCTGAGCTTAATATTTATCTGTCTCTGCCTGGCAGGCCAGAGTGGTGCCAGGCTGCTGGGTGTTTGACTAACTTCTGAAGGGCTCACGGATAAAGATAAATCCGTAGCCTCATACACGACTGAGTCGAAGCTCACAGTGCTGCGCTTGTCATTTGAATTGAGTGTATTGTGCTCAGGATAAGATGTTTTATTTTATTTTAGGCCTTACCACACAGATAGAAATGAGTGTCTGTAGAAATAACAGGAGGTGTGCTCAGGCTATAATTTGTGCCCCATATTCTACTTTAGCAAACAAAGTGAGTGAGCTAATCTGGTCGTGTGCTCAGGGAGGGCTGCTGTTACCGTCTTCTCTTCCTTCACGCCGCAGCGCAGCACCAGCCTCCACCAATAGCTCCATTCATTCAGCTCAGGGCACAGGGTTACAGCAACAAATAAAGAGCGTGCGATGCCATTAAAAATGTATGGTATGTCCAACTGTTAGTTTAGTGTTTTAGTGTGCCTCCTCTCAAGGCTGAGAGGGGGAACAATACTCCGCTTGAGCCGGCCACTGTAAATGTGCTAGCCTGGCAAGCCGTGGTGTAGGAGGTGCCAGTTGTGAATAGTTTTTTTAAATTTTCTGACCATTTTACCCACAATTATAAATCCAGATACCAGCCTTGGCCAGCTATGATTCAGGGCCTGTGGTCTGATTGCTGGTGAAAATAGATTTAAGATTTTTTTTCCTTCCTCCCCAGAGGAACGTTGACAGTTGTGCCTGAACCTATGGTGTCAGTATTTTTAAAACTCAGAATAGCCAGCGCATTCTTTGAGCCTCCAGAATGCTGTGTGTGGATTAACTGTAGGGGCCCATGTCATCCGACATCTCTACAGGGGGGAAGGATAGGAGCTCATTGTTGAGGAGTAAACTCCCAGTGTATGAAGGCCTGTTAATGTTCTCTCTGCTGCATCTCTCCAAACTGAAAGGCAGAGATTGTCATTTTTAGTTTGTATATTTCCTTATCTTGAACTTGATCTGCTGGCGCTATATCTTCATTCCACTCCCTTGTCTTAATCTAGGGCCAAGTTTCATAGACATCGTTTTGAGCCTTTGATCTTGTTCCAGAAAGATGATGTCTTTAAATCTGAGAAGATTTTTTTATTTTGAGTAACGGCCCAGCAAAACCCTCCTGGGGGTATAGTGTTTACAATGGCTGAGTGCCCTGTGCTGGCTGAGGCTTTGCTTCCTGCACATCTTCAAGTATGTATGTCCTCATGTTCTCAACAAAGCACAACGTAACAAGGACAATTACATTTTGCAAAATAAAGTTTTTGCAAGTCATAAACTTATTTGTAAATTCTCATTGATTTTCTTCCCCAGGGAAAACTATTTTATTTTGCAATGTGTGTTTTACTTATCTTATATGTGTGTGCATTTCTGAAGTCTTTTCTGTGTGGCTCAGTTAGTGAAGTCAGGCTGTCGCATTTCAGGGTACGGTTTAGATTAGAGGTCTGGCTGTAGCTTCCCCCTTTCCGTGACTGCCAGCACATAATTTACTTAATGAAATCCTGCCATTCCCTTTAGCTTTGAGATTGTTTGCAGATGTTGACAGGGAAGGACTTTGTGAATTATTGGAAATGTTCACTCTTGCATTTTTAATGAATGTCCTGCTTGTTGTGAACTTGTCGGAGATGGGGGAAACAGTTGTCTTTGTTTGGGGAGCTGGTGTCTGGATGCCGGTGGAGCAGTGTGAGTTACAGCCCAGCAAGTGTTGTGATTGAAACAGAAACTCTGGTGCCACATTATCCTGACAGAACACATTCTCCTCACAGACTCTGATCCACTGGGCCGATCAATAGGAAACCATTGTTTGAACGACAACTCCGTCCATTATAGCTGGTTCACCTCACTGCCCGGTGGAAACAAAATACCAACCTTTCGCCTTAAATTAGTCAGACTAATCTAACTCGTAATAATAGAGTTCCTTGTTATTGTTAATTCGAAACCAAGCTTTCACATGACTACATAGGCCAGCTAAAGTCAGTTTCCTCCCTCGGTGTAGGATCTTGCTTTTCCACGCTGAAGAAAAGTATTAATCAAATAAAAGTGTGTATGTAACAGTTTCAGACCACACAGCCAACCCTTCCCCTCTCATGTGACGTGGGATTTGATGAGAGTTTTTCCCCAAACAAGACTCTTAAAGGAGAAAGAAACCAACCTTCTTAAAGCACCCCTCCACAGTCCTAACCAGAGTAGGAAGTTAGGAGGCATAGAGTCGAGGAGGAGGAGGAGGAGGAGGGGGAGTTTCAGGAATGTGCAGGGTCTCCTCTACTCAAACGCTCCAGCCTTCTTGGCTCGAACCTCGCTCACAAACAAACACACACGCACAGACACACAGACACACAATCTGATAGGTTGTATGCGGAGGTGAAAGGGCACAGCCACCCAGCAGGATGTTCGCTGACTGTTTTGCTTTCTGTGCTCTCTCAGACTCCGCTGGGCTTTAACGCCGCCTGTAGATATGACATTTACAAACATTCCCCACAGTTTTCACAGAGTTTTTACATGCCCTGGAGGACTCTCCTAGGCCTCACTTGCATCACCACCAACTTTGAGGAAATGAGCAGCACATTTTCTTCCCTCTGAATAAAAGTCTTCTCCCCTCAAACCAGTGGTCTCTTACTCACGCGCCCAGACGGCTCCTCCACATTAGCCTCCTTAGCTTCCTGTGTCTTTTACACCATCTGTTGTTTATTGATTTAATTTATGGATTTTGTTAGTTATCTGCTATCAAGGGTACAGCTCTTTTCCTCCCTCATGGGGTCATCCAGAAACAGAAACAGAGGGAAAGTGGAGAGGAAGTGGATGACAATGTAAAGCATTCCCATTGTGACCAGCCGGGCTTGGTAACTAGATTCAGTTTCTTCGGCTCCCACAGTGTTTTCTCCCAGCACATATCTTTTGCTCTGTCTCTCTCTGTCTCTCTTTCTCTCTCTCTCCCTCCCTCTCTCTCTCTCAGCAGAGAAAGGCCAGACCTCAGGGAGAAAAATCCATAGACATATAAGAGCAGCTCCAGTTAGCGTGTCTGTCTGATAAAGCCGACTTTGATGCCAGCGATAGCCCAGACGCCAGCCTAAATGTGGCCTGCTCAGAGGTTGGAGTTGGCCAGCAGGAACCGCTGTCTCCAGAATGAAAGCCATACCGTACTCTGAACAGGAGGAGGCTTTAGCGTTGGTTCAACATTGTTGTTTTAGTCGTAAAAGAAAGTTAAATCAAACAAAGGGGGGTGAAAAGGAATGTGCCATTTTTTTCCTTTAATTTTCATACACAACCACATTGTACACAGGCACAAACACCCCCCCCACCCCCAAACACACACACACACACACACACTCCTCATGCCCCCCCCCCCCACACTCCTCACCACCAGCCCCCAGCCTATCAGTTCATTGGTAGAGTCTAATAGCTGGAGGGGAATCTAATCCTTGGCACAGGATGAGAGAACGCCCCCCCCCCTCTCTCTCTCCTCGCCTCTCTCCTCCCCTCGACTGCACAGCTTAAAGGGACTCGCAACAGTGTTTTTTTCTCGTTTTTTCTTCCTCCTCAGTAAAGTTTTACAGCAATGTCCCTCTCCCGCTTTGGATTAGGAGAGATGAAGTAGAATGGAGGTGGCCCCGGAGCTTGGTGGGGAGATGTTAGCACGGAGGGGAAGCTGTTGTTTGTCTGCCTGTCCCTGACACTCGGCCCCCCATTCATCTCACTCCAAAGGCTGCGGAGCTGTGTTTACCCCGGGGCAGCTCTTTTCTGCTTCTCCCTCTGCCCCCCCCCGTCCTTTTCATGCTGTCTTTAAGAGCATTACTGGATGATCATCAAGGATTGCCATTGAAACTCTCAGGCCCCCATTTTTGTGTACTTAGTAGTAAGTATCCAGACTCGCCCTCAAGTGCAAGGAACTCATAGCCGGGCAATCTACTTCTTCCCCATATGTAAACCTGTGGAAAAGGCTTGGGCAAGTTGCCTATTTAAGGTTTGTGTTATTAGCATGTTGGTTTTCTCTCATAACAGAGCAAAAAAATATTTAATCCTAACAATCGTGGTCAGTATTTGCCGTTTCTTTGGCCAATCACAGTAGCTTAACATAATCATCAGTGGTGTAATGTAGGAAAATACATTTATTCAAGTACTGTGTAAAAGTACAACTTTCAGGTACTTGCACTGAACAAATGTTTTTTCCCATTACATGCAACTTTTTTACGTCTTACTCCACTACAGCTTTAGGTACGATTTACTTTTCAGATTAAGATTTCACACCCACAATACATGAGGATCTAATAAAAGATTATGGATTAAACACAACAATGTAAAATCTAATTCAAATTAGCTTCACCTCCATGAACTAAAAGAGTAAAAAGCTACTTTTATATGAATTTATCAGTAATAGTGATCCAAATAACATCATAGTCTAACACTCACAGGAGCCACTTCTGGAAAAAACGTTTACTTTTTATACTTCTAATACATTTTGCAAAGAATTCCTACATGCATTGATTGAAGTGACATTTTCATTGCATGATTTTACGTACAGGATCAGAGTTCTTCCTTCATCGCTGATTATCTTCACGCACTCTCACTTTTCATGCAGAATATAATAGATGTCTGAGTTCCAGGAAACTGATAACATTCTGAGTTTGTTATCAGACCTGATGGCCTCCTTTTACGCCGAATTCCTCCAACCAGACAGACCACAAGGAAACTGAAAACTCAAAATTTCTTCATGGTTTCCATGGAGCTCATGCCTTGTTGTGGAAATCAAGCTCTACACACCAAATGCTTTCTGTAGTTGGAGAAGTCTTACCTTTACTAAGACGTGTACGTGCAGATTCAGGCGACCAAGGTTACTTTTAATTCACTGAAGGTATAAGAGGGCTTGTTACATTTTGAGTGTCGTAATCTGTTGACTTATTTCTTGACCCTTAAGGGAAAGCCAAAAAGAGACTTATCATCATTTACTTATTGTATTGCTGACTGAGTTGATAAACTCCTTCTCCCGTTCAACAGGAACTGGAAGGGCAACGGCCATACTGTGGCTGCGTCCATTGACTCTGAGACTGACACTAAGAGGAGAGGCTTTTGAGAATAAAATAACAATAATAACATACGCTACTATTCTAATGGGTAAACGAAGCTGTTAAAAGGTGGCAGGGTTAAATGGATGCAGAGCAACAGTAATTGCTCCCAGCCCATCGTGACTCCGCCCTGAGCAGACTCTGAAAGCCCAACATGGAGTTGCAGAGTTGGGTGCTTTTGCTGTGGTCAGAGGGGAGGAAGACACACGCCCTTCCTTCACCGCCTTTTACGTTTGGTCATATAATGATAATTAAAGCTGGCCTCATGCTCTCATATATCAATTTGGAAAAGGTAGATTCAGACACATCGCTGGAGAAACGAGGCCTCCTTCCAAATTGAAAAGACTGAGCATTTGACGTAGGGCAAGCAGTGGAGGACATAGTTGCCGTGGTGATATTGTCCAAACAGACTGCCGATGGTGATGGATTTGCTCTGTTCAAAAAGGTCCCAGTGAGTTCTTTTCTCAGAGCCTTCATCTCAGCATTACCACTTAGCCAAAACACACAAGTTCAGGACAAAAACACAAACACGGTGGCTGGTGTTCAGCCCTGTCCAAGCAGACACGTGCGCGCACAGGCACACGTAGACGCTTAACACAACACAGCAACAGGAACTGGCCTGGCTCGTGGTGGGCTCATTGTCTTCTCCCAGGCTTAACATTTGAGACATTTCTAACCTTTGTCCTGCTCATTCCTCTGTTTGGTCCTGGCAGTCTGACTGACTCCCTTTGTTCCAGGCTACGTGTGAAAACTAGACACTATTGACCAAATTGCTTGAGCTTTATTCTTCCCATCTAAAAAGGAGGGGATGGTAGCCATTTGGTCTTTTGTGTTTGCGTGCACGGTTTCAAAGTAAGTTTACCTTGATGTGTGGGCTCCATTTGATTTGAAACAATGGAGAGCCGTAAACAAGTTGAGGCTGAGTTCTTTGTGTGGCCGCGCCGCGCCGAAGTAAAAGTTGAGCTCGGAGTGGAGGAGCTGGAGTGTGGAATTCACTAATGGCACATGCATGTTGGGGCCCCTGAAGAGAGGGGGTCATTTCAGCCATCAGTGTGTGCGCAAACACACAGGGAGCCTGTCTGCAGCTTCCCCCACCCACACTCACTCACTCACTCGGTTCCTCCCCCTCCACAACACAGTGAGCCTTGAACCAGCAGCCGTTTTGTCTGTGCAAGTCTGGTCAACGTTTTTGCTAATCTTTGTATAAACTTTACCAGTGTGGGTCACTCAGCAGAAAGGTTTAGTTGGGTGGGAGGTGAGCGAAGCATTTGTTGCTGTGTGGATCTGCGACGCTCCACCTTAAAGGCGTTTGTTAATGGGGCGGGCGGTCATTAAGCCCTGAGAGCAGAGAGACTGAAAGGAATGAGGCCACAGGCCCAGGCTTTAAATCCTCTGTGCCAATAGACCCTCTGAAGCAAAATAATGGCATCACTCTGTGTGTGAGTTAATGGGAGCTGATAGCATGAAGGCTGGGGGGTTAGCGGGTCACGGGCTTGTGCTAAGTTGTCAGGGAGCTGAATGCCGTCCCTGGGCCCGCAGCAGGGGGAAGAGCTGGGCGAAGGGGGAGGGGGACCCCCTGCCTGGCCCTCTCCCGTCACCCCTACTCTTGTGGAATGTGAGGAAGATGAGGATAGAGGTGAAAGAGGCACCCTGATTTCTGGAGAAGTAAAGGGTGAAGAGACGGATGTGAGATCATGGGACTCTCTGTGCTTTTTCTTCCTCTTCCACCCGCCCCGTCCTCGTACCACAGATTTTCTGAGCAGTACAACTGTATGACAGCTTGGAGCAGTGTGGACTGAAGCCTCTGAAAGTAGTCAACAGTGCTGTGTGCCTGTTCACTAGAGTGAAGATAGAAGTCCACCCAGGGAGCAGTAACTCACTTTGGAGTGCTGAGGGCTGTCACTGGAAAGAGTTCACAGACTGCAGCCATGAAAACTGAATTAGCAAGCTGATTTACTGGACAGAGATGTTTAGGAATGAGGTGCCAACTTTGTTCTACTGGAGAAAGAAAACAGTGTTTTTGCCTTGTAGTCTTTATTAAAATGCACACAGGCAGAAAACTGACTTTTCAAAAAGTATACTTTTATCCATCCCAAACACACTACTGCACAATTTGAGTGGAAATACTGAGTCTAATCCGTAAGATTTTTTTCATAAACACAATCCGTTTGGAGCAGCGACTGTCTCTCTGCTGGGTGCTCAGCGTGTAATCGCTGCAGCGCCCTCTTGAGGCTGAGGAGGAAACTGCAAGTCTTCAGATGTACTGACTTCACTACACTCCGCCCCCAGGATATGTATAGTATAGCCTGCGTGCGTGCGTTGGACGGATGTGCATGCAGTGGTATTTATACAAGGCTTAGATTTCAATACAGTGCCTCCTTCAGTATTTATAGTGTGGCCATCTGCTCTGAACAATAAAAAGAGATAGGTAATCCCCTAAAAGTTCAGCCTTCGTTTTTACTAGGCCCGTTTGCTTTTGTTTATGTTTTGTTTAATGACTGTCTCTGTCTCTTCTAGATGCCAGTATGTCGCCTGACGCCCCGAAGCAGAGCCACTGGTGTAATGTGGCGTACTGGGAGCACCGCACACGCGTGGGTCGCCTCTACACAGTGTACGAGCACTCCGTCAGCATCTTCTACGATCTACCTCAGGGCACGGGCTTCTGCCTGGGCCAGCTCAACTTGGAACACCGCAGCAGTACAGTCCAGCGCACACGAGGCAAAATCGGCTACGGCATCCTACTCAGCAAAGAGCCGGACGGCATTTGGGCGTATAACCGCAGTGAGCACCCCATATTTGTCAACTCCCCAACCCTGGACGTGCCTAACAGCAGAACTCTGGTGGTGCGGAAGGTGATGCCCGGCTACTCCATCAAGGTGTTTGACTATGAGCGTTCGTGCCTGTTGAGGCACACCACAGAGGCTGACCTCTTGGACGGACCCTATGACCCCAACAGTGTGCGCATCAGCTTTGCTAAGGGCTGGGGCCCCTGCTACTCAAGACAGTTCATCACCTCCTGCCCCTGCTGGCTGGAGATCCTCCTCAACAACCATAGATAACACAGACGGACCCCACAAACTATCCCAAATATCATCTACCTAGATTTAATATAAAGTTTTATATATTATATGAAATATATATTATACTTGTAAATACGGAGTCATTTTTACAATGTAATTATTTATGTATGGTGCAATGTGTATATGGACAAGAGGAAAAAAACGGAAATGCACTTTGGCTTATATATATTATATATATAAATATATATAAAGATAAAGAATCTTTCAATACCAACTTGAGAAATTATACAGCAAAATTAGGATGAGCCTGGATTCGGTGTATAGTTTTCATATATTATTAATATCCAGACAAAAAGCTAACACCATTCACACATTGATAATAAAGGATTCGCATAATACTTCTCTTTGTTTGGTCTGCATCATTAGCTCTTTGATTATCACACTTTCAAAATTCCTCTTTGATTTATTTTCATGATATCTTAACAAGTGTGTTGATATCTTCGGGCCGCCAGTCGACTGAATCCTACCTGTTGTGATTACACCCTGTGATAATATACTCATGTATTATACTGAAATTAGCTTCATGTCCTCGTGTGACATTTGACGTTTAGACCCAGGGTTATGATCCTCTTTTCCCAATAAGCCAAGGAGAACATCATTTAAATATGAGAGGGGAACTTGTATTTTGCCAAGCAGAAAACAATCAGTCATGTCACAGTTCATTCAGAATGGTCCTTGTGGAGAGAAGTGTGAGACTCCACTAGTGGGTAAAGAAACCAAATCCGTTAACTGCTTATATTTATATTTCAGTAGCTTCTATAGCAACATGTTCAGAGCTAGGTTTTAACCCTTGTGTTGCCTTAGGGTCATTTTGACCTGAATCAATATTACACCCTCCCTCCGCCTTAGGATTAATTTGACCCCATTCAATGTTTAATGTCGGTGTTCTTTCGGTAGTCAACAAACAAACATAAAGTGCCTCACACTTAAACTTGGAAAACAATATTAATTCTAATAATTATCTGGAGGTTTTAATTGCTGGCGTCAAATTGAACCCAAAGGGTAAAATATGTTAGTAAATATAAAGGTAACAGGAGGGTGAAACATTGAATCGGGTCAAAATGACCCAAAGGCGGGGGGAGGGTGTAATATTGATTCGGGTCAAAATGACCCTAAGGCAACACAAGGGTTAAGAGAAGCGCACTCAACGGATCCACATGTCCTTGAGGTCCTACGGAGGCCCCGTAGTGAGGACCAAGAAGAGACGGCGCGGTAGTGGACGGCGTCGGAGGAAATGGTGAATCTGCTCGGTGTCACCAGTTCGGCGATCGGTGCAAAGGTGGTTCTACTTCAGCACATTATCGTAGGTCCCCCCAGCCAGCTGGTCTCACAATAGCCGTTGTTCTAACTGACCGGGGGACGCGGCGCCCTGAAACCACCACAGTGATACTGGAATGTGTGCAGAGAGACCACGTTTTACAAGCCTACTGGAATCTTAAATACTTCAGCCAAGGTGGATGTGGTTTAGCTGGCTTCCTTCATAATTGCTGGTGTAGGGTTGTCAGATTGGCGGTGGTGGTAGTGTGGGGGAGGGTGTGTGGGGGGGCGGGGGGCAGAGGTCTCTGCCAACATTCAGCAATAGAGGCATTCAGTAACATTCATGAGTGCTGAACTGTGCAGTTACAAGGAAATTTTTTTTTTAAAGTGGCCTCTATAAGACATCGAAACTGTTGGATGAGCTTTTCTGTTGAAGTTTCAGAGGAATGCACTTTCAGCAGAGAGACACGATGAAGCGAGCTGCTTTTTGTGCGTGACAGGTTGTCATATTTTGTGTTGAAAATACAACTTTCCAATGGTGCTCTGCTGAGTGCAGCGTCTCTGTCCTTCGCCTCCTCCATAAAGGCTCAGACAGCCTCCTCCAGGCCTGCTGACTGTCTGGAGCCAAGGCTGTGTCGAGTAACCCTAACCCTAAACATCAGAGAGGAGCGGCTCCACTCCGCCTCCGCTCTCTTCCCTACAACTGGGGGCCATTATCCTGCTCCTTTGTGTCTCTGTTATGGGAAAAGGGCCCACATCACCACTGGAGAGGAACTGGCAGACAATTATATGGGGTGGCGAGGAGCTAAAACACACAGTGGGCAGATTACACAAGCCACCACAGAGGGTATGAGAGGGGGCTTAATTAGACGGGGCTGGGGAGGGTTAAGCGACAACACACATCGACATCGAGTGAAGCTGCATCTCTTGAGAGGCGCCTGCTCTGCTCCAGAGCTGGAATAGTTGTGGCCGGAGGACTTTGACTCTGAGCGAGATGAAGGAGAGAAAGGAAAAGCCATGTGAGCAGCTCTGTGTGCTCCATGGGCTCAGGCATGGTATTGATTAGCAGGCTGCAGCCCTCAATAGTTTTCTGGAGAAGTCTGTGGTTTCTCTCAGCCCTAAAAAATAATAGCCGCCATTTTGTTCCTTTTTATTTTATTTTTACGATTCACTGAGCTGTAGTTGCAGCGCTGCATTGATTAGGAACGGATGTTTGCGAGAAAACAACTTAGTAGCTGCGTTTCACAACAACACAAACACAAAGCGCTCTCGTGAAAGGATACAGAGATGCTGTATATCTGCGTTTGTTTTCTGTGCACAGATGAGTCTCTGAGCTTTGAGGACAACTGCTTTTTAAAGCTCTGAGTTTCGAAACCCTGTTATTATGGCTTCTGTCCTGCCAAAGCCTCAGTGCATTCCTCTGACTGTAGATTCTTGTCTGTACGCCTCTCCTAAAGCCTACTTCTCCATGTTCACAGTCGGCTACAAAGGCTTGAGGTCTGGTAATTACGATTAAGTTAGTAAGCCCATCTCTTCCCTTTCAACTAAAGGTGAGCACACCTGCAAAAGCACCCTTTGGTTCAATCAATGTGAGAATAAATGAATGTGATAACTTCAACTAAAAGAGAGTTCACCCTTTCCTGTTTAGCTCATAAATACCAGAGAGTTAAAACCGACACACAAGTCAGTGTGGAAGAGTTAGGAGGTCATTTGAGCCGGACAAATGTGGAACTACCGCAGCTCGCTACTATTCACTCCATTTGATGACCCTGTTCTGCACATCTGGCCCCAGTAAAAACAGTGAGGTAATAGCACCTTTTGAAACGAAAGGAGATTACACAGAGCGCCCAAAACACTTCCGTCTCTCTCTCTCTGTCTCTTTTCTCTCATGAACTCTCTCTCTCTCTCTCTTTCTCTCTCTCATGAACACCAGCCTATGGAAGTCTTCTCACCTTTGCTGAGGGTGTTAATTATGGCTCCTTGCAGCTGCCATGCTCGCCACTTACTGGGCCTGCTGACACTTGCCAGTGCACAGGGGATCCACGCTCTCAGAGGGGATTACGGGTCGGCACACAGAGCAAGCCAAGAAAGGGAGACTTTTCCTTTGGAGTGTTTTTTCCACTTTAATAGGCTGAATGTAAGAGGCGGATGAGAAGCGACGTGACTGATGTGTCTGTGCTTTGTGGCTGCATGTGTCTTTGCCTGCACAGGTGTGCGTTGTCTCTATACAACCGTCACAAGCGCTTCGTTAATGCTTTGCTATGCCGCTGAATCTCGCTTCCTCAGTGACATTTTTGTTTTGTATCTCCCCGATGACAAACCATGATTATGCTACTGTGTTGCAGGCCTCTAACTTAGCTGGGATAAGACCACTGAGTAAGCATTTTGGTGGTTTTTCAGAGGCCAAAAGCAGCTTGGTCCTGATGTTCCTCCTCTTGATGCTCACCCACCCTCCCTTCAGTAATTACAGGGTGCACAGGGGCCTCTCTGACGTACGAAAAGGATTTATTTTAGTGAGTTTCCACAGAGGTTAAAATAATGCCACAGTGTAAGCATACACACACACACACACACACACACACACACACACACACACACCCTCAGGCTCATTCTGACAGCATTTATCAACAGTCTATTCTGCCTACCCTTGTCCAACTCACAGTGGTCTTTATTGTTGCATTCAGTGGCTGTTTTAGGGATGTTTTAATTATCTGGATAATCTGAATAAGCATGTTCAATTAAAAACAAACAAAAAAGTCACTTAACTTTAAGAGGGTCTGTGGTAAATGTTGGCAATTGGCATTTGTTTGGATTCTGCTTCGAAATAGTAAATGGCTGAAGCGTGAAGGCATCAGAGTGAAGGCTCTCTCTACTCTAACACACTCGCCCTGACTTAACAGAGGTGTCTCTTTTTCAATTGGACACAGCATAATGAATCAAAATCAACGAGGATGTTTTTCCGCCTTAAAATCTGGTGGCTTAATTCACTGCAGAAAAAGCTAGAATTGCATTCTTTAATATTCCTTTTTCTTGGAGAGCCCAAAGTTTTCTTTCTTTTATGTCTGCATTTGTAACTTCTCAGGTGAGAAGAAAAGGTGTGTTTGCTGAGTTCTCTGTGATATTGCCTGAAAAAGATCTATATGTATGTATAAGTCCTATAATAGAGTTGCCTTTTTGGCTATAATCAAGTCCCTCCCGCTCCTTCTATCTAAAATGTGAGGCAATAGCTCATGAATGCAGCCGGGCTGCTTGTGGTTCTGCCTGCCTGTGGGTTGTTTTTTCTTTTAAAGTGACTCTTTTAGAGAAACAATCACAAATCAGTTTTACACTGTCTGCTAAGTAATACAAAATACATTCACTTAACACTGAATCTCACATGTTTTTAAGAAGTAATCCTATATATTAAAGTATGCCATGCTTATTGATCTTGCCAAGAACTCAACAGTTTATTTCCACAGGCCCGGTTTGTCCTTTTAGAAGTCTGACAGGTTTTTTTCCCCCCCGAGGGGCTGTAAAAGAGAGGACCAAAGAACGCAGCCCCCTTTTTCTCTCTGCAGGGCTCCTAATATGTTCCATATTGTGAGTTTAAATGGGGTGGACTCAGGAAATGCAGTCACACTGCTTTGCCTTCCAAGCTTCCAGTCTGAGGTTTGGCCTGCAGTGCCGGTGGTTCTGTGGACTGGGCTGATTGGGCGGTTGGAGCAGCCGAGGCGGTTAGGCTCAGCCATGTGGGCTTTCTTCCTCCTCTCCTCAGGAGCCGAGATGTCCACGTCGCTGGTTCCGTTTTGTTGTGTTTTTCTGATGGAAATGTCACTCTTGCCTGTCTTCAAAACTTGAGAGCCCTGTATAACCCATCGAAAACTAGTTTTGCACTTTGTTTTTTGGTACAGATTAATTAAACAAACATAATTGAACATGTTAGGCAGGTCTTGTTACCTTTAGACAGAGTCAGACTAGATGTTAACCCCCGTTTCCAGTCTTTATGCTATGCCAAGCTAATAGCTGCTGGCTGTAGCTTCATATTTAATACGCATGCTGTCCTTTAGATGCATACTGTGTCTCCACTGTGTTGTGAGATCTTCATTAAGCCGGTGCCAGCACTTTAAAGCAGCCCTTCAGTTGTTGGAGATGACTTTATGTAGCAGTTTAAGTAGCTACTCTGCTGGCCAGTGCGAGGCCCAGCTATGAGAGCGTATCTCTGAGAAGAGTGAAGATGAGTGAGGAGGCTCAAATTCCAGCACAGAGGTCAGGTTTCGCATTCCTGGGGCACACACCACCGCCTGTCTCCACACTGACATACCTGCTGAGTGTATGAGTGCCAGCGAGGGGCCAGGAATGTGTGTGTGTGTGTGTGTGTGTGTGTGGGTGTGTGCGCACATGGTGGACTGTTTTTTTTTCTTCATTTAAACTAAACGTGTCAAAATGAACATATTCCATTCCATTGCAGATCAGCAAACGCACACACAAACATATCAAAGCAAACAAAGAAGTGAGCTGTTTTGTTTTTATACAGGGGGAAAAACACACAGATGTAGAGAGGAGTTGGCTCACCAAATCAAACCAAGCACTCATTACTCCACGCATGCCATTCGCAATCAGCTCACAGGGTGGGTGGGAGTCCAGATGAGCATTTAAAAAAAGCAGGGCTCCTTTGAGTCTCATTTGAACAGAGCGGATGCCCTTGAAACTCAGAGGAATCCAGAGAGGGGAAACCGCTGCAGCTTTCAGCTGCTCACGGTGCCTCCTGGGCTGCTGGGCTGCAGCATTACATTTCAATGTAAAAGCCTTGCTAAACCAAACTGACTTGTCTTTGTCATTTTTCAGTCATTTTGTTGTGATTTTCATGGAAAGAGGGATATGAATACCAATCCAACTGCGTACAATGGTTTTCACAAACTTAACAATAGTGTTTATTTCACAGTCTCTGAACTGGGCCCCATGAGGGAAAGCAAATCACTCATCAGATTTAAGTCCTACTTTCTTTTTCACAACTTTGCAAGACAGCTTTGGTATACAAATCAAAGTTCAGAGCTCGATTGGTTGTTCATCCTCATGCTTTAGCTTTAAGGACACATTCTTTCAATAATCAAACTACAAAATATGCACTCAAGCTTAGATAAGTCCAACCCTCTGTAAAGGTTTTATGGGCTATGACATCGTCTTGGATGTTAAAAGCAGAATGTATGACGCTATCTCACTACAACATTTATGTCAGGCTTGGCAACCCCAGAGCAGTGAAACTTTACACTCAATACTCACCTCTTTGCCAATATAGTTGCAGGAGCCGAGGCGACATCTGGCCAGGAATTGTTGGCTCCTCTTCTCAATACTATGGATCAGCAACTCAATACCTGCCAGCAGTAATTTATTCGTTGTTTCATGGTAACATTATAGTAAATTTGTATTACGTTTGAAATGTAAACTAATTTTTGAGTTTGTCCAGGATGAGGGTTATCAATTGACAAATTAGACTTCATCAAACTTCACTGAAATACATAAACTTGGCCCACAGGATGGCTGTTCGATCGCTATTCGCGGCGCATTAGCAGGTTCCCTTGAGAACAGAAGCATCCCCAGAGGGCTTCCCAGTCATCAAGAGCAGCTAGTGTTAATAACATGTCTTATTCCTCGAGGGCTGTGCAACATGATCTCCATCTGACATTCCTGGGCTTTTGTTTGTCTCTATTTCCACTGCGCTCCAGCCACTACTGCTTCACTCGTCTCGTGCCATCCCATATGAGGCTGTTTAACATCTTAATCGGCTGCTGTCTTTCATCTGGCTCCTGTTAAAGCCTTAACAGAAAGATTGTGAATGCTAACTACTGTCAGCACCTGGCTGTAAGAGAGCAGGGGAGAGGTGGAGAGAGGGAGAGCAGCAGACAGGAGACAGACTGGGAATGGAGGATTTAGCAAAGTGTGGAGAGAGTGCGCAGTGACTCAGTGGTGGAAGGAGTATTCAGATCATTTCCTTCAAAAAAAAGTGAAACAACATTTGGAAATACTCTGTTACAAGAGCAAGTCTTACATTCAAACTTGTGGGACATTTTCTGAAAGGACCTGGCTATTTAAACGGAACTATCTGAGGAGTTGGAGAAGAAATCTCTCTTTGGTTGAAGTTGTGAACTAACATACACGTCTGAATGGGCTCACATGGCTCAGAACCAATAGATACATCCATTAAATTCACTATATCATCTGAAAAGCATCTAGTATCTACAACAGCTGTAAAATAAATATAGTGGGGTAAAAAGTACCATATTTATGTCTGAAATTGTGTGGAGTATAATACAACAGATATACACAGATTAAGCATAAATACCTCATATGGTACTGTTATTATAAATCCAGGACTGAGCAAAGTTAATCTCGTGCTGTACACATCTTCTGCGAGTCAGTGCAGCATATGGCTGCCCCTCCACCCCGACATGGATGTTTATGTTCCTCCTTCTGTATTTCATCATCGAGATCAAATGCTTGAATATTTGACATGCGCTGGTCTTCTGACAACTCCTCCCTTGGGCTGCCCTCTCTCCGGCTGCTACCTGTTAAGATGAAGGCTTGCCTGCTCTGTTCCCGCTGCAGCTCTTGTCAGCTCGTTGCTGTGCACCAGAACATGGTTTGCACAGATTCTTCTGCAGATTTAACGCCCATCCCCTTCGCCTGTGGCAGCAAGTACGCGTGGCAGCAGCCTGTCAGAGCTGACGTGTCTGATGATGTTCTTACAACCATTAACATGGCAAGGAATCGCTAATAGAAATGAGCCCCCAGCTACAAGAGCCAGGTCAGCTGCAGTACAGTGGGCCTCGCTGTACGAGACGACCGGGGATCTTGTTGTCGTTAGGATGACGTGAAGCAGCACACGGACCAATGCAGTCGCTGAGCACATCTCCTCTCTCCACTGGCATTCCTCTAATTGCTTCTGTCTTCTTTTTTTGGCCTGTATGAACAAAATGAAGCAATCCAGGGCAATTTATATAAATGCTGTAATAACTTCCCACAGGGCCACTCAAAATCAGGATAATAGCGGGCGCCTCGCAAGTAGAAAGAAAAATCCAATGCTCATTTCACTTGCTTCTGAATGGCCGGCATGCTGCAGCTTGTAACTTCGGCTTGGAAAGTGTTCAGATTTATCTTCTTCGCTGTCGTTCATTCCTCCTGCGCCCCTGAACAGACGGCTGATTGAAGGAGGCCCCTAATCTGTCTGAATTATGTGTTTGTGAGAGATGAAATGAAATTCATATTTTTTTGTGGTGTGTTTTATGTCCCACAGGGCTCTAGTGTGAACGTTCTTCTCCAGGAATCCAAAGCTGCAGTCTTGAACTCTCACGCCAAGCTCTCACTGTCAGGTAGAGGGTAAAACTAAGGACAAGTTAAAATTTGGTCTTCAGTGTTGGTTTATTTTTGCTGGCGTGCACATTTCTTTGGGCACAACCAGGCATCTGCTAGTATTTCAGGTCTTTGGCACGGCCTCAGTCGGTGAGGTACAGCATCAGGGGATTTCTTCCCTCTGGCGATGGCTCCAGTCCAGGCTAAGAGGCCTGTCCACCTCCAAAGAGAGGCCCCCTGTGTCAATGTGATTGCTGTGTGAGAATACAAGAGAATAGGCAGGTGGTTGTTATAGCAGGACAAACTACAGACTACGGCTGATCGCACTTACTTCATGAGGAGTTTTGTTTTGACTGGACAAATATTTGTGAGTCCATTAAGAGGTTACACCTACAGACATGGGCTTAGGAGACAGCAGGAGTTTGTTTTCATCCTTTTCATCTTTCCCTCACGGCTCCCCCTACTCCCTCCCTACTCCAACTCTCCCCCTCGGCAGAGTTTTTAATATCAAAGTGCGCTGTCTGACAGGGGTAAGTCTCAAACAAGGGCTCTTTTGTTGGGCCTCCCCCCAACCGGCCAGGAAAGACAAGAACTTGTCATCCCCTGTTCAGTTAAAAAGGAAGATGAAGAGAGGGGGGACAGCGTTGGGACAGAATTGTCTCTTTTACAATGTACCAGAAAGATTATTTTGGCTTCTGGCATTGGGTATGAAACTGAATAACTTAATTTCAGCTTATTAAGATGCAGACATACTGTAGATATGAAAACACTATTCATTTTTCAGATTCTCCATATATTTAATATCATCACAGTAGAATAGGGACACAGTTTCTCTGTCTATGTCCGTGGGAGACGGGGACGACCGTTCTGAGGTCTGTTGCCAGGACTGAGAACGAAAACCACAGCCAGGATGAATATAATTATTTATATCAGTCATCAGTTTGCCGAGTATTTACCCAAATGTCTTGTTACTGATACTGATGCTGTATATTCATACCCACTGGTGGAGAGTAAAGTATATTTACTCAACTTTTATGAGTATTTGTGACTTTATACTTCTCGTCCACTACATTTCCCATTACATTATGAGCAATTACACTACCGTTCAAAAGTTTGGGATCACCCAGACAATTTCGTGTCTTCCATGAAAAATCACACATTTATTTATCAAATGAATATAAAATATAGTCAAGACATTGACAAGGTTAGAAATAATGATTAATATTTGAAATATTAATTTTGTTCTACAAACTTCAAGCTCAAAGGAAGGCCAGTTGTATAGCTTATATCACCAGCATAACTGTTTTCAGCTGTGCTAACATAATTGCACGGGTCTTAATCAGACATTAGTCTTCTAAGGCGATTAGCAAACACAATGTACCATTAGAACACTGGAGTGATAGTTGCTGTAAATGGGCCTCTATACACCTATGGAGATATTTCATTAGAAACCAGACACTTCCACCTAGAATAGTCATTTACCACATTAACAATGTAGAGAGTGTATTTCTGATTAATTTAATGTTATCTTTATTGAAAAAACAGTGCTTTTCTTTGAAAAATAAAGTCATTTCTAAGTGATCCCAAACTTTTGAATGGTAGTGTACATTATGAGCAATGCAATGAGCACCATAAAGTTAAACTTACATACTTACATGTTGTTGGCAATCAAGGCATTACGTTTATGCTGGAGCATGTTAATAGCGGGAAGAGCTGAAAGGCTTTGTGCTAAATAAACCACAGTATACCTGTGCATCCCTTTGAGATGACATTATGTGATTCCAGGCTCAACAATTTCTTTCTTTCTCTGAAACACTTTGCCAATATTGTCAGGAGTCCGTCTTCCTTTGCAATGTCGGCAGGTGTTGCCATGTTTGGAGGAGAAACCTTTCCTGCGGGATATTTCGCCGTTGAACCAGGCTCCCTTCACCATCTGCAGGGACGAGCATCTGTATTGATAGAACCGCTCATTGGAACGACCTCTTTGTAAAATAACCTGTGAATTGTTAGCGTCTATCAAAATTGGATGTCTTCTATAGTTGTATATTATCAGAATGGCAGTCTCCTGACACGGGTTGGAGTTTACAAACCCCTAAAACAGAGCCAAGAGCAGGCGCAGAACTCTAGTTTTTTCCCAGACCACTAGAATTGCAATGAACGGTTATTATGGATTTCTTTTGCCCTATGATGGCGAATATAAATAAAGGATCTGTTTAATTCCACCTCATTGGCAACTTCGTATCTTGAAAACATTCTCCAAAGAATTTGGTGCGATTGCTTTGGAACAAACAAAATGCCTTCAGCTCATGTGACAGCCCGGTACTTGTATGATTCTGTTTGCGATGGGAACAACCTCGGAGCGGCTTTGATGAGCCGCCTGCAGATCGTCATGCTGATTTAGGAACTGACATTTAGTCTGTTCCCACAGATGAAGTCACGGCTGTGAGGGTGATCATTCGATGTGGAGGAATAACCGTCTGCGCTGAATTGGTGCATTCTTTAGAGTTGCTCTCTATCTGATCATGGGCCTATATGTCACCGCACCAGAATGCATTGAGCTCATATTGGTAACATGGGTCCTGGGAGAATTGAGATGAGCTGGATATCAGTGCTATTCTTGCTTGGAGCTCACCTTCAAACAAACCAGGATTTGCACTGAGCCTTGATGTTCTTCCCATGTTATGTGTGAACTTTGTTCGACCTCTGTCCACAAAGAACGTCCCTATGAGTTGTGGTTCAGGATGTAGGTATGAAAATGTGTGTTTACAGTGAGCTGTAATGTACACCAGCGGAGAAGGAGGAGGGAGTGCTGGTGGCTGGTGGCCAGCTGAGGCCCCCAGATGTGCAGCATTGTTTGGGCCGTGTCCTGTGTTGTAAGTGTGTAGTGTCGAGTCGGCTACCGGACACACACTGAGGGATCTGGGCAACAGATGATGGCTCGCTGTTCCCAGCATGTAAGACAAACTCTTTGCTATTAAGGATTTACAATATGAAAATGTTAACAAAAATAAATCCTGAGTAAGTGATAAAGGAAAACGTTTGCGTTAATAAAACATGCAGTAAAACGCAAGAATGTGGGAAATGAACTGCCCTTATTTAAAAATGAGTAACATATTGATTTTAGCTTCCATTTGTTAAAGTCCAATATCATTTCATTTTCTACTGAATATCTTTGCATGTGATTTTATGATGATCATGATTTTTTTCTTAAGAGGATCAGTTCGATAGCTTTGCTGTAGAAAATGTCACCACCCCATAATGATTGTGTACAAGAGAAAATAAATGTATCATGTGCTACCCACATTAATTATGTATTGGGGACACTATCATTAATTTGGAGTTGTGATGAATTTAAATCCAATATCCAATCTCTTTTCGCTGGGTTTCTGACCCCGCCAACTCCTGAGGGAACGAGACTTCTCATTAGCAACTCAATTCTCCACCATGTTGACCAGCTAGTTGCTGACTTTGTCCGCCTGCTGCTGCTTGCTGCTGAGCAGATTGTTCAAAGTGTTTTTATTTTTATCATGTTCTTATTAATTAATTTTGATCAGCAAAAAGTAATTTGTCTCTAGTTGTCTCCTTCGTAGTGGTCGATCCTCTTTTGACATCTTGTAAAAAGCCAGTCACTCAGACGTTGATCCTGATTGTGGGTTCATATCTGTAATATTGTGACTACACCGTTCTATGTATTTCATCCTTCACTATTTTCAGGTTTCCTCTTTTTTCCATGCAGTCATGGCTACCAGTTCCCACACTGACATGTGAACAGAGAGAAGCAGCAGCGGAGGTAATGCTTGTCTACCTTCCCACCAACTTGTTTGCGTTCATGGGGAATGAGAGCATACTATTTTGAGACACTTTCGTGGGGAAAATACTCCACCCAGAAGTTATGTAATTTCAAAACATTACAGCATGTTCCATATTTCCTTCATGGGCTTTTCAAGAATGGCCAACGCTCCTCAAAGGCCACGTGTGGACTCCATGAAGGGTTTGTTGGACGGGCACGGAGAACACACAGCTCGGGGAGCGAGTGGAAGTGTTCTGTCATGGTTGGACATGGACGTCTGGTGGTGATTAGAGACCATTTGTTTCTGTCAGAGCACAAAGCTTCAACCTTCTCTCTGCATGATAGATGAATTAGTGGAAGTGAACTGGATAAAAGGAAAAAAAAGTGGGACACACTCATCAATGAAATACTTTGACACCGAGACGTTCGGTGATTACCTGCACTGGAATGTGTTTGTGCGATCGGCCAGATCAGATTGAAGACAAATCAGTTTCTCCTCCCCGTGTGTGTGTTCTGTGCTCTCACGGAAACACATTTTCCATTCGCATTTTCGAGCCCTTGTATCCAAACTTGTCCTCTTCTCATTCTTGTTGTTTCCTTTGCTCTCATGCACACACACTCACACGCATGCACTCACGCGCGTACGTAATAAACATACTAGTTGATGACCTGGCTAATGCGTGTTCCTTGTCTAAAGAGCAGAGATAAAGACAGAGAGGAAAGTGGCGAGTGGTGCAGTAGATCCCCCCCCCCTCCTGTCCTCCCCAAGGGGATCGGATGTTCTCAGCCGTTATAAGCAAAGCAAAGCTAGCGGCCGGCAGACCGTCTGGCTCCAGAGCAGCCCGGGCACACAGACAATGCCAGAGCTTCTGTGATGAGGTTTGCTTTCACTGAGGTCAGCTAAACAAGCCTCTAGGCCCTAAACACAGCCATGTGCACACGCACACTTCCATCCTCATTCACACACACACACACACGCACAACTGAACACACTGGAGATCATTTACTTCATTTCTTGCTATAGGCAACTGTGTCACCCTCTTGTTTGTGTTGTCTGTGTGTGTGTGTGTGTGTGTGTGTGTGTGTGTGTCTGCAGTGTCACTCTTACATTCTATGTTCACCGATGTGGATAAGCATTGCATGTTGTTTCAGTTGAATTCTTATTGTTGTTATTTCACAATTATCACAACGTCGCCAGCAACTGTCAGAGTGAGCTGCAGTAGCGGGTATTAAACCTTGTGGTATCGGTTGTGAATACATTTAGTAAGCAGTGATGGTGTCTTGTCCGTATTAACATTTCTATAGATGCCTACTATTTGGAACACATCACGATATCATGCAATCCAGTACTTGACTTGAGTATTTTTTTTGTCATACTTCTTTTGCACAGCATTTTAGAAGGACATGAAGTACTCCACTTCATTCACCGGGCAGCTACAGTACAGTTATTACTTTACAAATTAACATTTTACAAAAAAATTATAAAATATAAAAGGATGCCCTGTTATATGATACTCGTTTCAATTGCCACCAGCTCCAAACATAAATATACTGCTTACTACACCAGTACTTATGATCCAAAATTATAAGTTGAGAGGAGTCAGTCTTTTGCAAAAGAACAAAACTGCTGTTTAAATCCTAGACATTTTTCAATTTTCCGTATTTCTGGAATCGTTGTATTGGATTACATACATTCTTATCTGGTCACTCAGTGCAAGTGAGCTATGATTTGTGGAAAACCGAAATGTAGAGACATACAGACTATTCTTATTCTTAAATGATCCTCCACTTAAGGCCAGTCTTTCTCAAACGATCTAAACACATTGAGGGCTATACATGCATTAGTGATTAACCCCTTAACGTTTTTCACGGCCCTTTTTTTTTAATCAAATGTTTTATACATCTTGTTTTCTTTGGCATTGTGTGTTTGATGCTTTTAATGGTTTCATGTGAAGTACTTTGAATTGCCTTGTTGTTGAAACGTGCAATACAAATGTCTTGCCTTAACATACTGGCCTCTTCATGATATGCATAATGTTATATATATATATATATATATATATATGTATCTGAGTCTGACCGTATCATTAATATCCTGTATCATCTTGTTCCAGCTCTTCATTGACTTATATGATGTTTTCACATAAACATTCCATCATATGGACATATTTGAGATGTTTTTAGGCAATTTATACATTTTTCCCAGAATTCTGTATATATATATATATATAATATATAAAGTTAAGTGCAAGAAACTTTGTTGTAACTATGTTTATAGTAGCCTCCTTTCTGTGAGAAGGGATAGCCGGACAGGAGAGAGGGGATGCTGGATGGGTCTGGTCTCTTGTGTTTGGGGATGCGCCAAACTGCCTGCACTCAGGAGAGCAGAGTCACTTTTGTGAGTGAGTTATTCCAGCTGAGGCTTCTTTGTAGCCTGCTGCAGCTGTTTTTGATTTCACAGTCCATACCCCTCCTCTCTCCCAGCCAGCATCTCCCCCCTTCAAACTCCCTCCCTCCATTACCACCCCTACACTACTCACCGATACTCACGTTTACTCTCATGTAAAAATAGCGACACACACCACAACAGGTGTTTACACTCGCTTGTCTGTCCACACAGGTTTCAGGGTGATTCATGAGGGACTAAATTAAGCATGAAGGATTACATTGTGTTTAAGACACGGGCAAGACCTGCAGAGTGGCCTGCAAATATATATGAGTCCTCCGATAAACTGAGTTTAAACACGTGTTTAAACACACAGTGACAATCACCTTTTTAAAAAGAAGAAACAAAAAGCAATTTAGCATACAAAGATGTTTGTGATGTCAAGGATCACACTCTACAAAGAGGATATTTCATTTTATTTCGGGAAAGAAATACAGTTTGGGAATTTTCTAGTAAATTAAAAGAATGCATGGATTTGATCAGGGCTGCACGGTGGTGTAGTGGCTAGCACTGTCGCCTCACAGCAAGAGGGCCGTGGGTTCAATTCCCAGTTGGGGCGTTCCTTCTGTGTGGAATTTGCATGTTCTCCCCGTGGCAGCGTGGGTTCTCCGGCTTCCTCCCACAGTACAAAGACATGCAGTCAGGTTAATTGGTCTCTAAGTTGCCCGTAGGTGTGAATGTGAGAGTGAATGGTTGTCTGTCTATGTGTGCCCTGGATGGACTGGCGACCTGTCCAGGGTGAACCCTGCCTTCGCCCTATGTCAGCTGGGATCGGCTCCAGCGACCCTAATGACGATAAGCGGTATGGATAATGGAATGGATTTGATCAGACTTAAGAGTCTATTTCTTTTTGGGCTTTCAATCCAAGTTTCTCGTCTGTGAGAGGCACTCTGGCATCCCAGAGCAACACAAAAAATGTTTTGCAATTGAGAATGCAAAAGTCTGATATTGTGTATAGTTTATGAAGAAAACATACTGTAGACAAATAATTGGACCAAGAGGAACACACAACCCTGTCATTTTCATTTGGGAAGTCGAGGGTGCCGTCTCTAGTGAAGCAAATAACAGCGTCATGCTCTAAAATGTTACCTTTTTTATCTTCCCTCGCCTTTTATTGCTCCCACCCTGCTTTCTTGTCCATCCTTGACTCCTATATCTCCTTCTCTTCCTCCTCACCCACCGCTGTTTTTATCACTCCCTCTCTCTTTCTGAATGAGCTGCCCTTGGATACTGAGGCTTTTGGAGGTCTATCAGAAACATGTGTGGAGGGTTGGAGGAGGCTGACGGGAAGTCCTTCGTCAAGCAGCTCGCCCTAATTTATTCCAAAGAGCCGGAGAAAAACTCTCTGCGAGTTCAAAGACTGAAACATATTGGCTCTTTATGGGATATTATTTCCATTGAATGGATAAACAGGAAAACACTTCTCACCCTAAAACCACTCAGTAAAATACAGGAGCCAGTTGGAAACCTGGATCATTCACCCTCTTCTCAGGCATTCAGGCTTTTAGGCCGTTACTCTCCTGCCCTCTGTCTCGGTGACTGTTTGTGTGTTTGGCTTATATAATACTATATAATAAAATCAGAGACATGACATGTTCGGATGATCATATATGATCCTGGATGATCAAATCAAAACATGCCAGTAAATGTCAGAAAAGATGCAACATAATCCGAATGCCTTCATAGATTGTGCAGTCTGCTGATTGGAGACGTCTCCTCAGATCAATGTCAATAGGTGACAATAGTAGAGGCAGCCATTGAAGGAAATTACACTTTGAATTCACTTTTTTGGAGATGATTCAAACCCGTGTTACATTGCCACCTTGTGGACTCTTGTTGTATTGAGGGCACACACTTACAATAAGATGTGTTAGGTCTCGAATACCAATTCTGGTGTAGAAAAAGTGACTGGTAGCTGTTTGTCAACATTGTTCTCATAATATTTCTGCAAGTAATTTCAGGAATTGCAGATTAAACATGTATATGAATAACTGCATTTGTATTCATCCGTTTGTACTCCAGTTGTGTGCACACAGTGAGGGTCATATGCAACACACATCAAAGGTCTAACCAGAGAACTCCAACACGTCTACGTCGTGTGAATGCATCAGTTGCTGTAAGTGTGCAATAAAAGCATAAAACCAAGTCTTTGTGCTCAGGAGCAATCACTGCAGAGGAATGCTGCTGAAACAGGAACATGTCTTCCAGGTCTCTCTTTCAGGTACCGAGCCTGCGCCGCCTGAGAAAAGGCCAGAGTGGGAATGGAAAAATCCACGGCATTTAGGTAAAGCCATGTCATAAAGGCAGCACTAATGAGCCGGAGGTTTTAAGAGAGGGAGAGGAGGAGGAGGCAGGAGGAAATGGTTTACATATGGATTTGAAAGAGCACAGGCATCACAGCTATGTTGTGTATTTAATGAAGCAGAGTAATCCTGCTGCACATGTCTCTCTCCCTGCTGCTGCTGCTGCTCTGCCACTTTCCTTCGGCACTCACTTCGGTTTTTAAAAACTTTACATTTATTTGTTGCAAAAAATATGGTTAGTTATGGATTTATTGGACATTTTTTGGCATTAAAAATGGTCCTTTCTTCGATACAATAAGACTATATCTCCCTTTCTTCAGCACTAAAACACATATGTAGTGTGGCGAATGGATTGATGAGAGGCAATGTGAACATGTATAATAAAAAGGCGATTGCTGAGGACTACAACAAGACTGATTGTTTTCTTTTCCTGATGCCACATTAAATCATCTGTTTTAGCAACATTAAACTTTAATATAATTACAAGGACAACTCGATGATTGTTGTATTTCATGATAGTTACTGTCGTACCGAGAAGATAAAAAACATAGACATTACACATGTTTCAAGCCCTTTCAGAATAACCGTCAAAGTTTTAAGCTTTTGGTGAAATTGGCAATCTCATTAAAGCAGAAAGAACGTTTCACAGGTATGCCAACTGATTTTCATATTGTACAGAATTTAAAGAAAAGCCGGGAGTTTGAGAAAAAAATTATCATATTAAACAATACCTATATGTTTATGATACAGCGGGTTTACTGAAGAGCATATAGACAGGCATGGAGTCACAATGTCGTCCTGTAGCTTTTCTGATCAATAAATTGGGGGATGGAAAAAAAATGTATTCTAAAGACAAGTTTTTCTTTGTTCTGTTTAGACGTGTTTGTGGTCTAGAAAGATTTTATTTTACTACCATGTTTCAAACTTCCTCACACTAAATATTAAAATGTAATTGACTTTTTTGAGTAGATCTCACAGTAACTTGATAAACTCTTATGAATGTCATGAATTTTATTGTACACCCAGACAGCGGAAAGATGTTCTCATTAAAATATTTTCTCAGGCTTGATCAAGATCAAGTGACTCAAGGGTTGTTTTTGTGTAATTACATGTTACTGGCAACCTCACACATTCTTCACTTTGACCACTGAGTTAAAACTGAAGAGGTGATTTGGTTGTGTGGGAGTCTTTTTAAAGACACAATTTTATGTGACACATAATTAAAGCAGTTTGGTCTTGATCCCCCTTTTAGCCTTGATCCCCTTTTATCCCCCACATGTGACTTCTCGTATGCATTTGTTGTTCGGCCAAAAAAACAGTCAAAAGGCTCATTTTACAAAATAAGTAAAGAAGAAAAACAACTATTGCCTCAACTGCAGCCTTTTATACAAACCTTATTGTCTCGTCACTGACCTTCGTCACACTCATGAAGGCCCAGTGCAGATACACGGCCATGTTCTAACATACCCCATGTGGATTGCATGGTGACACAATTGGGTTGGCTACAGCACAGGACAAAGATGATGCAAACAAGGGTTACCTAAACACAACAGCTGAGGGAGAGGACGGGTCTCTCCTGTCATCGCCCAATTCTGAGGAATGTGTTTATCTACCTCCGTAAAGCATGGCCTCCTGTGGCAGCTCATTCTGCTCAGAAATGACCGCCTGAAGGTTGCTGGTCGCTTGTTGGAAGGTCACAATATTAGGAATATGGGTTGGATATGTAAAATGCATCTCTGCAACACTATCCAGTATACAGCACTTTCCTTATGAAACAAGTACTTCTCTTTTAATATTTCAATATATTTCTTGGAAGATCAGAGTACACAATAAAAAGCAATATGTTTAATTCATTTTTTAAAGCACTATTAAATATCCCATTCTGTTATTTTAGTGAGGTTTCAAACAACTAACCTGCCTTCATGTATTGCTAAACAAAATGTTTTCTAAAAAAGATTACAATTGTTAAATACACTCTTACTAATAAAACCCCATTTTCAGGATACAGTAAAATAGATTTTAGAAAGTTTATAATTGCTCGCATACTAATACTAATGAGAACACATTATAGGGAGACACCAAAAATAGTGATGAGTCCAATAAGAGCTCTCCGTTGCCTGCAGCTCTCTGAAATAAGCAAGTTTTAATGTTCAAGAGTAATGCTTAATTATCCATACATGGCCATTTACAAGCATATTGCCACAGGGCTCCGGCTTCACAACATTCCCCAATCTAATAGAAGATAGCATTATTGCGTGCAGTCAGAATTATTCACTGCATTACCCACGATTCATAGCATGTATTAACACAAGCAATTTCATGCATATGGATACAGTGGGTCTTAGCAGGGGAGCTCCTGATTGCTCTGAAACTAATTTCACAATCATTAGTTTTGGTGGTGGTGTGAGTGACAGAGTGTATTTTGATCTCAGAAAATGACAAGTTCCACCAGCTTTGGTGTAAAGTTGTAAAAATGAAAGTCTGATCAAGATCTGTGTTTAAACTGTACAGTGACGGCACTGTTCTCAGTTAAAGGAGTCTCCTATGATTTAGAAAACTTTCTTTTCCAAAGACAAAAAAAGTAGAAACAAATGATAAATAATCATAATTATCTTGCGTTTATCACTTATGATATCAATGTCCACCCATAAAATAGTCAGACATGGGAGATCCTTTGTAAATCCAGGGCCAAGTGCTTGAGGTTCAGACCAACAGAAAGCCATTTTCGCCTGGAGGTGAAATTAATGAATCATGGCTAAGTGCTGCATTTCATCCATATGTAAGATGAGGAGATATTTTGCAAAGCCTCTGAATCAACTTAATGCTGTTATGGGCCATTGTTCACAATAAACATGTAAATTGTGTTTATGGAATATAGCATATAAATCAATGGCACTGATTCACAAATAAATTATAACCAGTGAGTCCTCAAATGCAAACACACACACACACACACACACACACACACACACACACACACACACACACACACACACACACACACACACACACACACACAAAGAAAATGTACTTTTCCACATAATCCCAACTAAGAAAATACATTTTCATTTAATAATCAGCCTTTTTCACATTTTGACTTGACTGGAAAAAGTAGAGGTGTTACTGATACCATTATTGATTACTTTGTCATATTAGTGTCCCATTAAGCCAGCAGTTGAAAGTAACTACATATATATCTGCTCAAGCACTGTATTTAATGTAAGTCAAATTTTGAAGTTTTTTCCCTCTACTTCACCACATTTCAGGAGGAAATATTGTAGTTTTTACTCTATTAGGGTACTGGTTTCTTTGCAGATTCAGATAATGCTAAATATAAATAATCAATACATATATTATTATAGATTGGGAAGGAGGATGGAGCTAAATTAGTTACCCAAGCTGCAACAGTAAAGTGATGCATCAATAACTATAATGTATTAATATTATTCTGAAATGATCTATTCTGTATGATAAATAACTTTAATACTGGTACTAAAAGGCCTATTGAAGGCAATCTCCTTTTATATATTTCATCTGTTGTTAGATAGATATATAGATAGATATTGATCAATAAATAGATAGATGGCAAGGAAGAAAGGAAGGAACCAGTTTGGTGCATGACTTAAATGGTGTAGTAATAGCTTTTACCCACTTGGTGGTGATATGTTCTCTATCTTGCTGATACTTGTATAACATCTTATGAATGTCAGTCATGGATTGATGTGATAAATCCAACCTACATGGTACAGATTCACTTGCTACTTTGCAACATATATCAGTTATATTGTAGATAATTATTTAAATTCATGCTCACATGAATGTTAATTCATAAGGCCCTGTTCTAGTTTCTAATAAGGCACCCTTCAAAAATTAGGTCACATCTAATGACATTGTTATTGGTTAATTCATAATGTAATAATGCTTTATAGATTCTTTAGAAGCCAATAATAAGGAAACTGTTGGGTTGCTTGTGAAAAATCCATGAGGTTAATGATAAGCATTATCTTGTAATAATACATTTGGAAATGTTGGGAATCCATTAATAAAATGTAATAATGCATTGATTCTCGCCCTCTAATAAGCGGCCTTATCGGCATTTGTAAATGTTACTGTAATGTTGTAAATAAATCTATCAGTCACAACCAATAGCTGCAGGTGAGAAAGGTATAAGTGAACACACATGCAGGCACCTGTGAGACAATCACAAGAGAAAAGGAGAGGATGACGTGAAAGTGTGTCGCCTCCACGGGTCTGAAGCCGAGGGAAGAGGTCTTGAGGGGGCTTTGGTTGAAGCGTGGGAGGGAGCAGGGAGGGAGGTCACCACTGCCACAGATCTGGAGGTGCCACTGTCTGGGGAGAGATTGATGCCTTTGAGCAACAGATGACAGCTTGCAGTGTAAAGGGAGATTAAAAAGGAGGCAGAGATTGCAGGGAGAACCGGACCCCGCCCATTTGGGGCTGTGCAGAACAGCCACGTGTGATTTTCGCACACTGCAATTAGCTGCTGAGGCAATTAAAGATTTGTGGAGCTTTGATTTTTTTACATCATACAATTCTTTATGCTATTATTCAACCCACATAAATGGTGTTTACAGTATAACTGATCACAACGGGATGAATACTCAAATTCGTAGTCATTTTAAAGCATTACATCATAATTTAGTGGTCTTATAACACTTCAAATGTCACTACAATTTGCCCATATGGACACACAAAAGGTATATTTACTCTAATTGCTGCTCCATCCTAGTCTGAGTATTGGTGTGACAGCAGCCCAGCCGATCAGGCCCCTGCACCTCATCCTGCGGGTTTCCCACGTAGCCCCTGAGTGGACAATCACAATGCCATTGTTATCCATCAGATTGTCTCCAGTCATTACTTATTCACAGCCGTCGTGCCTTTTGTCCAAAATTATTCTTCACTCTTTCCCTGAGACCTTCTCCTGCCTGCTGCGGCCCATCTGCCTCCGTGTCTGACTCATACTACACAAGCCCCTCATTTCTCTCTCTCTCTCTCACACACGCACACACACAGAGACACTCTTCACACACCAGCTGTCCAGCTCCGGCAGTAATAGGTGGCGGCCATGAAACAGATCATCAGAGTGCACAAGAAAGAAAGCCCTCCAACCTGTTTCCAACTCCAAATACACATTGAACATTGCCATTTCAGCACGAATCCTTTTTGAACAATAAGACAAACCACTTGGTTAAGAGTCATATGCAACAACTTAGACATTTACCAGTTGACTGAAAAAGCATAATATTTTGTATTTCTCTATATATATGTATTAATATGTGTCGGCATAATCTTATCCATAATACGCCTGATTAATATATTAAATGTAATATGATATTAATAAAGTACATTCAGTTGAATTTGATCATGTCTGACTGAAAATTCAGCTTCTTGGCTTATTTGTCAATAATATTATCTTCTGACATTTTATAGACAAAAGTATTAATTGAGAAATCAAACCACAGCAGATTAGTCCATAATGAACATAATCCTTAGACGCTGTCCTACTTGCTTCAGTGTGCAACAATGAATATTATGAGGGCATATTTTTGGACACACATACCAACTGACTCCTCAACAAAGAGCCATGAAGTGTCCTTTAATACTATGTTCAGGTGCCACTGCCAAGATAGCTATACTATTTATTTAAGGAGGAAGTAGGAGTCCGTGCCAAATATTTGGTTAAAAATAGGCAGCAGTCATTGATGGAGGTTATAAATAAGGAGAAGGAAAGGGGGCTGGTTCTCGATGTGGATATTTATAGCACAGGCACATGGGGTGCACTTATAATAACACCATTAAACCCCAAATAGGCTACAACTGAATGCAAAGTCACCTCCCTCGTCCATTTTTGGAAAGATGCATCAGTGGTGAAATCAAATCACTTTTATGAGGGGATGAAAGGGATTACTCCTACGGGGTCTTCTATTCATGGTCACAGTAAACGCAAGCGTTGGATCACTTTTCAGTGATGACATATCTCAGATTACAAACATTTTGTAACATCTATTACTTATTTAGTTTAAATAAAGTTCAATTGAAGCATATAGCATTTAAACTGAAAACCCACCAGCATGAAGAAAACCGAGTGAAAAGAGGACACATTCTTTGAGAAAATGTCAACATAGGCCTACCACATCTGAATTGATAATACAAGAAAATTACCAAACCCATTGGTGTAACTAGTTTATCAGAGTGATTTTATCAAGGCGTTAGTTTAGTTGATTCATAATTCAATTGATTTTCAACAGAACTTAAAAACCTTGAAAATAAGCTTTCTTTAATCAATATTTAACAATGTTTAAATTAGCGGCGGCCTTTATTGTATAGAATAACATGGTCACGTCTTCTTGACACTCAGCCGATGCAGGTGGAGGACAGACCAGCTGACCGAGGAGCAGGAGGAGGGGCAGAGCAGCAGCCCGGGCTGCGGAGGAGCTGCTCCGGAGTTAACCTGCGACACGAGCCGCCGCCGCTGCTGCTTCAGTCCCCGGCAGCGACCAGCCACTCGCCCGTCCGGGAGTTTACCTCTCTAAGCGAACCAGCTATCGTAGTTGTTTTTACAGCAACGTCAACACGGTAATGTTAGCAATCCTGGGAATCAAATCGGTGTAGCGTCGCAAGTTGTCGGCCGGTGAGCTGGTTTCTTAAAAACATGTCTATATTGCCGTTCACACCTCCAATCGTGAAGAGGCTTCTCGGCTGGAAGAAGGGAGAGCAGAACGGGCAGGAGGAGAAATGGTGCGAGAAGGCGGTCAAAAGTCTCGTGAAGAAGTTGAAGAAGACGGGACAGTTGGACGAGTTGGAGAAAGCCATCACGACACAGAACGTGAACACGAAATGCATCAACATCCCCAGGTCAGGACGCACACCGTTGAACTGCGAGCGCAGGCTGACGACGGCTAACGGGAGCTACGTAGCTTGCTAGTTAATTGAGCTAATATTAGAAGTGCTTTAGTTCAGCGAAGCAATTCCCTGTTGACTTGATTTCGTTAACATCTACGGGTTCATTACCAAATCCATTGGTGAGGATGTGACGTGTGTAATCTCATGCAGGGTTTTTAAAATTGCATTTATAGTTGGCTTTAGCTGCTACATTTAACGCTAACACGGTAGCTACATGGTGGAGCTAACGCTAACAAGCAAACTGCTTCTCAGCGTACATATGTATTATCTTGTGTAAATAGGCCAGAGACAGTTGGCATGTTATCAGTCTCAAATAGCGACAACTCTACATATAAAACCATGTAAAGCTAAATTATATGGTGGTTGCGCTGGTGTAAGTTAACGAAATGGGAAGGAGATTCTGCCCATCAACACATACGCATTTTAATGTGTCACATAGTGCTAACTTAGTTAGCACAGCTAGCAGGACCGGTAGACCAACACTAACCGATACCATTTAGCAAACTTCGTAGTGTAGTTGGCGTTTCTCAGCACGTTTCAGCTGCTGACACGACGGCCGCTCGCAGCACAGTCCATAAACAAGTCCGTCCTCAGTTCACACGTGTGCCGAAGAGCAGGAGGGGCGGTGTGTCGAGGCGCGTTGTCTGACTCAGGATGTTTAGACTGGGGAGTGTGTCCTCTGGGAGAACTGGAATCGGGGCTCGCTTTGGGATTCCCCATGTGGGATGCACATCCGCTGAGCCGTCGCTGCCATATGAGGTCGTGTTTTCTGGGGTGCGCTGCAGCACTGTGCACACGCACTGTTGTATTCGCAGTGGTCTGAATGCGTCAACAGCTCAATCACATGTTTTCACTTAGTTGGATGTTACACTAAAATAATGTGCACATCAGGCACCATGCCTCTTTCCCATTTTCTTTAAGATGTATGTTGTGTCTCTCTAGCCTTTAACTCCGAGTGAATAAGACAAGTACAGATCTTGGATCTGCTAGTAATAGGCAGTGTAAAAAAAGTGAGAATGTACCCTATACTAGAGATTTCTTTAATTGTTAAGCACAAGGAATATTAAATCAGCAAATTATTATAGTCCTTATCATGGTGTAGTGCATTGTAGTCAGTGTGGCTGTTAACCTATTAAAACCCCTTTCTTAGTTCTTGAGATCTCTGGGCTCTAGGGAGGGCGTGGGCCACTGTTTGGATTGTGGTTTAATCTCTGGGTTTAGAGACCGTAGGTTTACAGAATAACAGCTGTCTTGCTATCTGTTGGAGATGCAGAGATCCAGTCATTGTGTTTACATGATGGTATAATTCGAATCTTGCTTTAGTCGGACTATGCTATCTTTTGGGGGATCTGCTGTTATCCCAATATACTGTACATGGCAGTGAGTAATTCGAATCATTGGCCGAAAGCATGTCATATACGATAGGCGGCGCTGTTTTCATTACAACTCGTGGTGATACAGCCGTTTCCGCTTGACCTCTTCACCACTACCAACAACATCAACATTTCGAGAAAGATGGCGAACAGAGAGCAAGGCGAAGCTACATCCCTCTACTATTCTTCCATGGTGTTAATAGGAGTACAGCGAATGCAAATGGCGCTATTGGCGTTGTGTGTTTGTTTTCTGCCGGCCAGGCACAATTTATCGTCTCTTTCGATTTACGGGTCACGACATGGGAGGGAGGGGGGAGGAGGGCGGCGGGATCTCAAGCATGCGGAAAGACGCAAAGTCCAGTTCCTAATCCAATTCACCGTTACATGCCGCGATAGTCGAATTATCAACCGGATCGGATCGAGTTATCCAGGGGTGTGAATCGGATCGTAGTCGGACCGCACATAGTCGAACAAAGGTGTTTCCATGAAACGGATAATTCGATTTCAGTCCGACTAAGCCAGTTAGTCGAATGCATGTAAACACGGTCAGTGTGTGTGGTATTCATCGTGACAATGCTACCAGAAACCCTCCAAACAGTGTTGTTCCCATTCTTCATGTGTTTTTACATATATAGGCGCTGGGCAGAGCACACTTATTTATCGTGTAAAGCCATGAGAAGTGCTGTCTGATGTTAGTACCAAGACCACAGTCTTCAACAGAAAGCGGTTTCTCTCACTCTGGATCGTCACAGGATGAGAGGTACTGCGTTGGTGCTGAGATGCCAGTGAATCCCTGGCTGTCCAGTTGTTGTCTCTTCTGGTGAATAGGAGTGTTGCCTTAGTCCAGGTGCTAGAGGGGTCATCATTTCAGAGGGGCAAATCAGGGAGACCAATCTCAGCAGAAGCATGGGTAGGCTGACCTCAGCTGACCCAAAGAAAGAGACACCCTCTGAAGAGGCATTGCTGGAGGATGAGTCTCAACCCATCTCTTCTGAATGAACTTGCCAGAGGTGCGCACACATTTTATTTTTAGATGTGATTGCCACGCAACTTATTCCCTCTGAGTCAGAAATGTTGAGTCTAATTGCAATGTTGCTTTGATAATTCTAGATGTCATTTGGCCGAGTACTGTATATTCTGATTAGACATTATGATATTTGGGTTTGATACTGTAAATTGCATAGGCCATCTTGAAACTAGACCCACGCAAACTTGTTTGTCTTGCTCGCCACGTCCTCTCTGATGTACTTCACAAGAGGCCAAGCAATGGTCAAAAATGAGAACCGTATGTTTCTAGTCTGATAGCTCAACAATGAGCTTAACTATTGTGGAGTTCAAAGGGTAAACATGCCATCACCTCACTGGACTCTATGTGAGGGGAGAGATCCTAGATTTGTTACAGTCCCTTTTTTCCTTTTTTTGTCGTAGTTTCATGGCAATATCTTTGCTCGTACACTTAACTGTAGCATTATTGTTGTACATCAGTCACACATCTCTCATACAATCACACTTTTAACATCATAGTTTGACTGTATCACGTTAGATCCGAGAGATGAGCCCCGATACGGGACTACCCAATTAACCAGCTCTCCTTCAATGGGTCCGGATTTCCCAAATGTTTGGAGATCTGTTTAAGCTCGTGGTCGAAGAAACTCGCCCGGCGTGCTCACCGCTGACGTCGACCCCGTGTCCACTCACAACTTCACTCCACCGGGAGGCCCTCTTAGCCGATTGCAGCTATCAGTCGCGACTGTTAATGGCAGCTTTTCTCTAATGGACTGAGGCTCTTGGTAAGGTGCCAGGATAGGAAAGGTAGCGATACAATATATCAGCTTCCAGGGACTGTTGGTGGACTCCAAACTTGATTCGCCATTAAGAAATCTTATTGTTGTTAGGGACACAGTAGTACTTAGCTTTTTACAATCATGGATACACTTCACTACTTTTATGATAAACTCTCAGGCCTTGCTTTAAGTGCAGTTTAGATATTTATTGCAGGGGTATAGCAGCATCTTAATTGTTTACTTCTCTTGATTACATTGCAGTCTGACCATAATGTTAATCTCTTCTGAGCCGAAGCTGGGTGAATCGTCCTTTTGGTGGAATAAATCCCTTTTGGTGATTTAGGAGATGAAATGACCTGCCTGGCCTGGCGGAGCACCCAACTCATCCCACTGGGACGAAGAAGTCCCTTCATAATTAAACTCCCACTTCGCATGTTTGATCTACAAGAGACGACGTTGGCCTCAGACCTCATTTAGACCAAATACTTTGTAGCTTGCCTTTTGTTTGTTTTCTGAAATGAGTATCTGGAGTTTGGGGTCATCATAAGATTGTTCAGCCAGCTGATAGTTCCCGAACCAGTTTTACTGTGTGGGAAGGACTGAGGGATAGGTTGGCATATAACACGTTCAGTCATGCTTACATTATTTTGATAACAGTAAATGACAAAGCATTAAAAAGCACATCAGTAACAATTACAGATGGGAAAGGTTATATTTGATCAACATTTGTCAGAGCATAGAGCAATGCAACACATTGATTGATGAAATTTAATCTGCATTGACCATTAAAGTCTTTTTGGTGCTGTCTTTCAGATCTTTAGATGGGCGTCTCCAGGTCTCCCACAGAAAGGGTCTTCCTCATGTCATCTACTGTCGCTTGTGGCGCTGGCCAGACCTGCAGTCCCACCATGAGCTGAGGGCTGTCGACCACTGTGAATTTGCCTTCCACACAAAGAAGGATGATGTCTGCGTCAACCCTTACCACTACCAGATGGTGGAGACGCCAAGTGAGTTTTGTTAATTGCTACGTGATCCAACTTACTTAATTTAGAATAATGCTTTTGCCACACTTTATACAGAACTGAACTGGTATTTAATTAATGTATTTGTGCGTCTCCAGTTTTGCCTCCTGTCCTGGTACCACGGCATACAGATATCCCTGCAGAGTTTCCACCATTGGATGACCACAGTCCATCCATCCCTGAGAACACTAACTTTCCCGCTGGCATTGAGCCCCAGAGTAACTATATTCCTGGTGAGAAACCTTATTTACGAAAACTAAAAAGTCTGTCAACTCTTATTCTCATGATTTACTTTTTAGTTTGGTTTGATTTGGAGAGAACTGTGGTTTCAAACAAAGGGGAACTTGGCTGTATGAAAATACTGGGTGAATTGATATTTCTGCCTCGAAAGTTCAAGATTGGCCTTGATTTTACTCACAAAAAATAGCTGTAGAGCATTAATTACTTTACATGCATTTGAAAACATGTGAAATTATGAGATTAGGAGTGTTTGTGTTTATATGTTCTAGAAACTCCACCACCAGGGTATCTGAGTGAGGATGGTGAGACAAATGATCACCAGCTCAACCACAGCATGGACACAGGTGAGTCACACACAAGTACACACAGCTCATACTATTCTAATTATGCCTTATCTTGATCATGAACCAAACTTCTACTCCCCTTCTATTTCAGGTTCACCCAGCCTGTCACCCAACCCTGTGTCACGCACAAACAGTAATCTTGGTAAGCAAAACCAAAGGGGTCAACTTCACTTCCAGAGCATATCATTTATTATGTGCACTTATCTGGTTGGTAGTAATGACATTATGTAAGGTATAATACTGCAGCCTTTTCCCACCAAACTGAACTCTCGTCATTAATGAACTATTTTACACATTTTTATGTTGTGCTTATGACAACAACTTCCTTGTTGACTCATTCACTCGCTCTCTAATAGGAGGATATTATTAGACTATATTAGACATGCTATCTGGATAACTTCTCTTTTATGTCTTTGCTCATGGACATGAACAAGTCAATTAATACAACACAATATCACACATTTGCTCCAAGGCGTTTTACAAATGCGTGTTTGTATGAGATTCAAGATGTTTTATTTGTCACATACACACACAGGGTGTGCAGTGAAATGAAAGTGGCAATGCTCAGCAGGAATGTGCAAGGGCAACAAGTACACACTATTTACAATAAAAAACAACACAATATTTACAGTAAGTGTGTGTGTGTGTGTGTGTGTGCCTAAGAGGGGCAGTTGTGTGGGTCTATGTGGGGGTCCTGGTGAGGTCGGAGTTCACAATCCTGATGGCCTGAGGAAAGAAACTCCGTCTCAGTCTCTCTGTTCTTGCAGCGTGACTACGGAGGCGCCTGCCTGACCGCAGCAGCTGAAACAGTCTGTTGTTGGGGTGGTGAGGATCCTTCATGATCCTGCCGGCTCTGGTTCTGCACCTCCTGGTGTACAAGTCCTGCAGGGTGGGGAGTGTAGGTCCAATAGTGCGGTCAGCCGAACGCACTACTCTCTGCAGAGCCTTCCTGTCCTGAGCGGAGCAGTTGCCAAACCAGGCTGTGATGCTTCCTGTCAGGATGCTCTCTACAGCTCCAGAGTAGAAGGACTGAAGGATCCTCTGGGAAACTTTAAATTTTCTCAGCTGCCTGAGGTGGTAGAGGCGCTGCCTTGCCTTTCTCACCAGAGTGTCTGTGTTTGTTGACCATGTCAGATCCTCGGTGATGTGGACTCCCAGGTATTTATACCCGCTCACCCTCTCCACAGTAGTCCCGTTAATCCCCAGTGGTGAGTACGTCCTCTGTTGTTGTACCCTCCTAAAGTCCACAATCAGCTCCTTAGTTTTGGTGACATTCATGAGGAGGCTGTTGTCCCGGCACCAGAGTGACAGATCAGCAACTTCCTCCAGGTAGGCCTTCTCGACGGTGTCGGAGATCAGGCCCACCACCACTGTGTCATCCGCAAACTTGATGATGGTGTTGAGCTGAACCTGGCCACACAGTCATGTGTGTACAGGGAGTACAGTAGGGGGCTGAGGACGCAACCCTGGGGGGATCCTGTGTTCAGGGTGAGGGTGCTGGAGGTGTGTCTGCCCACCCTGACCACCTGTGGCCTGGCGGTCAGGAAGTCCAGGATCCAAGCACACAGGGGGGTGTTCAGTCCCAGCTCAATCAGCTTGCCGGCCAGTCTGGAGGACTATGGTGTTGAAAGCTGAACTATAATCAATGAACAGCAGTCTCACATAGCCCCCCCTCTGGCTGTCCAGATGAGAGAGTGTGGTGTGCAGTACCTGGGAGACAGCATCATCCGTGGATCTGTTTGGGCGATAAGCAAACTGCAGCGGGTCCATGGAGGAAGGGAGGAAGGCGCAGATGTAGTCCTTTATCAGCCTCTCAAAGCATTTCATGACCACCGAGGTGAGGGCCACCGGTCGGTAGTCATTCATACATGCTGGAGAAGCATTCTTGGGCACAGGGACAATAGTGGATCTCTTGAAGATGACGCAGACAGACAGATGGGTACCATACAGAAGCAGTGGCCTACGTCTGGGAGGGTCGGCCTCAGGGCTGTAACGGAGGATGTATGGTATGAATGGAGTCTTTGTCTTGGGTCTGTCCTTGTGTGTGGAAAAGCCAGCAGCAGACAGCTCAAGGTAATGCAATAATAATAATATCCGGTTGCCAGGTTATTCTATCTATGTGGAAAGCCACCAGGAGGTCATTGTTAAAACAATAAATATGTACGTCATGTCTTGGCCATTCCAGGCTCGGGCCATGAGGGTCGTGGGAAAGAGCTTTTGAAGAAACATCAAAGGGAAACTTTATCAGAGGCGTGCATCATCACAATCAAGTGGCTGTTTGAGACCACAAAGCAGTACTTTCTCCCATGATGCCCTTAATGGACCAAACCGATACTTGCATCTCAGCTCATGTCTCTCCATCTAACCCCCACCCTGTGCTCACACAGACTTACAACCTGTGACATACTGTGAGTCGGCCTTTTGGAGCTCCATCTCCTACTATGAGCTGAACCAACGCGTAGGAGAGACCTTCCATGCCTCCCAGCCCTCCCTCACTGTCGACGGATTCACAGACCCATCCAACTCTGAACGCTTCTGTTTGGGCTTGCTGTCCAACGTCAACCGCAACTCGGCAGTAGAGCTCACTCGCAGACACATAGGTACTCATTTTATTTCACAGGGACTAACTTTAACTTTTATATTTACACTTGCCATAATCAGCAGGTAGCTGAGTAACAATCTTTTCTTTTCAAGGACGGGGCGTGAGGTTGTACTACATTGGAGGAGAGGTGTTCGCAGAGTGTCTCAGTGACAGTGCTATCTTTGTCCAGAGTCCTAACTGCAACCAGCGCTATGGCTGGCATCCTGCCACTGTCTGCAAAATACCTCCAGGTTAGCATGGGAGGATGCACATAAACACATGACCGGCACATAACTGAGATCTAATGCTCTTTTGATACTGAAATCTAGTTTGATCGCGGTCCTATGCCGACTAATAATACATTCCCTTTTCGCAGGCTGCAACCTGAAGATCTTCAACAACCAGGAGTTTGCTGCTCTGCTGGCCCAGTCAGTGAACCAGGGCTTTGAGGCCGTCTACCAGCTCACCAGAATGTGCACCATTCGCATGAGTTTTGTCAAGGGTTGGGGAGTCGAGTACAGGTAAATGAATACATTTCAAACTAATTCACAATTATATGAAAGCATTATATATATTTGTCTCGGACATGTACATGTTATTGACTGAATATGTGTTTATATCATACCTGCAAACTTGTCACCTTTCGGTGAAATTCACCGTTTTGAAATCAAAATAGGTCATCCAAGTGAATCGTGTAGATCCGAAGAGTTTTTGTTTTGGGGTAGGGGGGGGGGGGGGGGTTCAACTGGCCGGCCGGCGTTTATGAGATTGGAGTGGGACACGGAGAAAATGTGATGTGGTGCTTTTCGCAATAAAACATCTTTGATGGGACGTGTCGAGTCTCGGCCAATCAGCGTTCAGATGTCGACGGCGTTTGGGGGGTTCAGGTTAGCTTGAATGTCAGCAAGCTACATCTGCTGCTGTCACGCTGCACGGTGTAGCGATACTGACAAAGTACCCGTACGTTAACACGATGTGATTTAGCATATTTTTTGTATCAATACTTCATTAAAAGAGCGCGCGATCAGAGCGCACGAGCTGCTCCGTGTCAAGCTGTCTGCACGCAATGCGCTGCGCAGCGCTCACAGCGAGTGGCGTGAAGTGGCGGAGCTTTTGAGACTTGAAGTCTTCAGCTTTAAAAAAAAGAAGAAAAAGATGATTCCAGAAGTGAAAAGTTTCAGTTCTTTGTCTCCAAGGCAGACAGTCTGTAAAGTTATGCAACTCTACAGCTGCTCATCCTGATTAACTCTGTATCATCTGGTCAGATACTGACTAACGGCCTCAGTGTATAATCAATGCTATGATGGAACCATGTAGTTTCATTAATATCTGGCTGTATTAATACTTATAATACTGCCATTTGTTAAGTGTTGAAAAAGTTAGTAAAAAGTGAACCATACAGATGTTTTATTTATTACTATTATAGACAAATTTACCAGTATCGTATTTTTGGTATCATTGTTTTTATGGTATTGTATCGAATTCTGGTATCATGATATTTATGGCAGGTATCGTATAGAAGTTATGTTATGTTCGTGACAGCCAGGTAGAGGCAGCTGAGCAGAGCTCACGAGTCCTTGTTCAGGCCAAAGAAAGGGAAGTTGGTTTATGAATGACTTTAACCATATGATATATAATGACAACGCATATTTTTTATTACTATCATTATATCATTAATAATATTTCTACTTCATACATTTTGTTGTAAAACTACCAAAGTTCAGCTAAACATATTATTAGATTAATCAATTAGTTGCTTAAGAGAAGAAAAAAAAGAAGAAGAAAAAATTGATAATAATTTCACTTTAAATAATTATTTAAAAAATTATGGTTCCAGCTTCTTAAATTTGAAGATGTGCTACTTTTCCATTTTTCCTAATTTTAATGATTTTTAAATATTGTTATACTTGTGTTCGCCAGTAGGGGGCAGTAGCGGGTTTTGCCATGACTGGTGCCGTAATTCTTGTCTTAAACAAACAAGTTAGACCAGCGTAACACAGACAGTGACGCAGCTGTTGATGCGAGTCTCTTGGTGTTTACAGGTGAGAAACATACATTAGCACCATATATATATTAATGTTATGTTCGCTCGCTTTTATATTTTGACAGTTATTAACTGTAGAAGTTAAAGTGAAGACAGTTAATTAAGGCTAGCGCCGTTTAGCTAGCAGATGTTAATCGCGCTAGCGTTTTAGCACCATTGTACAATGGTCTGCTGGCCTGATAATTACATTGTTCCATGAAAGATTAGATAGTCACATGTTGTGTCCCGTGACAGATATAAACAGTAGTATGCACACTAGAGATGCACCGATCAGGTTTTTTGTGCCGATCACCGATCACTGAAATCAGTATCTGCCGATCACCGATAATAGCGATCACCGATCACTGAAATCAGTATCTGCCGATCACCGATAATAGCGATCACCGATCACTGAAATCAGTATCTGCCGATCTGATAATACCGATCACGGTGTCGATTGAAGCATTCTATTTATTGTGTAGCATTATTGCCTAGGACTATGAGGAAATACAAATATAAAGCACCTCAAACATTAAAGAAATTACAGATTTCTTTAAACATTTAGGACTTTTACTTTGAAAAATGTCCTAATTGATACATTAAAATTGTTTGATTGCTATTGTCGTGGATTTCAGATATGTATGGAACACATCTGCATCATTCATTTCCTGGAACTCTTGGGGAAATCTATTTACAGGACTTTTTTTAACATAAAAAGTCTGACATTTTTATAAACTCTTCCTTGGGACAGTAAAAATGTTTTAATGTTAGCATAATTTAAGCTAAATCTCAGAAACGATCTATAAAGATGCTAGTGTATGATTTGTCGACATCTTATTTTGACAAACGGATGTTGTTTCACGTGGTTCTTTCCGCTAACTTTGCAAAACCGGATGTTGTCACTTAAATCCTTCCGCTAACTTTCAAAATCCTCGCGCGCTCCCGATCGAATGCGTGTACCGTGAGCATCAGTCTATAGGGGCAGACATGTGAGAGTCGGCTGAGTTGACCCAGAGATTCAACTCGGGGGACGGGGACGCCGCTCGGTGGTGAGGATCCCCTCGTGGACCTCTCACTCTGCGGCCCTCGCCGGGCGCATCGTCTCCGTTGCGATGCTCGGCGATTGAAACGTCTGATAGTTCTCGCAGATGTTACGTCATCTGATCGGCCGTTTTGAGAACGCCGATCAAAACCGATAATGGGCATATCGGCCGATATGGATCGGCGCCGATCAGATCGGTGGATCCCTAATGCACACACATAAGTACATATATACATACACAACATGTACACTACCGTTCAAAAGTTTGGGAGCACCCAGACAATTTTGTGTTTTCCATGAAAACTCACACTTTTATTTATCATATGAGTTGCAAAATGTATAGAAAATATAGTCAAGACATTGACAAGGTTAGAAATAATGATTTGTATTTGAAGTATTAATTTCTTTTCTTCAAACTTTGCTTTCGTCAAAGAATGCTCCTTTTGCAGCAATTACAGCATTGCAGACCTTTGGCATTCTAGCTGTTAATTTGTTGAGGTAATCTGTTGAAATGTCACCCCACGCTTCCTGAAGCACCTGCCACAAGTTGGATTGGCTTGATGGGCACTTCTTGCGGACCATACGGTCAAGCTGCTCCCACAACAGCTCAATGGGGTTGAGATCTGGTGACTGTGCTGGCCACTCCATTACAGACAGCATACCAGCTGCCTGCTTCTTCCCTCAATAGTTCTTGCACAATGTGGAGGTGTGCTTTGGGTCATTGTCCTGTTGGAGGAGGAAATTGGCTCCAATCAAGCGCTGCCCACAGGGTATGGCATGGCGTTGCAAAATGGAGTGATAGCCTTCCTTATTTAAAATCCCTTTACCTGGTACAAATCTCCCACTTTACCAGCACCAAAGCAGCCCCAGACCATCACATTACCTCCACCATGCTTGACAGATGGTGTCAGGCACTCTTCCAGCATCTTTTCACCTGTTCTGCGTCTCACAAATGTTCTTCTGTGTGATCCAAACACCTCAAACTTGGATTCATCTGTCCATAACACCTTTTTCCAATCTTCCTCTGTCCAATGCCTGTGTTCTTTTGCCCATACCAATCTTTTCTTTTTATTGGCCCGTCTCAGATATGGCTTTTTCTTTGCCACTCTGCCTAGAAGGCCACCATCCCGGAGTCGCCTCTTCACTGTCGACGTTGACACTGGCGTTTTGCGGGTACCATTTAAAGAAGCTGCCAGTTCTCAAACTAGAGACTCTAATGTACTTGTCTTCTTGCCGAGTTGTGCACCGGGGCCTCCCACTTCTCTTTCTGCTCTGGTTAGAGCCCGTTTGTGCTGTTCTCTGAAGGGAGTAGTACACACCGCTGTAGGAAATTTTCAGTTTCTTTGCAATTTCTCGCATGGAATAGCCTTCATTTCTAAGAACAAGAATAGACTGGCGAATTTCACAGGAAACTTCTTTTTTTCTGGCCATTTTGAGAGTCTTATCGAACCCACAAATGTGATGCTCCAGATAATCAACTAGCTCAAAGGAAGGCCAGTTTTATAGCTTCTCTCATCAGCAAACAGTTTTCAGCTGTGCTAACATAATTGCACAAGGGTTTTCAAGGGTTTTCTAATCATCCATTAGTCTTCTAAGGCGATTAGCAAACACAATGTACCATTAGAACACTGGAGTGATAGTTGCTGGAAATGGGCCTCTATACACCTTTGGAGATATTTCATTAGAAACCAGACGTTTCCACCTAGAATAGTCATTTACCACATTAACAATGTATAGCGTGTATTTTTGATTGATTTAATGTTATCTTCATTGAAAAAACAATGCTTTTCTTTGAAAAATAAGGACATTTCTAAGTGATCCCAAACTTTTGAACGGTAGTGTACATGCATATAAAGTTTAAACAGGTTTCCTGGTGGAAGTCACTTCTTGTCAGTGCCTTCGATCTCCGTGACCTTGTCCGTCACCATGGAAACATTGTCACATGACATGTAAGGACTCTGGTTCTGTGCTGTGACGTCGCTAGAACCAGTGACGTCACGAAGCACCGAACCAGAGTCTGTATATAGAAGTGATTTCCAGCAGGAATTCAGTGTGAATCTCACAGAAACCCCCCCACCCCTTCTCCATTCAGCCACTTCCCGGGGTGGGGGCCTCTGATGGGATATCACAGACAGGGTGGGTGGGAAGGTTTATTATATATTATATATTATTGGATAAAATAAGGAACAAAAGGAATTAATTTCTAAAATAATTTAGAAATGTTAAAAGTGTTCAAGTGCACCAAATTCAGGAAGTTACTTGATTTGTAAAATAGTGTAACGTGGGACTTGTTAACCTGTGTGATTGTCGCTCAAGTGGGCCGTAGAGATTTCTCTGAATGGGCCTCACTCCTATTCACACCTGGTCCCATGCAAAATAAATATTACTGAATATTTCAAGGTGTGGCGGCCATATATATATGTATATATATACAAACATCTATTATATTCTTATTAGAAGGGTTTGTGGGCACTGACTTAGTCAGAGCAGAGGACCCCCACCCCGTTGTCACCTTTTTCACCCCTCATGAGTTTGCAGGTATGTTATGACAGTTTAATTCTTAAAAGTGAAAGGCATTGTAGGTCAACACATGATTGTGCTAGTGTAAGTTACAAAGACAAATATATATATATAATATGTTTGAGAAATGGCAAAAATTAAAATAGCTCTAATGCGGCAAATGAAGCAGCGAAGTAATTTCCAGTAATAGCAAAGGCAGCAACAGAAGACTTCATTCGGCAGACACAGCGGCACTTACATCCGTTTACAGCCAAGCCGAGACATGCTGTGCACCTTTTTCGTTCAATTAGCTGCTTGTATTTCAGCTTTCCAAGGTGCTGCTGTTGCCTTGGTCCCAGCTGGTTTAATGTTATCAATAAACATTCGGTTTAAAGGGTTCATCACACTTCTTGTCTCCTTGAGCTCGTTGCACTGCGCACATTTAGAGCACAAAGGTTTCATGTACCCGCGTGCTTCAAAATGAAGAAGAACATGCGAGAGGGCTTTGGTGTTTATGGTCGGCAAATTTACTTCTGTTTTGGTGGTGAAAAAAATGAAGGGGTGTTGTGCAAAGACGTTCGCAGACTTGGAAAGGAGAAAGAGGGTTATGGGGGAGGGTGCTGCTGTGAGTCGGCAAGAGAGGGTTGAGTAACGTCGGAAGAATGCAGCAGGCGTGCATTCGTGACATGCATTCGGGGGGACATGGAGTGGGAGGTGAACACATTTCAGACACCTTTTGCAAAGGGGATTCCCACTGGTGTTCCATTTCTGGCACCAAAAACCTCGGAAGAAAACATCTGATAGAAACTTGAATGACTTAAGACAGGCGGACTGTATCTTTGCATCGACTATAATCAAGAGCCAAATCCTCTCAAACTTAGGAGGGACCCGATACAGAAGGATGTAGTGGGATCATACGTGACTATAAATGTAGTCAAATTAATAATAACCAAATGCCATTTTAAATGTGTGGAACTATAATGTGTAGTGTGAAAAACTCAGTAATAACTAACCGTGTTGCCCCTCCTCTTCTCTGTACCCTGCAGACGCCAGACAGTGACCAGCACCCCCTGCTGGATAGAACTGCATCTCAACGGCCCTTTGCAGTGGCTGGACAAGGTTCTCACACAGATGGGCTCTCCCAGCATCCACTGCTCCAGTGTGTCCTAGGAGCAGCACAAGCTTCCCAGAAAACCCCCTTCCCATCCACATAGACAAACACATATCCACAAACCACATAGGAAAAGTCCCGCATCTGTGATGATAAGGAAGGGGACACAATTAATCAAATCACTCTCATCCCTCGCAGTCTCTTAACATTTTTCCCCGCCTCTATAGCACTTTCCTCAGTACCATTTTGTGTCTCCGTTTAATTGTTATTATAGGACTTTTACATTGTCTTGTGTTCATATGTTCAACGGGCAGCCACAGGCTATTTGCAATAGGTTTTAAAGAATAACCACCATTTCTTTATTATTCATTCAGACAGATTTTTTTAAAGGAGATTCAAATGTTTGTTTTTTTCCAAGTTGAAGTTTTGGCACAGTTTCAGCTTGGTTACCTTTAACATGTTTTTTTTTTTTAATTGATTCTATGTATTAGGTCAAATTGATGCCATCACCACTGGTGTTTCAGTGTCCCAGTGCCACTCTTAGTACTCACTGAATTAGGAGGCTTATTTGTCAATTGAACCGCAAATTAAGATGAAAAATTTAATTCTGAGTAGTGATTAAATAGAGTATATTTAATTAATGTCTTAAGTACAACGTACTTTGCCCATATTAATTTATCTGTATGAATTAAAGTGTCAATTATCCGATTGATCATGTAATTGGTAATTTATCTATTTCAAACTATAGCACCATTCTTTCTTGAAAAGAACCCTTGTATGAAAACTATTTTGCTCAGTGAAAGACATTTTCTAAGTTATTTTTGCATACTATCCTGCATGGGAATATATTTTTTTTTATTGCCTCAATATGGTTGTACATAAATATTTAAAGCTTGTGATTTCTCGTAGTCACGCAGTGCTTGAAACCGTGGACCCAACTGACCTCTGGCATGGGTAGATTCACAAAAAGACTTTGCATTGATGACCAGGACGTGGCCTGCTTAAATGCAGGCTTTTCTAACGCGGGTCCACTTAAGTGTGAATTACAGTACCAGCTATTACTCTTAGGGACGAAGAGTATGAACGCTCATGGTTGAATTTAGACACCCATGTGATTAGTGTGAAGGCTACTCACTAGCAGCAACCATGGCAGTGGCTCAAACATCGATGGCATATTGGGTCAAAACAAATGCAAATCTTGTCCCATATTACCATTCGTACACTTGGCTCCATGTGGGTAAATGATGCACTTCCAATGTACTGTGTTGATCAGTGTAATACTTTAGTTCTAGTGGTATTTGCTTGTCTAGTAAATACTGTATATTACATGTACATGGCTCCAATATACAGCATGTGGTAATATGCTCGCTGTCCTTGGTCATCGTCTATAAAGCCACCATGTTTACCTGGCACTTACATAAGGTGGAGCCACCATGTAATCTATTGCAAACATTTACACAGTGTTGAACTTAAACACTACTACAGTGCGGTCGGTATAGTTGGTAGTTCTGTATCAGTACTTGTGTTCTTTGATGTTCTTAGTTGGTGGTTTTCTGTTCCAAGTCTTATGTACATGTTTTGTCATGTAGCCTAATTTGTTCTCAAATGATCATTGTTTTGTTCTGTGAAAATTTAAGGAATTGCAACTGAGTGAAATTATTTCAAAACAAAATAGAAATCTTGATACGTGAATGCAGTCCAATTTTATTGCCCTGTATTAAATGCTACCATTGTAAAACTGGAATGTGAGTCAACCCAAGGGCAACTTGAGGCTAGTTTGTGGTGACAATTTGTTAAACGCTATACTGTGTTTTTATACATTTTGGCTCCTCCCCATGAGAGAAAGTATTTCAACCAAGCCAGTATAATGTTGTCCAATACAGCAACTGATCATTTTATTAATGGCAGGTTGTTCGTTGCAGCGTACAGGTGTTTCTATTTTTCTGGTCTGCATACTTTTCTTCACAAGCCCTACATGACCTGTATGTACTCGTGTAGTGCAACAGTCTTGTGTTCACAACAAATGCACCACTGGAGGATAACAAGTTAAATCACAAGTCTTTATGTTGATTCAACAGAATGTGCATTTAACATCTTACAACTCAGAAGTATAAGGCACATTATGTCACTTAAAATATATGTGACAATTGTACCTCAAAGACATACACTCAAATTAAAGCCCACATATTTGTAGTTTTCTTCACCTGCAACACCAGGTGTTGCGGTTCACTCAGGGCTCAGAGCCGAGCGAGGGATCCAGGGTATCACTAATCTCCCCAATCAAAATACTCAACTGCTGCTCACTATACACGTGTATTGCAATCATTTCATCTTAAGAATCAAAACTGTCTAAATATAACTATGCCTACAGTACCATCTGTAAGCATCTCCACTTTCCAGGTGAAAGATGCAAGTCCAAGGGCGCTGGATCTTGTGGGAGGACCAGGAGAAAAGAGACTGAGTCACAGCTTTTAGCTTTCCTCTCCCGATGATAACCCGTCTATCTCATCGTCATCACCACCGATGGCTGTCCAAAACGCTTTTGCTACCTGGAGAGTAGATTGTGTAAATACTCAATATAGACAAACAAGGAGGCAAGGCGAGGTTGTAAAGATAAAATTAGTTTGAGACTTTGCTCACATTTTTTTTTTTATGATAGATAATTTTTTATACAAAAGCAGATACAAAGATTATGAGAATAAACATTTTCTAGTCCGACAGTTGCATACCTTCTCTGCATGAACCTTTCTCTGCTCATGAGGTAATGAAGACGCTTTGTCTGCAGGTTGAAAATCAGAGAAAACCAAAGCATCATAAATGTCACCAGCTGTAAAAGTGTTGGACCTCCACCACAATAATGAAAAAGTTTTTTTTAGAGCAAGGTTTTTAAAAATGACCAAAAACAACAACGTTGTGCCTTTTCTTTTCATTCCCCAATTACCTTTCATCTCTTTTAATTTGCTGAAGAGACGTTCAAAGTTATCCACATCTGCATCTCCAGCAGTGAGATTAGCGAGTTCTTGAATGTCCAAATCAGTCATTGCATCTGTGTGAACACAGGTGAACATTAACTGTCACCTCTAATCATCAAGATTCATATGTTGGGAGAACATGCTTAATCCGTTATTGTTGTGTTATAACAGATTTTGTCGGGTTGATCACTTACCAACAACTGTGTTTCCCTGTGTCTCTGGGTTTCCACTACTTTCTGTATGGTTGGTCTCCTCACTGACACGCGACTCCTCTACTGGCAAACTGGAAGACTGCTACAGAAAAAGAGCTTGGGTTAGCATTCCTTAAACACTGAAACATTTAAATCACATTTAATTGAAAATGAATCGATGATGCACAAAAAAAAAGTAGGAACACATCTATAAATTAAATTATGATTTAATGGAAGTGAAAATGATGACAAGTAAATTTCCACTGACCTGTGGATCTTGACGGCTGTGTGGGTTGTTGTGTCTGGCGGCAACCAAAGTGCTTATCAGACCGAAGCCCTGATTGTGCCCTATCAGATAGAGATATACTATGTCACATACCATTCATACACAGAGCTTAATTAAATAGTCAAATAGGTGCAAATGCAATAAGTAATTTTATTAGTGATGTCATCTCACCATCCTTCATTTCTACACTGGACCACACGTTGGCATTGAGAGCCTGGACAATTCTCTTTACTCCTGTGGATTCTGGAAAGTCATCTGGTAAGGCAACACAGATGGTGTAAATGAGTACAAAACAATGCATAATATAAAGAACTACAACAATGTATGTAGTGTCATTTGAATTCCTGCTATCTGGAAAACTTACCATCCTCATCAGGCAATTCCTGTGGACTAAGCTCCACCAGCTCGAAGGAATGAGCCAAACACCACTGCTGTGCTTCATGTCTGGTGACCCCTTGAAAACAAATTTAATTTCAGATGAAATATAGTACCGGTTAATATCGTAGTTGAGTGCTTTCTGCAAGCTAACGGACATTGAGAGCTGGGGAACTAACCATTTTCACAGACTCTTTCACACACTAGAATGAGCACCTCTGGAGAAAGATCTTCCACCGCAGATATCCAAGGAAGTAGCTTTTCCAGACCGTCTTTCTGCAAACACCATGCACATACAATAAACATTACACATGTATCACAGGCTATACCGTTAAGATGATCAAACTACGGCATGTTCTTAGGTCACGTACCGCTGAACTGTCAAAATAAGCGATGAAAGCCTGCATGGACTGGGCGATCTCCGGTGACATATGGAAGGTGCTTGGCACAACGCATAGCCTGACATCCGCTGTATAATATTTGTTGTCGATGGTCCATGGGTACCAGTCTACTGTTTCTTCTCGTTTGATCGGCTCGGGTAAAGTCTTCGAACTGAGGATATCTGAGGCAAGAACACGTTTGTTATAAACCACACATCCAAGTAGAGAGCTATACGTTTGACGAAGTTGTGACCACAGGGGCGAGCTGCTGAAATAAGAAGCACATAGCTCGTCTCCTTCGGCCTTACCTCTGCCGTTTTTAAACCTGTCCAACACAAACAATACACCACTAACTGGTTTGACAACCTCAGACAGCTTTTAGTTATCGACCTGTATTCAAAATATGAATGCTCGACCAAATGTCACATGTGCTAAAAGAGAGTTAGCTATGTTCACCATTAGCCTGTTTGTCAAACCATGAACCCCTCAGCTAAACTTACGTTTTATCAGCTCTTCTTCTTTAAAACCACCGTCACAGCTTGTGATGACCACACATGGAATAGGCATCTCCGTTTCTTCTTCTTCTGTAGTTGACATTTTTATCATAAATAGGACGAGCTGCTTTACCTGCTAGCTTGACGTGACGTTGATAACCTCTCAACTCTGACTGAGCCTCAGCGACGGCCTCTTCCGGTGAACCGTCGATTACTCTGAAGCTGAAGAATCAGGTTTCAGAGCTTATTTAATAACGCCTTACGATATATGTATGCGCGTTTATATTAGGGAATATATTATCGTGATATAGATACTAAAATGTCACTCGTGTAACCTAACGCTATATGCTTAAACTGTGAGAAAACGTCAACACCGAAATTAAATGCGCTTCCTGTACTGAATGCGCTTCCTGTACTGAAGCCTTTAATGGTTTTATTGCCCTGAATTTATCTTTAAGGCAAGAACAAAAAAATAATTCTCCCCAAAACCCTACCAATAACTTATTAATATATGTTAACCTTAAGCGCGAGAGTACATACTAAATAGTAAGATAAAATGTGCACCATAGTTGAGGTTTTTCCCTTGCCTTTCGAAACCAAACACACGTAGGGACGGGACGGACTGCCCGACAGTCTATACTCGGGGTATAATATACACCTGACATTAGCTATTCGTTGTCATGGTTGCGACTACTGTGTAAAGGCGTTTGATTGACGTGTCGCTGACTTGTTCGCTTACAGAAGTTTACGTTAGCGATTTGAGGTCTTTATTATAATATTGTGACACATGTTGCATTATTTTGTATTAGTATTAACCCAATACAAAATGTCTGACACACTTAAAAACGAAGAGAAGTTTGGAGCAGTTTTATTTCAGGTAACGTTGTCTACCTATATATTAATCTATTTTAGTGAATATAGTGAGTTGGGTCAGACTAGCTATAGCTAGCTAACGCTAGTTTTCACGGATATCTCACGTAAACAAGTTGACTAAATTATGACCACAGTGCAGACAATTTTAACATTGCTATTTCTTTTTCAACCTTGAATACATTTCGATAAACGACCAATACCAGATATCCACATTATGTACATCACATAACTGCAATTTACAGGTTCAAGAGGATTTGAGACAACTCAAATGTACTCTTGAGAGTGTCAATGAGATGGGGACAACACTGGACATTCAAGCCTTGGACGCCGCCATTGGCAAGACAGAGAGAAGCATCAGGGTGAGGATGCTTCCTGCAGAATAAGCACTGATACCTGTAATATGAAATAGATAATATATATTGAATATATAAATCTAAACACATCCATACATGATATAAGTTATATATATATATATATATATATATATATAGTAGCATATATGCATTTAGTATAATTTGTTATATTATTCTATATAGTTATGCACTATATTTGTATTCATTATAAATAGAAGCATGCAGATGATTATCTGAAAAAAGTGACAAAGCAGCTGTTGGTCCTCCCAAGAATTGTAGACTTGCAAAAGAAGAAACAGATTCCCACATGGTAAGTAAGGAGAAGCTAACATGTGTTGTTTACTGTATAATAATTTGCAGTGGGAACCCTTACGTCCCACCATCTCGTTGTTAGAAGTATCTTCAGAATTGCATACATTATAGTGATGTGTATTGTGAGACTGAAATAGAGACATCACACAGGAAACCTTCCCTGGAGAGTATCCAAGATGTGCGTCCACAAAGGGAAGACATTCCACCTGGGGAAAAGGTAGATTATAACAATTATTTTAAATAATTAATATAGAGTATACGATCTACAAGGTAATGTAGACTGTAGTTAGGTAAGTTAGAAATTCAACTATTCTCTTGTATTGCGCATTAAGGCAAGTAAAACGAAATTAGATAAACTGTAGTAAAGCAGCACAATAGACACAAGTAAAACACATCAAACATCTCTGCTCCGCAGAAATATACATACATTTAAATTGTTGATATTAACTAACTCAAGTTTTGAAACTTTTCCTTTATCTGTTTTGATCAGCACAAGTTCGCGTTAACCAAGCGTGTGTTGAGTAATCCTGCTCATCCAAACAACAGAGCTATGATGTACCAGAAATTTGGGATATCACTCCCTGATGTCCACAAGAGGAGGACACATATAGTAAGTAATCTGACTATACATCTAGATGAACATAATTTAACCTGTAAATTAGAAATAATTTTAAAACTCTATGTATGTGACATTTATGTCAGTACCTCATTTTGATGCAAAGTGTACTGGTGGGTTTCCAGTAAATGGTGTGAATTTAAATATGCTACTTGAGTCCGTCCGGCCCTGGAGCCTTTCAGGCTCTTCAAGGTGAAATCAAGGTGATAGTTGATTCTTTTCATAATGATGAACTCCAATGTGTTGCTAGATTGAGTTGTTTACATAACAACCATGGAGTGTGTGACAGCTCATTCAGCTGTGGCTATGTAAAACTGAACACATGATATTTATTACTTTTTATTGGTTGCAGAAATTAGTCTACAGCTGGTACTTTGACTTTCTTAGTTGTGGAGCAGATTTGCACTTCAGCCTTACTGCTGGAAAGGACTATAATCAACTATAATAATACACTATAATCAGAATAATATCATGTCCTCTAGATAATTTCTCTCCACAGTGAGATTGATCTCGAGCAGAATTGATTCCCGTGTCTTGAGTCTTTGTTGATATTAATTGTAACATACAGCACATGCCTCGGGAAAGATTTGATTATGAAGCATTACGAGAGATTCTGCCACAACTAAGATGAATTGGATATCATTGCTTCTTTCCTTGATGCTTTCTCCCTTAATCCCCGGAATAGACACATCATGCTGGAGTAAAGCGTGATGTTCCAGGTCTGCATTAATAGATGCTTCAAGTATCATGTTTAGCGAGTAAGTGACATAAAGGTCACTTTGCTCAATGATGACAGCTAGCACTTGTCACAGCAAACAAATTCTTCTTTGCAAAGGTCGGCATTCGTTTTAGATATGTTTTCCTCACTTTATTTTCCAATATGTTTTCGGTAATCTATACCTGACATGAGAAATAGCGGCCAAGGCTGTCACTCTGATATAGGAGAGATGGAAGTGCTGGCTGCAGAAAGCGGAAAGCAGCAGATTGCAGCACATCAGCATTCTTCTAAAGAAACAGGCGCCTGATTGCTGTGCTATGGGCTACTGGTTTACAGCTGTCTCAGGACAGAAGTAGGTACCTGGTCCAGCATGCCAATAAGACAGCCGTAGCTTCCCCAACTGCTAACTACTGGCTCTCTGCCTGCTGCCTCCTCCTGCAACTCTGGCCAGCTCCTCTACCCACGCCAGGAAATTAGCTTTTGCATTTGAGCAATTTTACAAAAGGGTGCCACCTTTTCCCAACCCCATCTGAAACAGATGTGTGCCTCTGAGGGGATATTCTCCCAGCACCTGGCTACTACCTGTGGTCTGTCAGAGAGCTCAGTGGTCTGAGGAGAACGAAGGAGAGGACATTAGGTGACAAGTCTGGAGGATCAGCACAGCACAAACTTTGTGTTTTATGAATAATGACACATTTTAAACTGTTTATATTAAACTAGGCCAGCACATTTACTTCTGATTTTATTATGATACAATACTATGTATTAAAATGTTTTACTTTAGAAAAACAGAATTACTTAAAGGTTAAGATAACATTTAATCTGGGATACTTTGTGATCAATTAAGGGTTAGATGGGTTACAGCAGTGAGGCCACTGCCAGCCTCATGGCTTTCTTGAATTCGTAATGAATACAGAAAATATATTGTTTGTAATCATGGTGCTATAGTTCTCTCCTTTATAATTACTCTGCTAGAAAGTAATTTTTGGCAAGAGTCTGATTAATGGTTGGTTACCTCCTAAAATATCTATTTAAAAGAAAGAAACTGCTGGAGAAAAAACATTACATCTAAACATGTTCAAGCTTTAAACCTGTAAGTGTTTAATAAAGTTAGATGTAGCTTGGGCTTTGATTTGATTTTGTTAATGCAATATTTACAACCTCTGATCTTATAAAAATGTGTTGTTCAGGCAAAACATCCCAGAATAGTCCCCGGCCATGTGGCGGGTCTTCCAGTCACAAAGGGCCGTAATAGCTTGGTAATACCTGAAGAAACCACGGGGAAAGGTAAAAAGACATTGTATCACCTCAGCACCAACACTGTACCTGATATATGTGTATGTACTGTATAGATGCTCATTGAGTGGGCATGTCAGGTTAGTTGTTGTTTTAGGAATTTTTAACTTATATTCAGTGGGAAATTGCTAACTGTAATTTTCTTCTGTTACATTTAATTAGTGAGGTTTTTTCTTGCTGTTTTCCGAATTATTATTATCTTTGTCTGAAACTTTTATAAACAAGGACATTTTCTGTTTTCATCAGTGACAAGTTTGCTTCAAATGTCAATCCAGCACAAGGCCGCCTGTCTTCACTCCAGAGAGGATTCATGTTCCTCTACGACAGGTCTGCTCAGTGACTCCGGTGGAGTAGGGACAGCTGCCACTTGATTTGACATTGATGACTGTTTGCCACTGATTGATCACTAATAGAGTACAGTTAAGCCTGTCTATTTGTGACTTTAGGTCTGATGAGCTTGAAGTCCAGGTGTCCCAAGCAGCTGAAGTGGGAAACAGAACCTGGATCCATCTGCGAAAGAACAGGCGAGGAATGCACACCCGTCTGGACCACCAAGGCTCCGCCAACGACACCAAACAGTCTTATCCCTAAAAACCCTCATGTAAGATGACTGTAATAGTTTTAAATGTATGTTTAATTAAATAGAGAAAGACAAGGTGAACCAATATACTATTTAAATTCCTTTAACTGTTTTATTAAAGTCTAGGTCTCCCTGTGTTCTGTAGATTCTACCTGAGCAAGTTCCAGTAAATATCAGCAAATACGACTTTACCATCTTAATGGGACGGACCAACCCAATGGCGACAGATTTCTGTCACTTCAAGCAGTGCTTCAGCTTGTGCTGGAGCAGTGTGGTAGATGCTCTGGAGGCCCTGGAAAAGCTGCTCAGGGACTTCGCTGTGCCTCTAGCCAAGGTGAACGGGGAACGGCTAGTAGAGTTAAGCCATGTTTGGGAAAGTGGTTGGTTAAAAGCTCCTCCGGTGACCGGCTTCCTCTCAGTGCTTGAAAACCGGGAGGAGGTATTGAGTCTGGTCTTACGCCCGGGTCAGCGCTTCAAGGGAGAGGGAGGCATTGAAGCAGCTGCCATCCACATCCAGTCCTTCTGGAGGCGCTGCTTAGCCCGGACAGCCTACCTGCGCCACTGCCAGCGCAAGTGGGCGGTTGGCACCATCGCTGTCTCATGGTTGATGCACACTCAGATGCGTCACGTCGGGAAGGCCCTGCAGGCCCGGCGTTTCAGACAACTGGAGAATTTCCGCAGCAGAGCGCAGGTGATGTTGCTTATAATCATTGTGTGATTTCTCTCTCTCTCTCTCTCTCTCTCTCCATCTCTCTTACTTCATATTGTTTGCTTATGTTTTCAAAGAACACCCTTGTTTCTCTTTTTGTTGCTCAAACTTTATTTTATGACAGTGTTTTTACAATATCATTTCAAATCTATATTTAAGTCTCTAGCACTGACTACATGACAAGCAAGGGCAGAAATGGGGCAATACCATGTCAATAATAATGCTGGACATTAATTATGGGATGTAACTTAATAATATGTGCTGCGTTAGGGACTGATGAACAAAAGAGAATTGCAGAAATAAAGAGTGAGACGGATGAGCAGTTGAGAATGGTAAAAGTAAAGCGCGAGACAGATAAATAAAGTCAAACTGCAGCCACATAGCACGTTCAAATTGGATATTAAAACATGGACCATATCCAAACTCATTTAATTTAATGCGACTAAATCTTACTTAAAACATTTTAGGATTTTCTGGCGCCTTGTTGAGCCATGAAGACCAATTGACTCCATTAGGTTACGGAAAAAATTTCTAACTTCTTTCCGCCATAGCAGAACTTTGCAAACCTAAACTTAAAATATAAAGATCTTCTTCAATCTAGCTCTTCAAGAGCATTATGACTGCACAGTTTTCCAAGATGCACAATGTTCTGTACATGTTCCCCTATTCAGCAGAGATGTCATGTCTGTGCTGTCATCCGGGTTGAACATCTTTTGCTGACACAATATTAATTAGTGCTTACAAGTTCGTTTAGTTTTTAACATCGCTGTGCGTGTATGCATGCACTAAATGTATGTGCTCACTCTTTAAGCATTCATACCCTGTTAATTAAGCCTGCTAATCTTCCCCTGGCAGTAGCATCATGTACCTTGCTGATTGAATTAATTGTGAGAAGATAATTCTAAAGTAAACGCTTAATTTAATTAAGGTGGTATTTTATGCTTGGTTTGCTTCTGTTAGCCTAGAGAGAGATTGGCTTGATGTGCTTTAGCTATGCAATGATGATTTGTGTGTGTGTGTGTGTGTGTGTGTGTGTGTGAGAGCGCATGCTTGGGTATACGCGTGTGTGTGCGGGTGTTTGTGTGTACGCAACCAAGCCGCCCCTCTCTGATCGCTCCTTTTCTCCATCCCCAGCATCTGGCAGCCAACTGGAAACACATCCAGTCCTCCAAGAGGACCATTATCCACATCCCTTCATTAGGTAGCGTTCTCTGGCTGCTGCACACACACACACACACACACACACACACGCTAGTCCAGCAGCAGTCATCCCCTGTCTCACCAGTCTGTGGCCCTGGTGGAGCACTCTGTCTCGTTCAAATGACTCTCTGCAGGAAAGCACTCACAGGGTGATGACAGTCTCCATGCCAGGGAACTGAACAATTTAGTTTCTATCACCATTTAATTTGCAGATTAAGCCAATGAAAAGCCATGTTGTTGAATATTTGCAAGAGGTCTTATTTTATTGCTGTGCAAAACAAAACCCACAGACAAAAGAGGAAGAGGCTTTTGTGATTTCGCACCACACAGTGTGCAAGCTATATGATCCCTTCTTGTTCTAATTTCTCCGCGGCACTCACATTGAGACTGTAATCAGGCATGTGCATTGTAAATCATTGAGCGATTGTCTGAAATTATTAAGCCTAATTACTCGCAGATGGAATGCTTTATTTGCACTTGGGGTGGCTGCAGAGAGTGCTGTGTGAGCAAGGATAATTAGAAAGTTGAACCCCATTGTTGTTAATTAGCATGAATCCAATCATTTAATTACCTTGATTCAGTTGAGAATTCTCTCTCAGGCAGAAATCCAGACAGACATAAAGTACAATCCTGGCGGTGCCACTGGATGTAGCTCAGCGGTGACTGGACAGGGTGCAACAGGAGGCCCAGCACACTGCACCTGCTAGTTATTAGGCGAAATTAATCATCCGACTGCCCTACTGTGTGATTAGACGTAACTACCTATCCCCCAAGTCGAGTAGAGTACACATGAGAGTAGTTGTACAGAGCTACACATTTATAATAAAGCCATTTAAAGATGATATGAATTCTCATGCAGACTTTTGTGACCTTGATCTGACAGGATACTCTCAGAGCCGGCGTATGAACTTGAGGAGATATGATATCCTACAGAATATCCAAATAAGCAGACTGTGTGATATCAGAGGTAGGAGCTTTCCTTACAACCTCACCGCCATATACATACATTCATATTCTTTGTATGCTTTAATGTAAAAATGTGATTTCCTCATTGTCTTTGTATGTTTTAAGATGAACATGTGGAGGTGATCTACGTATGTCCCCGACATCTCGGAGAGGACATTGTGCACTATTACACCAGCCTCCTGAAGTGCGACTCCTCGGTCAGACGCTTCGTCATCCTCACGCCTGAGGCTATAGATTATTTCCCTGTAAGATAAATCACGTTTACATTTTGTGCGCAAACAACTTTGAAGAAACAAACCTGACAATGCATTTCCTTCTTAGATTGTACTCTAGAGTCGCCTCGAGCATCTGTAGTTTGAGAATGTTCCTCTAGAGGGTACTAGAGGAGATTGTTATTTTACAGTTGTCTTCCACTCTGTATTTAAAATGTTTCATTCCTTTTTACAGCTTTTTTATATTATACATCTTTGTTATTTCAGAGTAAACACACTAGAGATATATTAAGTTATACTTATAATAAAACAAACATGTAATGATCTCGAACTGGGGTTGAGTAAATAATAAAATTCCATATTAATTGGTTTTATTATCAGTTTATTCCATCTCACTGCTGTATTTAAAAAATGTGGAATAGTTTTGATTACCTTAATACAATAAAATGAAAATGTTAGTGTATTGTCTTTTTACATCCAGCCATTCTATCCATCTTTTTCTATCATTTTGCACTAGATTAAATGTGCAACATGACGTGGTCTTCTTCATTTCTGTCTATTGATTTTCCTGCTGTTTTGTTGTTAAACTGTTCCAGACGTGTTGTTGAGATGAATCACTGCTACCCATGGCTGCCAGCGCATTCTGCCACTGACAGAAGGGATAATTCTATGTGGATCAAATAAATACAGATGTGAAGTAATTAGTTATATTCCCAAGGAGCTCATTGCTAGCACACATTAAAGATGTGAAGGATAGGAGAGCCCTCCCACCGGCAGCTTTTATCAATAAAACCTACTGGAATACAGGAGAGGTTAAAACTCTGCTGGCTATTACAATAATAGATCTGTTGTGTGTACACAGTGATAAATCAGGTCAAGAAATAACCCTTGGAAGACACACTAAGAACTCTGAGCTCCAGCACAAATGCTTTTCCTCGTCTTTTCTTCCAGACCCATAACATGTGCCTATCCACGCTGCTAAAGTACAGTCCCCTCACCCTGAAGCGCATCAAGCACCTGATCCAGGGGAAGCAGGCCTACATTGTGGCCGGGGTGGCCCATGTGGATGACCTGGCAGTGGCTGATGATCTAGGAGTGCCCATCCTGGCTCCAGAACCGGCTATTGCACAGCTCTACAGCACAAAATCTGGAGGGAGGAGGATCTTCACTGGGGCAGAGGTGGACGTACCCCCTGGTCAAGGAGACATCTACACACAAAACCAGGTCAGAGATTAAAACACAAATGCATTCACAGACAGCATGACAGCGTGAGGTATTTTATCAGTGCCAGTACAGAAGACATTTTCACTTTTATTGGTAATGAATTATGTTATTTCGTTGGTAATTCACATGTGTCTCTCTTGGTTTAGCTTCATGGAACACTGGCTCGACTCATGACTCAAAATATTCATGTGCAGCGCTGGCTCTTCAAGATGGACTCTGAGCATGGAGGCCGCGGCACAGCATACTGTGACACGTGCCATCTCAGCTGCTATAACTGGGCTCTGCAGGAACGCCATCGTTGCGGTCCTGAGCTACAGAACACAGAATGGATTCAGGTAAAGATGACACTCGGAGGATTAGGACATTTTATTCACTTACTTTTGTGCAATGTTGTATTGAATTTGCTTGAATTTTGGTTTGAGTTCTTATTTAGTTCCATTATTACATTACTATTATATCCTGTTTTTATGGCTCCCCCGAAGCACTGGTTTTTAGAAAAGTGCAATGCAAATCAACTTTATTGCTATTAATATTACACTCATACCAATGAGGGCTCGGACATTTAAAGTTAACATGCGAACTAGATACTTAACAGATAAAATTACAGTAACAGCTAGATATTAAAATGGAGATTGTGATTCTTGTTGTGATGAGACAGCTAAAAAGGGTTGGATTCACTTCCGTCATTGAATAAATACAAGCTACGGTCACAGTGGGGTCAGAGAGATGACATCATTGTGCCAGAGTGGGCATTTTATCGGAACAATCGCAATGCTGGTCCCTGTAGTTCAGTATTTTGAGCATCATCCCCAGAGTCACAGAACGTTAAATCAATAGATACAAAATCTGTTTATACACGCAGACATTATTCATTCTCTAAGGCACACACATCAACTCGTGTCGATGTGTTGGGGAGAACAGCAGCCTGTCCAACGGTAGCCATGCCCAAACTCACCTGGCAGTGACAATTACATGACAGAGATGTTGGTTAACAGAGCACTTCTCGCTCTAGAAATATGTAGATATTTTTAGAAAACTTTTGTGCAGATTATTTTCACATAGATTCACAGCTAAATTAATTTGTATTAGAAAAGCCTTGAAAGTATATTGAAACAAACTAAACAGTTGAATTCTTTGATTGCAGCTGGTGTTGATGCTTTTATTTGTTTCTAACATTAATAACACTGAGCTTTCCGTCCCATAACTGTTGAGTTCATAATAATCACGGGTGAGGTCAGGGTCATTTGGATAGAGAACATTTTAATACCCCGTGAAGTAAGTTTCATTTGACTTTTGCTTTCCTCTCAAAAAATAAATTCTGATTTAATCGCACACCTATTCAAACAAATAAAATACAGTTAATCATTTACAAACCATTCATTTGGTACAGATGCAATCTGTACACCGCTTCTGAGCCCCTGGCTCTGATTTCTCATATGCTTACAAAGTAGCCTTTGATTTTCTGTCATGTGTTAATTACCGTATTTTGCCATTTAACTGGGAGCTTTGTGTCAACTAATTACAGGCTAATGATTGTGGGCTTGGAGCACAACGATTTTACTTTTTATTCCATTTGAAAGAACAGCAGTCATCTCAAGCTTCGTATGGCTCACTCCGTTTTGTTCCTATTAGCTCGTTCTTTGATTCATATGTATATGCGGTGCGGGGCTGTAATTGTTGTGGCATCGGTGCTGTTAATTATGGCGGAGAGGGGCTGAGCCACAGCCAAGGTCCATAATGGTGGCTGAGGCAGCACAGGAAAGTAAATGGGGTTTGTTTCACCAGCTGGGGTCCCATGGAGAGGGAAGAGTGCCGAGGCCCCCAGTGTAGGCCAACAGCCTCTGGGCTTCGGGGCCATATGGACACAACACTTTAACTGGCCTTTATTCTACACCTTGCTCTTTTAATCAAAGCAAAGCCCACATCCTGTGCTCCTCATTGCATGATTCTTTTCTCATGATGTTGTTTTTGCCTAAAATGTATTAGCCCCTTAATGTATGACATTGTTCCTCTGGGGTTTTACTTGTATACATTGAAGATAGCAACACTGTTGTTGATTAGATAGAAACATCTGAATATTTTATATCAGTGCACCTCTTCGCCATCCTCTCTTCACAGCAGCAACCGGATGGATGTTTAAACATGGCAGTATATTTTGAGATATAACACTCATTAACTTGCCACTTTGCAGAAAAGAAGTAGACCTCATTGCAACGGCAGCCTGCAGTGCGGAGGATATATGCTGAATAGTTACAACCATTTAAGCATTAAAAAGCTATGTTTAGGAAAATATTAGGTCTTCAATTAATTATTGATGCAACACAAATGATCAAATGAAGCGTTTTAAATATTAATTCATAATCACCAAGAATAACACCAGGATCATTGTTTACCAACAAATTAACAAATAAGTGATGATTGAAGTGCATATTACATGAACATGTTTTACAATTCAGTGGAACGTGTCACACCCTTAATAATCCCTGGAAAAGTCAAGAAGGGTTAGATTGTGTACTTAGCCTCAGTCTGCACAGACTGTGTGAATACTTTTGTAATTATTGCTTGTTCTGAAGGGCTCAGCATGAAGAAGCCTGACTCACAAGACTGCCATGTGGCCTTTTAGAATAATACCAACAATCAGATCCCTTCTGGCGATGTAAAAGAAAGCCTAAAAGGGAACAACAACAAGAGGGAGGAGGGTTTCGCATCCACACTTTAGCTTCCACAGAGGAGTGTGTTCCTCTGAATCTCGTGAGGCCCACAGCCTCCAGCTCAACGTTTCCGCCTTCAGAAAGCCCCCAGGCCTCTTTTAGCATTTACACAGAGAGAGGTTAAAGACATGTAGATCTTCACCCATGCAACGCCTGAAGGGGGCCACACACATTTAAGCGCTCACACAGCTTGCACATGGATCATTAGGCACAAGAGGGTAAAAATTACACCTAATAGCGTCAACAGATGGAGTATTTCTTTTTGCCACACTGTACAAACAGCTCTTGAGCAACACCTTACTTCGGTAAAGTTTGTCAACTAAATGGGTCATTTGATAATCACGACCACTGAAGAGGTACGGGAACATTTTCTGTCTAAATAGTGTGCAGTCTGTGACGAGTTTGAATATATAATGTTGAGCTTTCACATACTTAACCTGAATGCACCGTGTTGTTTTTGTGTTTCCCATTCATTGAAGAGCAGAAGTGCTTTTGGTGCATTTTCTAAGCAGAGGAAATGTGTCTACCCTTTTACAAAGATGTTACATTAGAACAGGGATGAGGAGAATGTGAAGAGTAACTTGATGTTTAATTTAGTTTTACAAAGTAAATGTGTAGTGGGTTGTGGTGGATTGAGGTTGTAGCTTCGGTGGGACAATGCTACAGAAAATAAATATTCATACATAATGTGTCACTAGTCAGATTGTAGCCCTCTATTCCAGAGATGTTCTGTATATCTCCTCCGTTGTTCCACCATGTAATGGAGAGATGCAATAGCAATCAAAGAGGCAGGTTAACATCTATTTTATTTATGACCAGATTGCTTGGCTTTATGTGGACACCAAGCAATGCCTGAATCCTATCACAGGGTACTGTACGCAGTTTAAGTCCAAATAATTTATTGCAAACTACCTCTCTTTCTTTTCTTCCTGTCCTGCTGTTTCTGTGAACTGCATAGGCAAAGTCCTGGGGTGAGCTTGCTCTTCCGTTAAAAATGACAACCGTTGCTTTACACTTTTTGCCGCACCATTGTGTGCTTTATGGCTTGTGCAGGGGGAATCACTGAGTAGCATTTGACCTCGCCTCTTACAGTACTTGAATATGAGGATGGCTGTTACATGACTGGAATATCAACAGCATAATCTCCAGTGAAGCCAGACAGTGTGTACTCAAAACAAAGTAACGCTCCGGATGGAACGATGAAACAACAAAGACATTATTTTCCATTCAGACTTTCAGATTTTATTGTGTATGACCGAATTAAATTCCTGTCTAATAGTCATATGCAGACATTATTACATCCAGAACGCTGTATTTAAAACAAGACTCAGCACTTGGACTTGTCATGGAGTCAACACAGCATCCAATGTAGTTTAATAACACAATGTCTATAAATGTATATACATTTATATATCCATATATATATATATGTGGTATATACTGAGTCATTGTCACTTTACTACACATACATGAATATATATATATATATTCATATATATATATATATATATTTGTATATATGCATTTATGTATATATATATTTACATATATATATATATGGAGTTGTTACTTTGTTACTTTGCTATATATACAGTATCTACATATATTTGGATATATAAATACATATATATGTATGTATATATGTATATATATGCATATATATATCTATATATATGTATACATACATTTATATGTATGTATTTATATGGATATATATGGATATATATCCATATTTATGTATATACAGTATATACACATGTCCATATCTATATATATATGCATATACTGTATATACATACAAATATATGTATATATATACATATACATGTATCCATATATATGGATATATATATGGATATATATATATATAAGGCAAACATGTACTTGAGTTACCAAACTGTTTCGGAGACACCAACAACAAAAGTTAGAAATTAACAGCATAATTAAGTGGTGAAACCATTATGGCATTTCCCAGTTACAGAAACAAGAGGGATATCGATCCCAGTCAAGCCCTGATTGATCCCCAGATAGATGGGCTTAGCTTAGGCATTCATCAGCTGCCCAGTGGAGAGAGTTGTTATTGAGGGCAGGTGCTGTCTCTGTGGCTGCGAGTTAAAGCCATTAGACTCCTGAGGCCTTCTGATAATAGGCTGTCACTCACAGATAGACCCTGCCGCAGTATCCATCAGACACTCGCACAGAAATTGAAGCAGCCACCAAAAGGCATCGAGGATAACAAGCAGTCACTGGAGTCATCCGGATAACATAAGGGCGTTTCCTATAATGTAGTCGATGCCTCGAAAGCTTTGATAATGCGACACAATAAAGTAGGCAGGACTTGCATGTGACTTGTGTTTGACAAAACGTGATATCCTCAGATCTGTCGCCAACTCATTTTCAGTGGATCCCTAATGTATGCACCTTAACTCTCTTTCTGCAGGAGTCTGTACTGCTGAGATATTTAGATGAAGTCCCAGGGTGGCTTGCTCGTTACGCCCAGCCTGCTAACACCTCCTGCTATCCCGACTGGGCCTGCTTCCTGAAGACATTCCTCAGACAAGGTCAGATACCTTTTGTCAGGCTCTGAAGTCTTTTTACCTGCAAATACAAACCTTTTGGAATATGCTAACAGTCATTTCATATGTCCTCCCTAGTTCCCAGATGTGACCTGACAAGTTTAATACAGTCCATGTTACTTTTGTTGATGATTAAACAGAGAGGTTAGGATGCTTTATTATAGGTAGGTTGTGTCGTCTTGTACTGTAGCCGTTCCTCTGTTCTCAATGTGTGCCCAGGCGGTGTGGTGGAGGCCTACCCCCCTTCAGAAAGTGTCACCTGCCTGACAGTGGATCTGCTGCTGGAGCCCGGGGGTGAGGTGACCATGCTGTCCTGTGGAGACCAGCTTCAGGGCTCCTGTCAACTGGAAGCTCTGGGCTCCACTGTTCCTCAGACCTCTGTACACCAAGAGACCTTGCAATCCATCTGCATGCGTGTGGGCCAAGCCTGTCTACAGCGCCTTATCGTGGGTTATGTCTCCGTGGACCTGGCTACCTTTCTGAACCGCGACACCATGGAGCAAAAGGTGAGCTAATGCTACACTAAATATGGTCCGGGCTGTTGCGGCATGTGGCGTCCAAGCTCTCTATTTCTCATTCTGGTGGAGGAAATACTTTTTAAAGCTGGGTAGGGGTTTCTATGGGAGCAGAGGTGTCTCCCCTAGTGCTCCTCTGGGATTTGGAAAACAGACAAGGCAAACAGTGGGCACAGGGACCAAATGTGTCACAAGGCCATCTAATAAACTGTCAGGTCTTATCGTGTCGATACACTGATTCCACCATTTAAGGCTTGCCCTTTAACCTCGTAGTGCCGAGAAATTCAGAGGCACCTATCTTTCAGACAATAGGTCATTCTAAAGTGATTTGGCAGCTTCACAGGGATGCCCTGTCAGTGTTTAACCCCGAGCTGCTTACCTGCAGTGGGCTGCTGAAACGTGTCTCGTTATTATAGCGATGCACCATCGAAGCCTTCCCTCATTTGTCAGGATTAGGTTTTGTTGAAACCTTCTTGATTTATGATATTGGAAATGGGCTGCTTTATGATGGTTTAACCTCTGCTCCCAACATGTGGCTACATTGACTGCTTATTGATCCAGAGCTGTAAAATGAAATGCTTTGTTTATTATGTGGTTCTATACAATATTAAACCTGCAAGGGAGTGGAGAAAGCACAATATCTACTTTACAGTTTAAAATATCGGTATAAAAAAGGACACAAAATGTATTCTTTTCTTACATTAAATATGTATCTTCTTCCTATTCAGGATATTTCAATACACCTCTTCTATTTATTTTCTTTATTTGTGTTTGTGTTCTAAATGTATTTTCTGTATAATAAATGTATTTGGATTTGACATTAGCTGAGGGCATGCTTGCCACTAGAGGGTAGTCTCTTATGGATTAGATGTTAACTCACGTGTGAGCAAAGCAGTGTTCAGACAATGCCATTTGTATCTCAAATATATACTTCTACATGTATAATAATATACATGTTTTGTTATTTGACTGCATGAGTATTATACATTTCTTTACGATTTAGAATACAGATTTTGTTATCGGTAGTCTTTGCACGGACTATTGGTTTTATACATTATATAAATGTAAATATAAGAATATATATATATATATATCTCACAGTATTTCTTCGATTTTAGGATTCAATTCAATCTTTAATTTGTAATTTCAGTGACACTAAATTCAGAAAATATACCATCTCTCAAATTTATTATAGGAACTGAACCTGCTCTTTTTTAAACTTGATATAAGCCTTACAATTAATTTTCTATTTCAATGTTGACCCAAAATTGAATGGGATTCACTGACAGCATAATTAAGAACAGACTATAAACAGCATGAGCTTCAATAGAGGCAGGAACATTAAAGACATATTCTTCACCATCTCCCCGCACACAGAGCAGACAGGGGAGAGCCACATGGGCAAACCTGTCTGGATTTAAACATCAATTTAGATTCAAACCTGTTGCTAAAAGCTGCCTACTTTATTTGATGGGAAGAAGTGGGTCACATATGTTTGCCCTTGCAGTCTCCCCTCACATTGTGGAACGGTGGGGCCCCAGCTGCAGCATCAGGGTTTTTAATGAAAATGCAAGGCAATAGAAAACAGGTACAATCCAGGCTTACATTTCCCACGGCTTTGTTAAGAGTGACAATGAGACATTGGAGAAAGATTTTTAGTGAGTCGAATGAATGGCACGGTTCAGTGTGTCCATCACTCAGGCCCAGGTATCAACCTGATGCATAGTGTCGGTCCTGCTGAGTGCACAGCATACTGTTAAACTTTGACTGAACATAGACAACAAGTTTTTAGATGTGTACTGTTTAAAAACATTATTTTGAGTATTTCTTCAATTGGAAATATGTTTTGGTATTCGTACAGCCCCTTTAAAATGAATAGAGTTTTATAGTTTTGAACTTAATTCCCTGAAATAAGGTATTAATCAATTATTCTACCGCAAAAATCATTATAATTGATTTATGATTTTGATTATTTTTCAAACAGAACTGGTACATTTTTCAGCTTGGAGCTCCTCAGAAGTAAAGTTTTTTGTTTTTGTGTGTGTCGTTTGGATGAAACAAGACATTTGAAGAAAATAGAACCGTGGAAAATGGGAACGCCTTTTCCACTATTTTCTGACTTTGGTTAATCGAGAAACTAATTGGGAGATAAATCAATGATGAACATGAAGTTAGTTGCAGCCCTAGACTATGAACTATGATTCATGACATATTTGAATTTAATAAAACATGTAATGTGGCTTATAAGCGAATCACTGTACTTGGTAAGATGTCCGTGTGTTAGTGGAGATAAAATGCTCAGATTCCAGAGACTCAAGTGTTCAGACAGGCACCGATTTGCATTCAGTGGCAGGAGCGTTTACTTTGACAAATAGGAACAGCAAAGGGAGGCAGCCGACTGCCACTTAGTTATTAACAACTCCTTCACTGGTGATTTATTTGCCACTTTTGAAGAGAGGGCATAGCTATTAGGTTATTATTGGGGAAATTAGCCCTGTTTAAGCAGAAGGCTATGACCATACCTGACCCCTTAATATACTTCTAATGATGCCATTTACTATACATATCCGAACTTAGCTTCTCATCAGACCTGTGCCAAGCAAACTAGCCCACGGCAAACTGAGTACAAATACGCAGAGAAGGATCTACTTTGTGCACGTGTCATTCCACAACTGAACTACCTAAATCTGTCGAGCACACACCATTAACCGTGTCTTCCTTTCCCTTTCCCTTTCACATGGAAAACACTGTTGGGATTAAAAGGTAATTTTAAGGTTTGGTGGGTGAAATACTTTGATGTTCTATTTTTGATTTCTTAATTGTAATTTAAGTTTATAGTGTCCGTCTTTCTCTTCTGTGACACAGAGCTCATAATGTTTTGTTTGCAGGTGTGGGCTATTGATCTGGACCTCACATACAGTGACCAGCTGGCCATGACCCAGATGCTTCTGATGATGACTGGAGGAACCCTGAATTGCCGCACAGGCTGTTTAGAAGTACCAATGCCAATCCAAGACAAATGCAGTGAAGATCCGATTGCAGCCAAAGTACCATTTTTTATTTGCCTATGACGACATTTGTAATAATGTAAAAATGTTCAAACACGGGAGAAGGTTGATTTTAAATGCTAAACATTTGAAGTTGTATACTTTTACAATGTCCTCAACAAGAAAGAAACTGCCAGTTCTCAAGCAAGCTGACAGTTAAGAGGATATTATTGTATCACTGCAGTAATCACAACGATAGATCAGTGTTTTCCTCTTTATTTTTTGTTAAATACAACTAAATAATGTAATTACGCACTGAGCTCAATTGCCGTTTGGGTGCTGAATTCATTATCATTTTGATAGATGAGCCTAAATAATCAACACATTAATAATTCATAACATTTTCATTATGCATGTGTATGCATGCTTGAACACCTCATCAACCTGGTGCCAGGCCTTAAACAATAGAGTCCTTTTATTAGCAGAATGCCTGAGTTTATGCTTGTTAATCGGTGACTTGTGTTATTGTATCAAGCATTCATTTAGTCGGTATAGCCGGGTGCTTCAGTCCAGCAGTTGAGCCACCGCGGTGTTTAATGGCTTTACCAGTGGCCATCATTAGGGGCCTCCATATTACAAACACAATTAAATCCCTGTTGGACACTTTTAGTGTTGTGTGAGGGTCCTGTGTTTGACAACCGCAAGCACACACGCATCACAGCGAGTTATGGGCCATCTCCTGAGCTCACGGAGGCTTAGGCCTGCTCTCCTTGTCTCCCAAAGGTGCTTGAGAAGCAGGAACAGTGTTATCCTCTTGAGCCCTGCCACTTTTAAGTAATCAACCTCTCTAGTGGTACTTATGACACTCGCATGCTCAGAACCCCTCTGTTATGGTGATATGTATTGTGCGTTGAGTCGTCCTTTAGTGCATTTGGTGGCGCTTTTGTCTCAAATTGAATACACAAATGTGCAAAACTGTGGTTTCTTTGATTGGCATCATACAATTAAGCTCATCTTGTATTTGGCATGTCTTCTAAACATTAATTGTTCCTCCCCGCAGTTAATTAAGAAAGGCCCAACAGTTTACCACATGTTCCCTACACTCATCATGTTTAGTAATCACACACACTCCCCAACCTCAACAGTGACCCTAAGGACATGTGTATGGGGTTCAGCCATCTCTACTCCGCCCATTTTACACACAACACCTATTATACTTTAACTCCTAGTGTAAATACATACAATGCTTTTGTCTTGTTTGAGATTCAGGAAGACTAATGGCAACAGTCAGAATGACATTATGTGTCTCTTTCTTGGTTTCATGCTTTTTCTTTTTGTCTTACAGCCTCCTGTGGTTAATCGTTATGCAGTTATTGGAAGCCACTTGTTTCACTCAAACCTTTCCATGTTGTACCATAATGTGTTCTTCATGGTGTGCAAGGCTCATGGCATAGGATTTAACATGAAGGTAAACACCTAATATCGTCCTTACATCTTGTCCATTTTGTGGCTCAGATTGGTTTATAACTCCGCCAAGTTTACACCTCAAAGTCTGTTTACAGGACTTGGGGAGTTCTACTGCTAATGGGGAAAAAGCTGCACAAAGTTTGAATAGGTGCTTCGAGTGATGTCACTTGAGTCAGTGTCGAGTGAGTTTGAAAAGCTTGAAATGGAAGAAAAAAAGTATATTGGTGTGTGCAGTCAGAAAGAAAACCTCTTTATCCGGCTCGTCATCTCTGCTTGAGGCTAGCAGGTCTAGGATAAATTAGATGCTAAAAGCGGAACACATCGAACTGACTGTCACGTTGCATTGTGGGTAAATGCAGGAATCTGGGTTTTAACCAGGAAGAAGAATATATGGAATATAAAAGGGGATTTCTTCTAGTTCTGCCCTATTGATGTTGATCTGAAATCGTACATCAAGTGTCTGACAATGTTAAAGGAGTGCGATGCTGAATCAGAGGAGTGATGATGGAGCTCTTCTTTCGACTGTGTGTTTGTGCTTCTTCATTTTCAGAGGAAGCAAGGAACAGTTTTTGCTCTCTACGATAGCAGTGACCGCTGCACCGTTGGAATGATGTGAGTATTCCTTATTGCATCAACGCCATATTCATACAGTTCATATACATTCAGTAAGTTTGCTTTACCAACCTTTTCAAAATCACAAGCACATGAAAAAACAGTAGAAGATAAGGTGGATTAGAGCCGTCCCCAGAGTGAGAGTAAAGACAATTCTTTTAGAGGATTAAGATGCCACCTCTGGCTTTGTAAATGTTACAAACTCTACAAGTTGTAAAGCAGAGGGTTATTTAACATATTTGTCACGCAAATCCTTTAGCTGTAACAGTTAAATCCAGCTGTGCTCATCAACCTAAAGAGTGAAGATGTTGTCTACTGAGAGTTTCATTTAAACCAACACCATCAAATGAAACAAGGTGATTGTTTCTTAGCTGGCAACATGGGGAGCGTTAGTAAACTCGTTTGTTTGGGGTGTCGTTAATAGAACCGTCTCTGAAGATCTCCAGGGAGCACTGGTGACCTTTGCCCGGAATCTGTCAGTCATTCATCAGGAAATATCGCCCTTTAAAATGCAAGGAGAAACCAATTTTAAGGTACCATTTTAATGACTTAACGATCCCTCCTCATCTATTTAATGAAACGTGCATCTTCAGTCAGCTTGAATGATTGTGTTGAAGTAAATATTGTATACTTTCAAATGAAAGACTGAATAATAATGAGTAGTAATTAAACTTATTTTATGTTTTGTTTTTGGAGGAGCTGATCAAGAACATAGAAGCTGTACTGCAGATGACTGTAAAGAAGAAGGTGCGATCTGTGGAGGATAAGCCAGTTGCATAAGACAGCCGTGAATATGGAAATCCTTGAATTAAACATTGATCAAACATTCAGACAGCTGAATAAATTCCTGAAAAAACATTATCAGAATCTGCACGAACAGTTCACTTTATCTGTTTCCGTCTGCTCCTTCACAATAAAAGCCCCGCACCGGAACACTGGTGAACTAATATCGTACATTAGGTTGTTCAGCTGTAGTAAGACGGCATTGCAGGCCTAGCTAGAAAATGCACGGCCCTGCACTGCATAAACCTTATAATAAATGGTTTTGTAATGTGTTTTAACGGCTTGAATGTAGTTAAATATTGGAAAAGCTTATGAAGAAGTACAGTTAACCATGCACAATATATTCCACTGGTTATTGAGTCGTCTTCACTCATTCATTCATTAAGCATTCATTTATTCAAATTATATAAAGCGATTTTATGTTGTCTTGGAAATTGCAGATTAATGAGTAAACTAGTGTATCATCAAATTAGTATAGTGTTTATGCACTGCACATAGTTTGTATGTTGAGTATTTGTACATGCTGTATTCTCCCTTCAAGAGGAACAAATGCGCGGCGCTGCGTGTGCAAACCGGAAGCTTTAGCGGGAACACCAGGTCAGAGCAGCCGCACTCTGCCAAGAAGCGCTCCTCGCGTCTCGCGCAGCTTGTGAGGACAAAGCGCGTGAGCTGCGCGCGTGGATGCGGACGCGTCGCTCTGTGTCGATGTCTTTAGCAGAAGGACGTCGTTTGGTTTACAAGCGGGGACTCACTTCCGGTCACGTTCGTTGTCCTTGTCAAGTGTGCCCTTCTCCCCACTGTTACGGACGTTTCTAGACGTCATGTTGTTGTACACCAGCTGATTTGTCGGTAGATGTCATCGATAGCTAGTCGTAGCTCTCTGGTTGTTAGTAGTGTGCATGCAGTCCAGGTGATTACAATAAATACATTTTAAAAAACAGCAGGAAAGGTAAATCATTCTACTTTTCACACACGTCATGACGTTTCTTATGAGGAAGCTGCACAGCATCTTTCTGAAGATCGCCCTGTTTCCGAGCACGTTGGGCAGCACCGGCCCGCGGCCAGCCGCCTCAGAGGTGCTGACCTGCCACCTGCTGCAGCGGGACCTCCCGCCGTGGACTTCGTACTGTGTCCGCTACAGCTCCGTTCACAACGACCAGTTTGGACTGTCCAACTTTAATTGGAGAGTCCAGGGATCCAACTACCAGATACTGAGAACAGGCTGCTTCCCCTTTATAAAATACCACTGTAGCAAAGCGCCTGCACAGAACCTGGACTTTGAGGACAGATTTTTCGCCGTGTTGAAAGTTCTTAATCTGGGTCAGTAATGATAGTTAATGCACTTCTTTACTGCTTTGAAATACAGGATATATTTTAAAACACTATCACTGTGTCCTTTTACTGCAGGCATCCCTTGCTTGGCGTATGGCATTGGCTGCTGGATGGTGGTGGGAGCTGCAGAGACAGTGCAGACGAGTGTTGGACCTGTCACGGTCTATTTTGCCTACAAAGAAGAAGAAGGTGCACAGTACTAAACCATGAATACAACTATTTTGAGTGTTTTTTTCAAGAGACTCTTGTCTGTCAAGCTGCTGGACACATTGACTGAAGGGCCATCGTATGTCACTGGTGCTCTTATTGTGTGACTGCACTGTTTCATTATTTAAGATTGAAGAGTAGTGGAGGAGTCAGCAATGCATGTTATTACACCGACACACAATACTTGCATGTACTGTTTGTTCGGAAGGCTGACTTTACATTAACATTTAATCGGGGAAAGTTTAGGATTTCTGCGAGTGTTTGACGCTCTACCCCCATTTCCTGCATGTTTGCAAAGCGATGTTCGGGAACGTGGTATCAGCCTCCAGTAGGTTACGCATGTCTGCAGTCAATCATTGTAAACGTATGTTTTTTGCCACACATATTAAAGGGTGTAAAATGACAATGATGATTTGGCTGTAATGGTTTTCCTGCCACGCAGACTTAACGCCACTCTTGAAAAATATATAGTTGTAAATAAGGTAATTTTCTGAAATAAATCTTAAATATTTAAGTGATACCAAGTGTAATCATTTATTTCACCCATGTCTTTTGCTTCATTTTGTGTAACAGGATTTTAAATAACCCTGGTTCATTTATTTAAGGGTAAATTAGTGATCACTATGCATGCAACAGATAGTCAATAGTGTTAGAGAAAACCCAGTGACAAGACAGGTCTGATAAAATAGGTTTTAATTACCAACGTGTGGCCTTTGTATAGAGACATCTGCATCCCTTCCTTCCGGGCCTTCACTGGACTTTGATTTCTAGTAATGTGCTTTGCTGACGGGGCACACTTACCTCTGCTGCAGAGTCCTGCTCCCTCCGAGAGGCAGGTTGACAAACTGCCATATTGATTTCTTCACTCCTCAGCATCTCCTACTAATAGCATTTATCAGGGACCTCAATTTTCTGTCCTTGGCCTCTTCATTTTTAGCAACAATGAAACCGAGCAAATAATTTCTTGTTGTACATGTAAATCAATGCACCTTCTGACCTTCTTTGCACTTGAAGGCTGCGAACGTGCTGTTCATGATGTACCGCCTCATCACGAGTGTCCTGTTTTGTAAAACGGGCTTGTCGCATGGAAGAGCATTTAAAAGGTAATTGAATCCAATATTTAAAAATATGTTTATCGAAATGTGTTAAATGTTCCGTTCCTCGTGGTCTTATTGTGGCAGTCTCCATTCATTTTTAGTTCTGGTCAACAATTATCCGAGCACCATCATAACCTCCCCCCCCCCCCAAAAAAAGATAATAAGAAAACTGCTTTGCTTTTCTAAATAGAGCACGCTAATAACTGAATGAGTTATTACACAAATAGTTAAGATTTGTATTCTAAGCAAAAGTAACTTGTGTAAAAGAAATCCAACCCTCATGCAGAATTCATGGGCAAAAAATCCTCTTAAACAGCGTGATGACACCACACTATCTCTTAATCATACTAATTGCCTTGAACACAGAACATTCAGACACACTTATGGAAATCTGATCCATAGTATCAGGCTGCACTTAAATCCCCCTCCTTTCATTTCCAACCTTTCATCAGGACTGGACATGTGCATGGGGAATGCTCAGGCAACCATGTCTTAATTACTCATTGACCCTTTGACCCCCGAGCTGCATTGATACCACCGTACAGCCAGACGCAATTGCGTGGGGTTGCAACTGACTACAGCTTTGTCTGCTGCTTTTACAGGATGATGTGAGTCAGTGAAATCTAAACTGTGGAGCATGTGAGTACATTGTATTTGTTTTCAGGGCTTCACCTTTGAGTCACTCTAATCTGCAGAGGAGGACACCCCTTCAGCTCCAGCAGAGGCTCAGCATTACACACCGAACCTCAGGCGACACGAGGGCAGGTTTAGGGTATCTGGCCTGCAAATGAGCTGCTGCAAATTACAAAAATACATCCGCATTTGGTGCGAGATTGATGCCTTTCAATAGCCGTTGGAGTCTAGTCCTGTATTGAATGTTCTAAATTACCCAACACACATCTAATCTGGTAATGAACAAAGAATTAATGCCTATTTGGCAAGTTTAATTGCATGCGAAAACTGGTAATAAGTTGTGTCAAGGTGAAATCTTTAAATACTTGTACTGTTTAGAATTTAGGTAAGTAAAGCAAAACAAGTGCTGAAATTGAGTGTACTGTTGCTGTAAATTGTTAATGTTCAACAGTGAAATTGCTAATCAACTTGCACAGAGTTGTAATTATCTTCTAATTAGCTAATAAATTCTCTGTTTCTTCAGAGCAAAAAAAAAAAAAAAGGCACAAACCATGTTCATCTTATTGAAATAGTTGATGCAGCCGATTCTTCAATCAATTATTGAGCAGGAAATTCACAGCAGTTATTTCTGTCATATAGATATATGGCTTGGCAGAAACAATTATTGTGTGAACAAACCCCTGCAGCTAATATTGGCGAGGTTATCATTATTAAGCCTCTGGATCGGCCACCAGCATCGTCTGAGTGCTTGCTCCACGAGCAGCAGGGTACCAGAGCCATCACTCACATCACTTTAAGGACCACACTTGGAATTACATCTTAATGCAGAGGTGTCAGCCAATATTGTCACAATATTCACAGTGAAATGGCACTTTATGAATTACAATGTGTCAAGGCATACATGAAGCTCATTACTTTTCTACTCGAAACCTCTCCAGTTGCATATATGGACACTTTGATCAGCTTTGAAAGAGTATTACTTAAGCAGAGTAAGAGGCCTCTATGATGCTTCTCATTGGTTAATAATTGCTGTCCTTTATTCATTAACACTTGAATCACGACTTGTTCTTTCTGTTTTGGAGGAGCTATAGCGTCCTGAAGCTGTTAAAAATCTATTATGGTGTATTTCTTCATAATACAACCCCCCCCCCCCCCTCATTATTTTATTATTCTTGTATGCAAACAAATAGTCTTCCTTGTACAGAAATTCAACAAAGTTCCAAAATCTTAAAAAACAAAAAAAACATGTGGTTCACACAAACTTTTATAGACATTGTTTCGTCTGGTCTCTGAACGAGTATGAGAGAACCTGGAGCTCGTCTCCAGATGTTCTGATACAACGACGTCAGGAGGAGAATCTCAACGCTGCCGTCCATCGTCTCTACGTCACTCCTCAGTCCAAATATGGTAATTTCCTGTCTGCAGATTGTTGTGTTCGCTCCCGTTCAGATGTTTTGAACTGAACTAAAGTAGAAGAACGTTTTGGGTTGAGAGGGCGTTGAGTTTGAGGATTGGACCACCGTCGTCAAAATCAGAACCACGTCAGACTCTTCTTATTGATTTGGAAACAGTTCACGAAATAAGATGTCAAATAGAAAATAGAAAAAAATTAATGAAGCTTGGAGACATTCCTGGTGTTAAAGGATAAAAACAGGCCTGGAGTCTGCAGATCGCAGCGAAAGATGGAGGGAGTGTTCCTGATGGAACACCCCCCCCCGCTCCCCTTCTTTATCTTCATGACATGTTTTCTGTGCGTGTGTGTGGGTGTGTGTGTGTTGGGGGAAGGGGAAGTATTGAAACGCTGGGCCTGCTGTGACAATCAGCATTGCCAAAGCTACTGTCAGTGGGTGGCTGAAATGTCTGTCAGTCATCTATTCTGGCTTTTCCAGCTCAAGACCACTCCCAGCTGACACTACAACTACGTTGCAGTAAATACAAATTCTGGACAATTTTATCTAGGTTCCTCATATTCTACTTCACATTTAAAGCATTATAAACAATGCAAATGTTGTATTCTCCGAGTCGACCCAAATTCATATAGTTTAATAAATCATTGTCATTGCTTTTTCTGTGTTTAGTTGATGCCCTTGAGCTTGTGCACTTAACTTCATGCCCAAATCTATTTTTTCTTCCAGTTCAAGTTGATTATTGTTGTGTTTTTCTTTCTCGTTGATGATGTGGCTTCATGTTCACTTCATTCATACTCAATGCTTACTCTGTTGACATTAAGAGAGTAATGGATTTTTATATTTTTTCCACGACTTATCGTGAGAGTTAAATGAACTATCCTTTTTTTATTATATATTATGCAGTATTTAAAGTTTCAGCTCATTAAAAAACAGACGCCCTCCACATCCCCCAGGCTGTCTTTTACCCCCCACCAGCATGCAGTCAGGCTCCTCTAGCCACGGGCTCTGCTTGATCTGTTTTTCCTAAGTCAAAATTGAAATACTCAGACATATTTATTTATTTGCTTATGCTTTTTTTATTCCACGAAAGAACAGCCTTGTTTCTTTGTAACTTAAGCAACCGGCACCAGTGGATCAGAAAAAGGGCATTGTGCATGGTTGTGTTTGATTGGTATGAATTGTTATGCCAAAGGTATATTTGATCATTTGGTTCAACATTAAATATCTTATATATAAAAATGCTGCATGTGCCTAAATGTTGCACCAGAGCAGGCCCCTTGTGTTATCGGATTGGCCGTTTTTTTACCTGCACTATAAGGAGCCACCTGCACAGCAACTCAATGCCAGACTGGGGATTTACATTAAATACACTGATACTGATGCTGCATACAAACATAGAAATGGAATAAATCAATTTTGTTCGGGGAAATGCTTCACATACTTTTTGATGCAGCGCGATCTCCAATCTTTCTGCAAATGAGCTGCAGCCCCTTGTAATGGTTTCTGCTCCTCGTGGGAGGCCGGAGTCTCGGAAAAGCTGCTGATTGAGGGAGAAATGTAATACAGGTGTAAAGCAGACTTGATAGGGGTCTTACACGAGGGTTATGCATTTTAACGGCGATATACATACTGTTACATATTTATCAAAGAATATGGGATCTGCTGGGTTGACTATTTCTGGCCTGCAGAGATTTGTAAGTTTCTGCTGGAGTGTTGTTAATTCTGGCGGAGAGGGTGGCTATTATGTTGAATTAATAGGAATTAGGGGTTTAAATTGGTTAAGTAAGCACTTCATTAATCGTGAGTGGATTGCTGCGTGTGAGAGGTTTATAGGTGCTGTAGTGCTTAGATGAAAGAAAAGGAGGGTGTTGAGAATTAAAAAGCCGGGTGGTTCTCAGTAGATGCAAGAACTCCTAAAGAAACAACATAATGCAGAACTATGACGATTGGTCCATTAACTGGTTAGGCCATTGACATCGAAATTATTTGCATCTTTTTAATAAAAGAGTAATCGTTTCAGTCATTTTCTGAGTAAAACAACGGTGATGAAAATGCAACAACAAAAATGCAGTTTCTAGATTCTTAAATGAGAACTTTTCTGCTTCTCTTTGTCATGTATCAAAATTAACTAAATACTTCTGGGGTTTGGGACTTTTCGAGACGTCACCTCGGGCTAGGAAGTTATGATGAAAAAGATGTTAACGTTTCAGAACTATTCCAACAAATAACCGTCAGGTTAATCGATAATGAAATAAACTTTAGCTGCAGCCATATTATAATGTACTCTCCATGTTATGGCAAATGTTCATTCATGTATCTATTTTCCAATGTAACTTTGGTACTTAATGTGTAATAAAACTCCAGCAAGAGGTGCTTTTAAAGTCCTTGCTCACTACATATCTACAGTATAACATGCTGATGGTGTTACACTTCTGTACCTCAGGGTCTTTTAGATACTATTTTGTAAGTTTTACTGCAAGACTGAGAATGAAAATTTCATTTAAGGCTCCCTTTGAATGCTGAAACCTTCAAGAATAGGTAACTGTTCAATACTGTAATCGTTTGCCCTCAGTCTGGACACGGCAAGAGCTGCTGTGAGTGAAGTTATGGCAAGGGTCAGTTGGAAGCGTCTGCCTCACTTGATGTGGCTCCCCCAGCAGAGGTGGACTAATTGAGGTGTGTTTTTATCTGGGCCTGCTAATGATGATGAGGGTGCTGGAGAAGTAGACTGTCCCCTTAGGCTGAGGAATAGCATGACTTAGCCAACCTTCTGTACTTATTGTCCAACAAAGGGGGAATTCACTTAATGCAGTGCTTCAGAAAAGTGGATAATTGTGGCCACAATCAATAAAGTAGCAGAGCGTAAAATGAACGGTGTGCGCAGTGGAGCTGTGTTGTCGGGATTTGACGGAAATGGAAAGGAGCGAGGAGGATCTTGTGTTCTTGTGTTGGTTTCAGCCAAGTCATCAAATGAGAAGTCAATCCCAGTTTATTCACACAATATATGAGCAGGTCAAAGCGAGACGTGTTTACTTTGTGTGTGTGTGGCTGTGACTACAACCACGTGTGTGTTTGTGGAGATGTGATCGAGGGGGTAGGTTTGGTTGGATGAGCCACATTGTTCCTGTGCGGCCTAGTGACATCGCTGGAGGGCAGAGAGGGATGGGACCTGAGAGGGGTGACAGTGATAAATAGCCCTTTTAATAACAGCTGCCCCACTTGGCCAGCTAGTCCCAGTCAGTGTCCTTTGTGTATTTATGCCTATGTTTATTTATGCATCCATAGCATGCAGGAAATCACCACCGCAGGGGTACAATCATTCTTTTTTTTGTGGTGGGGGGGATTGCATCGGTTTAACTTTGGGATGGGGGGTAAGCGAGCTCATCTTAAACCGACCAGATATTCATTTAACCCTCAGGTTGATCTGTTGGTATGTCTATGAAATATACATATCTGAGAGATGATACTTGATACTATGATACTTAAAGCACAATCAGAAGTCCTGAAAAACAACCAGAAGGGATTGTGCTTTAATGAGCATGTAACAGTTTGGGATCTCACTACATTGGTAGCAATGCCATTGAACTCTATAGAGAAGAAGATTTGAATGCGTTAATGAATCCAGAGATATATTTCATCCAGTTTCTGAAGGTAGATCCAACATTTATAACTACCATGTACATTTTCTTAAGGTCCTGGATATGCTATTACTTTGTAGTATACTGTCTTGTCTTCAATCTGCGTGGCTTTTACATTTTTGGTTCATTGTTGCTGTGTGACTGAAGTCAAAAACCTTTTGTCTGCTGAAATATGACCTCAGGCCCAGGTCTGTGAATAGGGAGAGGGGAGGCTGTAGATCAGAAGTGTCAACGTTTCTTCCCGGAGGGCGATGCCGACGCTGTTCACACTCAAACCAGTTCCCTCCCTTTAATTTGTTCAATTAGTTAAGTATCCATATACATTATCGTGTATGCATTTTTCATGACTCTTCTTAACGCTCTGTTTAAACAGAACATCTTCCGGCTATGATTTGCCATTTGGATGAATGTCAAGGAGACTAAATGATTGCACTAATTGAGTAATTAAAAGCAGATGTTGGAGCAAGAGCCAACAGCATACACTTTAAACACTTTGCCCTCCAGAAAGCCGACAGTGTTTTTGACACCCCTGTTATGTATGGTTATCCCAGAGGTGCCTCTGTAATAGTTACAGTTTCACCCTTGTGATTATTCAGTTGAAGTCTTTGCTATTGAACCAAAATGGTGTTTTTATGCTATTTTGACCATGGGAAATGGTCTGGAAAAGAAAAGCCCATCATGCAGCCTAATAGCCGGACTCAGTGGTGCACAGATTCAACACAAGCTCTAGACAGGCAAAGCACGGTATCTCCTCACTCGCCCTATCACTCTTACCCCCCGCTGTCCTGTGGTGGGACACGAGTGGTCTATACGAGACTCTTCTGAGGGAGATGTCGCCATGTTGATGGTAATTAACATTGGAAATGTGCCAGTAATGAGAACCAGGGTGCCATCAAGTCGCCAAGGAACAGGGTGTAGTTCAATGGTTTTGACAGTTGCGGTGATTGGAGCATTGCTGGGAGGAACTTTACCAAGTGCAGATCAATAAGTAACAATTTTCCTATTAAAGAAAAATTATTTGGACATTGCACTAAAATAGCTTGTGGCTATTTCACTTCACACCAGCGCAAAGGTCTCTTGTTGAAGGATGGTTTGTGTAATGGTGTCTTTACTGAGGTGTTATTTGCTTTTCTTTCATTCTTGTATTCGGCAATAACTTAACTGAAAAGAGGAGATTTGGGGATTCTGGACCTCCCCCAACCGCCCCGTGTACTTAGATTCCATGATATTTATTCAAAAATAATTTACCTGGTTGTAGTTTCTCTCTTTTTTTGTTTTTATAAATGCTCTGAAGTCCCTCAAACCACAAATCTTCAGTCTAGTCCGGCAGCTGGCGCCTGAACATGTGTTATGGTCCTCGTGAATGCCTCCTCTGGCTCATATACTTTACATACTGGACATTTTTACTGAAACATTTCTCATCTGATTCAATTGTTCTTTCTATCCATCCCACATGTTATGTTTGAAATGGACAGCAGCTAATTGACAAATATCTAATATGTCACATACAGTTGGATCATCACTTCTCAGAAAAATGTTTTTAAAAAGGATCAAAGTTCCTCATCGACACTTGAGCTGGAACCACTTGATCCACCTTCTGAGATGCAAAGATCTGTTAATTTCCTGTGTTTACATCATTTGAAATTGAATATATGTCAAGTGATTTGTCAATTGATTAATTGGTAATACCAAGAGTTGTTTCTTACAGCCCCAGTAAATACTCATTCACCCACTAAAAGAGATCTTGAACGGACACAACGTTTAACTCCAGCTCATTGTTCAAAGGGATTGCCTGCACATTTGAAAATGAGTGGCCCTAATATCATATTTCAGAATTTCTAGGGTAGTTTATTTGGTGACACGGTATTTCTACATTACCCTTTCTGTGACAAGACAAGACAAATAGTGGTATCACACATTTCCAAGGACTTCTGCGACAGACCACTTATCAGAGCATTTTCAGTTTAACCTTAACGGTCTTCCCCTTTTTGATTGTTTCACCTGTAAAAATGAGAATATCATAAAGAGACGCTAATAATTACCTAGTTCATGCGGATGCAGTAAGGATATTCACAGTGGAGGGTGTTACATTGCATTACATGTCATTTAGCTGACGCTTTTATCCAAAGCAACTTACAATCCTGTTACATTCATTCACCGTAGACGCAGCTACAGGGAGCAATTCAGGGTTACGTGTCTTGCTCAAGGACACATCGACTACGGCGGGGATTGAACCTCAAACCCCCTGATTGAAAGACGGACCTGCAGTTGATGACAAATCTTGTTTTAATAAATATCTTGGCCACTAGCGTGGCTAATGAACTTAGTAATTACTCATCACTGGTTGGAAGAGTTTAGACCGGGTGAGATGAAAGCAGTGGCTGCTGGGAGCCACAGGAACGGCACAACAGGCAACAATCAACACAGTGTCTGCACAACAATCAATCAAAGCTGTCGGGCCCTTAACAGTCAGAGTAATTTGATGGTGTTTTTCAGAAATGAGTACACCTTGTAGAATGTAGCTAAGATCACTTTCACAAACACCTTGCAGCACAATACTTTTAAACCAGTGAGATTTGTCTCACATGATTTATGACAAAAAAAATTTAGATAAATAACTGTTTCATGAGCTCAAGTTACTCCTCTTAAACCTGCAGTCACTTCCTCTTGTTCTGGGGGGTTGAATGTTTACATTTTGGTTCAGTTGTGTGGCTCAGTGTAAGAGCTGTTTTTCACTTCTAGTCATACACTCACACACACACACACACACGTACATACATATTTATAAATATAGACATACATCGTATACATACACATGTATACACATATATACACACATATATATATACATATATGCACATATATATACATATACACACACATATATATACATATAAACATATACACATATATACATACAGTATTTAAATATAAACACATATATACATATACATAAACTTAATAATAAAATAATATTTCGCTCTCTCGTTCTCTGTCTGTCCATAGACACACGATTGAACATTTAAATATAGATTGTCGTGTTTTGCTGAACATTTGTTAAACCACAGTGATATTTAAATACGACTGAGAGCAAGGTGGTGAGTACAACTGGACAATTTACAGACGCTCCTTTCTGCAAAGCTCTAAATCATGTTTCTTAATTCCCAGAGCCACATCTCAATCATACTCCTTGCTAATTTGAGAGTCACCCTCATTTCATTTTAAACGATTCATTTTTGGCAAATTTGTAAATGGCCCCGATGTGTTCTACAATTTAGTCAATTACTGTTTCAGCCAGCAGGACTCCGGGGACCAGGAACATACATCGCCTGGAGGTACCATCTCAATAATTGTTTCAGAAAAGTTGGGAATGGATTGCTAACGCTCTGTTCCACTTATTGAAATGTCAATTGGAGCCAAGACCATTTTACTTCTCCTCTCAGTCTTTCTTAGTACACTATGAATGCCTCACTTTCCCTTCCCTATCTGAGTCCTAACCAATACTAGAAGGATACAACCGCACTTTCAAAACATTTAATCAAAAATAGCATTTATTCTTGTGATTATTGTCCTCACAGAGATTATTTCCCAGGGACTCAATTTAGCAGTAATGGCTGAGCTTCTTTGGTGTTTCTTTAAATTGAATGCATGACTTTCAGTTTGTAATTTGTCAAATTAAAATGTAACAGATAACTTGAACTCTACTGTATACTGAAATGGTAATTAATTATTAATTAGCTTGATAAAATTAAGAGACGATGATAATCCAAATTAGGTCTTGATGGGTACTAATTAAGAAAATAATCCTTCTTTATGGAATCAAACAGCATGACCTGCAGACCCCAATTAATGAAGTTATTATTAGCGGTTTCCCTGTTTGGCTGATCTGGATTTAGTTCAATTTAAGGCAAAATGTGTCTTAAAAAATCCCTTTAAAAAATGTGCTACTGTTTGTTTTGCCACAAAGTCCCACATTCATCCTCTGAGCCAATTAACCTGTGAGGAGTCTGTCGGTGCAACGCTATTTAATTAGGGCACGGAGGTGACATGATGCTGTGGGGAAGACCTTTAGGTGAGCACCAGATAGCATTTAGCCGTTATCGGCTGCCTTCTCTCCCTCATGTGCGCGGCCAAACACGAGGACCTAGTGCGTTACTCAAGTCATCTCAGTCATCCACACAGTAGGATGCAGGTCATGCTTTACCCATCAATCAGAAGGGCAGCTTTAAACATACTCCCATCCACAGTGTATATTAGAGTCATTGTTAATAACAGAGAATATAAGCGTGTGCTCCATCGTAGGTCAGCTGCACCAGTCTGCTCTGATTACTGGATGGGTAATTCTGTACTTCTGTGCGTAAGACCTTCAGCTCTATAATTAACTTTTTCCTGCACCCATCAGGCTCCATTCCACACTTGATGTGTCCATAGTGACTGTTACATGCAACCAGCTTGCCATTCAGTATGTATTAAGCTGTCAGAGTGGGCTGCTCTCCCAAGCCGCCTGTCTTCACTGAACAGCCTATTAACATCTATTGACTGTGACACACATGTCCCTCCAAAATGAGCGGTTCCGTATTGATTTTTCCTGAGAGCTGCTCACTTCCCCCTTTCATGCCGCCAAGGGTGAGATCTTTATCCTGACTGATTGTATATGTTCATTGTCTCAGAGTAGTGTTGTGCGTTTGCCATTTTAGACCCGCGCACCTCCTCTGCTCTCCCCCTCCTGCGCATCACGGCTACTCGTATGCAGCCAAGTCTCGATGAGACAATTAAAAGGCCCGACTCCCCTGTGTCCCCTGGATCACGGCGGTCAAATGGAGCCGCAGACCTTCCACGCGGCACTCGCAGCTTAATACAGCACACGCCACGAGACATGACAGCCAGCTCTTCTCCCCCACTAACACGATGACTCCCAATCAATGAACCTGAATAGAAGGGTGCCGTATCCTCTCAGTGTCGCGATCTCTAACTGCTGCAGCCAAAATGAACTCTGACGGCACGTATCGACGTCATATCAAGCTCCACCATTGAGAGAGAAATGATTATCTGCTGGTGAAATCAGTTATTGACATGCGGCGTAATAGCTTCCCTTCCCCAAGGGATTTATTGATACAGTTTATGGGATATAAATATGAATCTAATATGTGTCTGAAATAGATTCGTCTGGTTTAGGTATTCAGTGCGTATGTCGGGTCTATGGTTAGCCCACAGAGGGCTATCAATGCCTCACTCTCTCTCTTCTGCCACTCAACCATGACTCTGCCTTTCCTTTCATTGGATACTGTTTTTACAAGCGGCATGAAATTACTTTGGCTGTTGCGACTCCGTCTTGAAGTCAATAGTAAAACATGTTGTAATTACTTTTTATGGCCTCTCACTCTAGAAAATCCAAATGGCTTTACTGCGGCCATCATATTGTAAATGCATGTGGACGTGCTACTTGTCTCACTATCAGCGGACGAGGCACTCAAACTCTTTGCACAAGTAAGATGAGAAACACCATAAAGAAATGTTATTACAGCTAATACATCAATTCTTCATTTACATGTGATGAATTTTTCATGGTGAAATGCAATCTTTTTAACAGCGTTGTCATACATTACGATATCATTTAGGATAAAGAAAATAGCAACGCACTGCTTGAAGACAGAACTTGTTATTTTTACACTTGGTCAATTAAACTATTGACCTATTAACGAGTGATTTAATAAGTTTAGCTAACGCAGCTTTGGAATCATGGAAAATGTTTAATCGGTGCTCGAATTATCTTCGATCAAATGTTGAGTACATTCACAACTGACACCGATTTTTGTTGCTTTTTGTCAACAGCTAAGAGAATGATTACTCTTTTCTTATAAAACAGCTTTTAACCAGAAGTGTTTGACCAGAAACTGAAAACTCACCCTAGACACCTTTCCTACGGTGCTACCCTCCTGTGTGCTGTAGAGAAAATGAAAGGAACTCCTCTGGTCCATTAATCTCTGTCTTGTTTTCAAAAAACTCCATCCCAGTATCTTTTATCAAAATTAGATGAAACAACTCTAACCAAACAAATTTGTCACACGATTGTCTGTCAGCCTCTTCTCCCTGGTGTTATGGCTTTATCGTACAGAAAACGTTCTATTGATCTTCCTCCTCTCGTTGCAGCTGAACTTTTGGTGACCTGCTTTGTTGCTCAGATGTTTCGAGGAGGTTAGATATGTTCCTGGTATTTCAATCAACCGCCATGACTTTCGCTAGTTAACATCTCATTTCTGTAACAGATTGTGAAAATGGTTGTCGGCTCAATATTAAGACAAAAGAAAAGTAAAAAGCAGATCATTCAGATTTCAGATCACGATGTTGGAGGAAACACATGACGTGTCGTCTTATCCTGTGATATAGATTTTTGCAGACGGGCACATGGCACGCTGACTTTTTCTCCTCGATGATGCACGACTGTGGCCTTGTGAACATGACAGGCAGGCTCAGGTCAAATACCTCCGTCTCCCATCCTCCGCTGTGTCTCCATCACAGTCGTTTGGCTCTTTGGCTGACTTATTGACCAGCTCTCATGCTCGTTACTCAACAGAGGAGTAGTTTGCTGTGATTGATACCATGACTACTCGAAGACCGCTTTTAGCCCCCCTCCGCTCTCCTCTCCAAATCCTATCTGCAGTTGTAAAGCCATGAGTGGGTTTCATTAACGGCCTCTCCTGTTTATGACACCATAATTAGAGTTGAGGAAAGGCACCTAACTACCACGGTTCCACCATACTGAGAAAGTCAATAATGCAAGCCCAACAACTTCTCACACAATTGAGCCCCGTGGAAAATCCATATGCTGTGCTGCTCCATGTCTTTATGGTGCTGTTTCAGAAGAAGCCACCTGATTTGTTAGTGTTTTGTCTTCCTCCTTTAACTAATCCCACAGAATTGATTAGTCACAACGGCAATATCATTTAGCTTCCAGCAGCCTCCCCAGAATAAACGTGGTGTGGGATGTATTCTTGTGCAGCCGGTGTGCGACACTGTGTTTAGTATGGCGTGCGAGGCCGAGCCTTGTGGCCATTTACCTGCTTTATAATTTGTTTTGTGCTCCACCTCATGTACATGCAGCGACTCCTGTAAAAACCCAACCAGGCTGACCGCTACGCCTGGGTTATTTGTGCGCAGCAGGTCATGGGGGATATTACATTAGATTGCTTTCCAAGAAAATAATTCTGCCAGGTGGTCTATTGGGCTTTTCTCCGTGTATCTGTCAAGCAGGATCGCGTGCAGTTACACGGAGAAAGAGAACTGTTTGAATACACACAAATACACCCTGTTTCTCTTCTTTTTTTTACTCACCCATCTGTCTTTTTAATTAAAACAACAACAGGAAACAGCTAAGGGAGTACTTGTGCTTGCAAAATAATATGTAGTTGTGCAGGCTGCACCTTTGATGATGAAATAAATATGTTTATTTTACAAGCTAGTTTCAACTGAACATTTTATCAGTGTTAACGTCAATTCAATCATTCAAGAACCACAGTGCCACTTAAAAATAATTTCCCAGTCTGGCACCTGTGTCAAGCTCTTGATGTATGTTCTTTGTTTTCTCTATCACAGGTTAGTGTGAGGAAACATCTTTTCGGGAGGTGGTGTTGAACAGAATAGTGTGCGTGGTCTTTAAGTGCTCAGCAGATGGTGTTCCTTTCAACTAAAGACAAGTCAGATTTTATTTATTGAGAGGCCAATATTGCAAAGCATGCCTCAAAGGGCTCCGGAAAAGATGTAAACAGTGGCCGTGTAAAGCAAACACGTTTTGAATTAAGATGAGATTCTGTTCTTGATGCCGTTGAGCTGGGACGTCAGTGGTTGTCACACAGATCCTTCTTTTCTGGGGTCACGACTGTCATCTGATGAATAGTTGATGTCAGAGCCTTCGCTGCAGCCCAGACTTGAATGTAAATAAGATGCAGGAGACTGGGACACCATTTCAAGGATCAGGCTCACTACAGCTCTGTTACACATGGTGCTGCCAATTGAATATTTTGTGTTGGCTTTAGAGAAACCAGACAGCTGCATTCAGAGCAGCGGTCGTTCTGTTTGAAAACAAATGCCGTCATTTGAATGAAGAAGAGGGTTCCGGCTAAGCAAACGCAGCAAAGTTTCACCAGACTAAACTTTGGCTGCATTGTGACTCCATCAGGTAAGGCACAATCATGCAAACACATTCCTGGTAGATTACACGGTAATGTGAATGCTGTAATATTTTCACTGTGTTATTATCGTGGGGAAAGGAATTAATTTGCCGCCATAATAACTTTCCAAAGTTTAAAATACTGTCTTGTAGTACTTTAAACCCATGTGCAGTGTTTTTGCATCTGAACAGCCTTCAAACTCACAGATCTGTAACTCAAACTGGACCTCCTGGATCACATTCCAGGTCTCACTGGTGTCTGTAGCCGCATGAAGCGAGCTGATGTCTGTCCGAGCGCCTACTAACAGAGCCATGCTTGTACTCACAGTGGTGCTTTGAGCTGCAGTCTAACATGCTAACAACCACAATATTAACATGGTGATGTTGAGCTGGCAATGTTTACAATGTTCACCAATCAAAGTTGGTTATGCTAACATTTGCTAATTACCTCTAAACACATTAAATTGTGAGCCAGTTATGCAGATATTTGGTCATAAGCTGAACATTCAGAGATAATTGTTGTCTTGGTGATGATACCAGAGGACAGGATTCCCAAATTCAGTCTGATGCATCCTCTGACGACCGTGAATGTCTACAACAAATGTCATTGCATCCATCCAATAGTTAAAAAAGTAAAAATAATTCCTCAATAAACATGCTTATCACGCACCAACACGGTTTACCTTATAGGTAGGGCGCTGGTTGCAATATGAAGCTGTGTTAATGAGGCCAGGGAAACATGTTGAGATGACAGCAGTCTAATGACTTCCATGACAGTATACAGGCACCGGTGTAATCACAACTAAATGTCAGACACCATAAGGCTTGGTGCATAATGGCTCCAGATTGATATCTCCCTCTTCCTTTAATTAAGAAAAGCATTTTTTTTCTTTTAAAGGTATTGATTGTCATTACAAGGAAAAGCAAGTCATCAAACTAAGAAGTGAAGAGAGGACCCTGGAGTCATACCAGACTGAACAGTGTGGGAAGGTTGATTTGCTCTGAGAAACAAAAGACGTGCAACCACCAGATGGTTGCACACGTTGCTGTGTCTTCCTTAAGATGAAGGTAGAGGTTAAGTAAGCACTGTAGCCGTGGCTGTTGAGTTGATTATCAATTATGATAGTTACCACTCGGGTGCAGACGTTGGTCATTAATCAAAACATTCAGTCAGGAACCTGTGAAGCATTTATTTGAGGAACCGAATCCCCCGGCGTGAGTTGGCCGACCAGGAGATGAAGCGGCGCAGGTAGCAAGATAGTGGATAGTTATATATCATGAATAAACTAGGCCTCTGAGACAGGAGCGACAGGAGGCCGAGCTCCACAGAGCTAGGATGGGATGTTTCCCCCCGCAGACCCCACGCCCTCTGGCTAGCCTTCCAGTGAGATTAAATGTTATCCCCAACATGTGCTTCTGTAAACGTAAACCAAACTTAGCTCATATCGGTTCACCCTTGACTGGAAACCTAACCTCGGTGACTGAATGAACCGGTATCATAATTAAATCATCAGCGCTTCGCTTTTACTGTGCCTGCAACCCTAACCACCGCAGGAGAGCGGTAAGAGGAGCGTGGCTCTGCCGGCCGGCGATGACGGAGTAACCGCGAGCTGAGAGCCTCTCTGAATGGTCCAGCATGGCAGGAGCTGGTGGGGCAACCCCCACCCACATAACACCCGCTAAGGCCTTATCTGGATATCTGTGCTATCGCTCTCTTAGTTACTCCTACATTACCCTTACTTACCGCACTCCTTTTAAACATTGTTCATTACCTTTGAGGGGGAAGGTGCACTTATAGTTATTAACCTGCAGATTACCTTCACATTCTTAAACCCATATAATAAGCATTCACATTGCTATCAGGGAGTGAACAATCTTAAATCCCCAAACTCCAAAACACAGCGCAGTTCCTGGAGACTCCCGGTTATGTCTCCTCTATGTTACTCTAATGTCTCGTGGCGTGTTGCACTGCATGTGTAATGGCTGTGGAGCTATCAGAGCTTATCCTGTTGAACAGAGGATATTAAGGGGGGTAGTTACAAAGGCCAGACTTTAATTTGACCTCTGCCTGCCCTCTCCTCTGGTGGTTTGGGCAGTTGGTGATGAATGACTGTATTTGGTGGGCAAATTGTTACAGTTTCACACTAATTGAGGGGTCAACACAAAGAGCAAATGTGGTAATTGAGTCACTTGTGGCTGTAGAGCTGAACACAGCTCTCTAGCCTGTGTACCATGGAGTCAACAACAGAGCACTCTCCTGCCTCCGGTTTTTATTGTGCTATCCAACGGATATTCATATCTTCTTTATTGATGATTTTTAAACAAGTCTTCGGTCTGAGCGATACAATAGATCTGCAAGCACATTTTCATGAGCATAAATCTTTAAAAGCAGTCTGCTGTACAATGATTCACTGTCCTTGATATTGGTGGAGTGTTAAAGCAAACCACAAAGATGACCAGGATTAGTGCTGTATATTCTGTGTCCATTAATACAGACAGACTGCACACACATGCTATCTGCAATATGTCTGAAATTTACTCTGTTTGTACATCTTAGCAATTTTATAGTGTTAATGTTCTGCTATTTGCCTAATTGCGCTGTTTAGTACCTTGCTTAATAATTCATCAATCCAGTTCCCTGGCTCCCCACTTACCTTGTCTGTATTATAAATTGCACATAGAAACAGAGCTGCAACTAACGATTATTTTCATTATCGGTTAATCTGCCAGTATTTTCTTCTAATAATCGGCGAATCGTTTGGTCTATAAAACATCAGGAAATGTTTTTCATGATTTCCCAGAGGCAAAAGTGCCTTCTCCTTTGTCTGACTATGTTGTGGTTTCTGGCCACTTTGCCGACTTCCCAGGTGCAAAGAAAAAGGATAAAGTCTAGAGGTAAAAACACCAACAACCCTTTTAGTATTAAGAACAACTTAGTTGTGAGACCATCGCAGGTGAGGATGACCCTGATGAAGGCTACAAGCCAGAACATTTACGACATGTTTTGCTCTGTTGTGCAACCAACCAATCTAAAGCTTAAATATATAATATTTTCAATTTTACAAAACACAGAAGAGAAGCCGGGACCAGACAATTCTTGTCATTTTCGTTTGAAAAATTCTGTTAATGATTAATTCATTGATAAAATAGTTGGTGATACATTTTCTGTCAATCTAATTATTTTGACTCAACCGTGAAGACTTTTTTATTTTTTGCCGTCATCATTGTCGATTCACTCTGAGAAGTTTATTTTTCTGTCTTGGTGCCTTCTTCTGTTTTATAACATGTTCATAATAATACTAATAGTGATATAGAATAGTGTATTCAGTGGTTTAACAAACAGTTTTTATCTTCACCTGTTGGGATATTTTGGCTGAGCCTCACACCGGTGTTATTTTACCAAAGTAGATCCTTTGTGGTGGACACCGTGTGCCTCGTGTTATTTGATGGAGCTTAATGGATCAGTTGGCCTCTGCATTTGCTTTGTTCCTTAAACGTGCTCAGCTGAGACTCGAGCAGAACACATCCCTTTACACCTAATGGCCATCGCCTTTGAATGTGGTGAGTTGTGAACAAAAGTGTTTGTGTGTGTGTGTGTGTGTGTGTGTGTGTGTGTGTGTGTGTGTGTGTGTGTGTGTGTGTGTGTGTGTGTGTGTGTGTGTGTGTGTGTGTGTGTGTGTGTGTGTGTGTGTGTGTGTGTGTGTGTGTGAAAAGCTACAAGGACAAATGCATTCTGCATTTAATGAGTGTGGGCAAAAGGGAACCTGGGTAGTTAAAACTGAGAGTTGGCGAGACTATTTTGTCCCCTGTTACCTGACTCTTCTGTTGCACCTTTAAACTGCAACATGCCACTAAACTACTCTGATGGTCTCACAGGACAGATGTAGAGGCTGCAGCCCTGTGTGAATGCAATTGATGGGCCACATTAAACTCTGAGCTCCGTCCTGCTTAAACGCTTTTGCACTCTAAATCTTTTCTGCTATATCACTGTGGGAAGACCACACACTGTGGGAGATTTATCTATGAGGTTGTTGGATTGTCACTTGGACTGTATATTTGGTTGATAAGTGGGTTAGCGATCATCGCCGACGTATGTGTTTGTGTATTTATGTTATTTTATCGGTGCGAACAAAGATGCAATTTCTTTGTTTAAATGTCCACCGATCTCCGACAGCACTCCTCATTCCTGACTAAGATGAGATTTTAATGCTCAAAAATGTGGATGTTGTAATTACCATTTGCAAGAAAAGAAACAGCAGCTTCATTGATATGCTGCCGCTGATCAGGCAAGAGCTTGGCAGCGAGACAATGGCGGAGGCCACCAGGGGCTCGCCAGCGGCCAGGGACACGGGACCGTCCTGCCTCCTCCGTCAATGCAGACGACCAACAAAAGCGGCCTGTCATTCACCGCACACGAGCGTTTTTAATTAATTTTCAGTCGGCTCTCCTCGGAGTGCTTGTGTGGTGACGTTGACCCTCAGATCTGCCTCATGAATGTAGCTTTCTCCTCAGCCCTGGCTGTCACAAGGTCAGCAGTGCAAGCTCCTTGAGCCGGAGCACCTTTCTCTTACTCCTGGACTCAGGAGGCTGTGACCCTTGTCCTTACAAAGATGGTGCAGGTGTTTGAGAATATGTAAGTGATGGAGGTCAGCAAGGAAAATGGCTGTTAACCTGAACATATATGAGAGCATGCTAAACAAGATGACAAGTATTGATTCTGAATACTTAAGGCATTGTGTAGTATTAAGTAGGACGTGACCCTGATCTTTTCAGTTGCCATGGTAATTGTCTTTATCATGGCTGTATCCGTTCTTGAAAAAACTGCCAAAACCAATCACCTATTAAGCTTTAGAAGGATGGAATATATTGTCATATTCTCAGTTGTTTGTAACACTCCACAGTCAGGACTTTAGTGCCGCTCTCTCGCGCTACGCGTGAGTTAAAATCTGGGCGGCCTGCAGATAAGCCGGATCAGAGTTGATCATAGTGCTGTTGTCTGAAAGCCATTCGGATGTGGATTAATCCACAGGAGTGGTGACACCCGTTGGCCTGTAAATCTAAAGGTCCTTATGTTTCCACCTGCCCCTCTGCCCTTTGTGATCTGCCAGGGAGGATGAAAGGAAGTGGGACTTTGTTAAATGTGTCAACTGTGTTCAAAGGGGCTTTTTAAATAAGTGCCCTTGTCCTGAGGTTGAATTCTTAGGTTTATCCCAGTCTTCATGTTACCCCTCTTTTGTCTCCGTAGCGAGCTACATTTAATCTGATTCACTAATGGCTATGAAGTTATTAGAAATGAGGGGTTTTGAGTGGCTGCAGAGCTCTCCTCAAAGTGATGTCATCAAGTTGCTCTTCAGATTAGACATGTGGTTATCTGCTCACTGATGGATACACAGGATGTGTTTTGGTTAAGTACTCTTCACTTTTATTTACTCTTATTACATCGTCTTCCTTTTTAATAAAGCCCAACTCCAGATTAAATGTAAAATTATAAGGACATCACCACTGGAAATGTCTTTGGTCCAAGAATGTTTGGCTGATCTAGGATTGGCATTATTTCAGCGATCTTTTGAATCTGGCCCTTGTGACTGGGTAAGATGTCCTCTGGTCTCTCAAAGCATGAGATCTAATGGTGGACCATTTTGCTCACAATTAATAGAGCTCCCCAAGAGACCAGAGGCCTATAGACTTGTGGAAATACTGTAGCAGCCTTCAGGCAGCTGGCGCGATGTGGCTTTCTTCCCCGTCACTCACATTTGTCGTAATGGCACGAGAGCCTCACTGGCTATTCCCCAATGCTGTGTGTATGCATGAGTGTGTGTGAGCCCACTGCCCCAAGCATGTCTCATTTCAAAGTGCTGTCACTCCCTGCTTCCTGGCATCTATTAACACCCACCATTATCATGCTAATCTACATTGTATGATTACATAAAGTAATTTATGCACAGTTCTATTCCAAGGCTGCACAGGGATGCACGTGTCTATTGTTGAATGTTTTAAAAAGAAGATTTAATGATCATCAGGTTCCTTTTATTGTCTCTTCCTGCTTGAATCATGTCTGTTTTGCTTCCATATACTTTTCACACTTGTCTTCTTACTTTATCAACAAGATCCAAAATCCAGATCTGAACGCGTCTGCCTACTGAGAAAATAATAGCTATCGTCAACTGAGCCATGCTGCTTCGTTCATAAGGAGACGATGAGTTGAGATCACTTTCCTCGCAGTCTTCTTTAGCTCCATATCTGAAATGGTAGGAATCTGTTTTGTGTTGAAAGCAGAGGGCAAGAGATGAGCTCTCTTCCTCATTTATTCACAGCTAGTGGAGTAATTAGGAATGCAGAGGGCTGTTAAATTAAAACTGAATTGCACTTATTAACATTTTAACTACCAACCCCACCCTCTTTAGACACTAAACAAGGACAGTTTCAGCTCTAATATGCCTGAAGAATCCCGCTGAGGAGACTCTTTATGTATCTCTAAAACAAAGATGTTCTTTAAAGTCAGATCTCCCTTTTGTTTAAACAACCGGGCATTTAACATTCAGTGCGCCAGGGCTTCCTCCATGCTGTCAGGAGACGCACCGCCAGAGCTTCTCAAACTCTTTGCTTAATGGAACACTATTTGTGGTCAGATTGGAAAGCTAATGGTGGTCCCTTTGAGGGTAACTCTCCAAATTAAATAGCATGGCTTCACATCTGTCAGACAAAACCAGGAGGCTCTTTGTAATCAATGACCCAAACCAAGAGAGGCTCCATGGGGGGCGCCTCCGCTATGATGGCAGAAAGCATAAGGAGCCACCAGGGATGCAGGCAGCTCACCTGCACTAACAGCCAGTGTGCTGGGCTCGTGGAGCAGGCTCGAAGCTGCAAGGGAGCACCAGCAGGGTTAATGTACATTTATAGAACAGGTCAAACTACTTAGGCCAGGCGCTGATTTATATTGCAGGAGTGCAATGTGACTAAACTGTAAAGGGAATTCTTGTTTTTCTGTGCAAACATTGCCGTCGGTGTTGTGTTAAAATGTTAAACCCCATTAATTTTATCACTCCCCCTCTCTTGTTTCTCTACGTCTTTAAATTTTGTTTGGAGGAGAGACTAGCAAGGCCTCCCGCTGTTCCGGAGAATTTCCTCTCGTTGTTAATTTTCCCTGCTCCATATGGCGCCACAGACACTTCACCTGCAGGCTGCAGCAGGCCGTGCGGCAGCCAGCAGACATCCTCGGGCTCAGGCTGTCATTTACACAGGCCTGTGCATCTGCCTGAGCAGAACAGAGACAGCTCTTCCCTTCACCTCCCAGCCTGAGTCCGGCTCCGTCCACCTGACAAAAATCAGATGCTAAGATTCTGAAATATGGCAAAATATAAATTCGGTGGCAGGTGAAGACGAGACCCTCGCGCAAAAGGCTCACGTCCTCACTGCCAGTTGGGAACAGTCGAGCTGGAGCGTAGCCACAGAGATCCTGCCAAATGTGCATGTGTGTGTGTGTGTGTGTGTGTGTCTGTTTGAGCGGGCGCTAGCTTGCGTGCACACAAGTGCACGTGCGTGTATGTGTTTTCAGAGGCTTGGAGTTAGCCTATGGCAGAGCCATGGAAGAGAGGGTTTCATCCTGGCTTGTCATTGATTAGAGAAGGGTCTTTAATTCCATCCCACCCCATGTTGTGATTCATTTGCATTCTGTGTCAGGAGGTAATGGAGTTTTGCTCGACGGTTTGCTGTGAAAATCTTGAAGATGCGGTCTAATGTGCATGCAGCCGCTAGCAAAGAGCTTTCTGATTTATTGTGTTTCTTGTGTTAGCACATTTTTCCCCTTCTTCCTTGTGTTGTGGTAGTACTGTGTGTGTTCACATGCAGAGTGGAGACTCCCAAGATATTTGCCATGGGTTTCAACAAACTAGATTTATGTTCAACACGTGTGTTTTTCTCTTCATCTTACCTTTTGTGTCCAGCAAACATTTTTTTCGATGTATTATTTAGACAAATTATGCAGATTTTGAGTCCTGAGCATTTTATAACCATTTGTCGATTGTGAGATTTAAGATATTGGTGTGTTTTAAGTTCCAGTACTTTGAAAACATATCACTTTCAAATTTATTTAAAAATGTTTCAAAACTAAATGTAAGTGGCGTCTTTGACAGTATTTATTACTCTTTTCAAATTATCTTTGGAAACATTCTATTGTGCAAGAGGTCGAGATTTGGCGTACAACCTGATGGTCTTTATACTAATTTATCTGCAGTGACGTCTGTGAGCACTCATTGTCATTTCAGTATTCAGTATGTATTTTTCATGAATCTTAAAAGATTCCTGCTCACAGAGGTCTGATTTTCCCATTATGTCTGAAATGAGATGTGAGGTTAGGGGAAGCTGCTGATGGCTGGATCGACTGTGGGTCTGTGACTCGGGTCTCTTTTCTGAGCAAAGTTGGGAAAATGTGGTGATAGAATGTGTCAACCTCTGGGGGAGGGCGTGTTCAGGGTCGCGGCTAAATCTGTGCGCCGCGAGCAAAAGGCTAGCCCATAATTCCAGCACAGACGAGCAGAGAGCTGACCTCAGTACAGCTGAGGTCAAGCTGCTCTGATTTCTGCCCACCTGCAGGATCGTCAGTGGGATAACAATGAAGGGTAAGACCCCTCTCTCTCTCTCTCTCTCTCTCTCTCTCTCTCTCTCTCTCTCTCTCCTTTTCTTTTTGGCCTGTCTGTGGAGACACCTGAATGTCCTCGCACACTGACCGTCTCCCTGCTTTTCTTCATTCCTCCTCAAAAGAATATCGCTGTTCACACACTGAGTGCTGCTTTTAAAGTATCAAATGGAATGTTCAAAGCATCCTTACAAATACTTAGTCGGTCAAAGAGATAATTAAATAGATATTCAAAATGACAAGGATTGCACTCTTACAGTTGCTATCCATTTTCACACACATATTCATATTCTATTAGAATATGAATATACACTTTTATTAATCCCCAAGGGGAAATTAGTTCTCTGCATTTAACCCATCCTTAGTTATTAAGGAGCAGTGGGCTGCAGTGATGCGCCCGGGAAGCAACTGGGGGTTCAGTGCCTTGCTCAAGGACACTTCGACTTGCAACTAATGGGGAGAGCGGGGATCGAACCCACAACCCTGCGGTTGCAGGACGGCCCTCTTACCCCACTGAGCTAAAGCCGCCTCCTTATATTAAGTGCATCAACATGCAATGGCGTTAATACATCTTACCTATTGTGAGTCATGGCTCATTCAACTGATAAATATGTAAATTAAAATGTTTTATTTTGATAGCCAAGATTAATCTCATTTGGATGTCTTAAGCCAAATTAAATGAGAAAGTGTAGCACATAGCAGTTTATAAAGTGTGCCGTGAATTCATCTCTGAATTAAAAGGGAAATGAGCAGGGAGCAAAACTTGCTCTTTTTTTTATTACAATGTTAATGAAAAATGTTATTGACTTGAACAAATGGAGAATACACCTGGAAATGTATATTAAACCTCCTTCCTATTTCTCTCTCTGCGTAGTTTGCAATTATAGTTATTTCAGCAATAGTGGGGGAATTAATTTTGCGTGCAGACTGATAATGTTACGAGTGTAAGAAGAATGGATATTGTGTTGGATAGGGGGTCTCTAGGTATTTACAAGAAGTGGAGAGAGCAAAGCTTTATTTAATTGAAAGAATGAATCAATAACAGCTGTAGCCCTTTGTCAGAGAAGGCCTTGCAAAATGAGCAAGTAATTTACTGAGGACAATCCGAGGCCCAGTGGATAGCTGATTGAAGGAGTGGAGACCATCAACTGGAGCTGCAGTTGGATATTTTAAGAACATAACAAACAACGAGGACAAGCGCTTCTGTGGACGCTTGCAGGGACCAAAGTAATTTGTCAATACTTTGTTTTCTCCTCATCAGACGATGAAAGGCACACTGGATGTTTCTTCTCACTCATGCATAAATCCATAACTAAGAATAAGAACTTTCAACATGTCCTTTCCATTTCCAAGCGATCCATTTGGATGGAGCCATGAACGGTAAACCTACAATCCTTTTAATTTGTGTTTGTGAAGGTTTAAAAAGTTTGTAAAGTGATTTGTTTTTTTAAAATATATTTGTAACTTTGTAGAAACTCTTTGCAGCTCCTCAACTGTGCATCAGTAGAGATGGAATTGGCTTTTCCTCACGAGTTACATCTTACAATCGAGTTTTTCACTGCTGCTGGATGTTGGTAAATGTTTTCTCAGATTCCACGTATGCACCATTGCTCTCACGCCATCACCAAGATCTTTTTTCTTCTTCTCCTTCTTCTTTAAATCAATCTTGAAGGTAAATTAGTCTCCGTGCACACTGGCAGCCATCCCAGTATGTAAATTCATGTGCTAATTCACAACATGATTTCATTTCAACTTCCAAGCAAATGAGATTTTAATTGAAAATGAGATCTTCCACAGAGTCTCTCACTGGAGATGTGCAGCAGGGGAATGATACTTTTCACAGATTGTTTTAAGAGACAAGGAGCCTTTTTTCTCTTCTTCCAAGCCATTTACAAAAAGATTGTATGTCTCTCAGTCCGCCGTTTCCCCACAACCTGCAGGTTAGTGAAAATGCTCTGTGAAATTAACATTGTGCTTCAGCTCCTCTTCGGAATGAAGAGGCAGGCTATTAACATTTGTGTATTTTCATGATGTTCATGTTGTTAACACAGGCCCACAGATTGCCACCAGTGGTGCAGTAATTTTGTCTTGCTGATCATAAAGTGTCCGAGTGGGTCATTTTGATTATGACATGCTAATTACATATTGCCTTTCCCCTCTGTGTATTCTCCCCACACCCCCACCCCTAAACTCAAAGAAACCTACAGCCTTTAATAGTCAGCTTTTATGAGTTGCAGGAAAGAAAATAAAAGATCTCTGTCTATGCTCCTGTCGGCGATGCAGCACGCATGCTTCACTGCTTCCCTTTAAACTTCCTAAATTGTGTTTCACAATAAATAGATGCCCAAGCCTTTAACTGCCAGTATTAGATTAGATACCATTAGATGTAATAGAAAATTCTCTCCTTGTAATATTTTCATAAGAGTTTGAGGCGTTTGATTAATCTGGCCACATTTTATTGCATTAATGATTTTTTTTCCTTTCCACTCTGCTGTAAAGACATTGTATACAGGCTAATGCTGTTTTCTCTCTCCTCACTCTCATTCATCCTCAGCCGTTATTGCAATGCATTGTTGATGAGGTGAGTCGGCGTCTTATGTGCTTTCACTCCTAAAGTCATTCCTAATGGAGTGGAAACCTTATATTTTGTTTCCTAATGAAGCACAGGAGTGCAGACAGCTTCGCTTGGGCTGTCCTAAGGCTGCCTGCAGGTTGAAGCCACCGGCCCGAGCCCAGCTGCTCTCAGGGAGCCAGCAGGGGATGTTGGGCCGCGGCAGCAGACAGTTTACACATGAACTTATGGGTTGAGAAAAAAAGACACAAATCTAAAAATGTCTAATGGTAGAGGAGGTATTCACGATATGTAGTAAAGAAATACAGCATTTTAAAATATACTTCATGAAGCCAAAGGTCGTTTTACCTCAGAAGAAATTGTTATCCAAAATATGTATTTAAAGGTACAGTGTGTAACATTTTGGAAGATATTGAATTGAATAGGAATAACTATGTTTTCATTAGTGTACAAACATCTGACAATAAGAATTGTGTTTCCGTTACATTAGAATGAGTCGTTTGTATATCGGCATACACAGCGCGTCCTCTTCACAGAGCTGGCTGCCATGTTTCTACAGTAGCCCAGAACGGACAAACTGCACTGGCTCTTGATAGGGTCATTCAGGTGTTTGTGTTTTCACGTTGACCAACATAAGTCTGCCTCGCGCTTGAGCAACACATTTCCACTGCCAACTCTTCAGATACTGACGTCGGGTCAGTGTCCCGAAACGTCAACTATGACCCTCTGCGTACTCCTCTAGTGTCAGTATTCGCTGGTTATATTAATCGTTTCTTTATAAAAAAAGATTCCTCCAAGGAAGTTAGGTTTAGGCAACAAAAATTATTCAAGTCCAGTTAACATCAGCTACGTTCTTTTCCTAAACCTAGGAAACTAGTGACTAGCCAGTGACCGGAAACGACTCGCTTGAGTACCGACTGACATGGCTGCGTGGACTACTATTACTATTGAAACTATGCCCGTTGCTTTGTGCGGCTAATAATGACGATTAATGTGTTGGTTTAAATGGAAATGGCCTGGCTTTTTCTGAAGAAGGAAAACAAATCTTTTGACTAGCAATTCTAAAACTCAAGCATCGCATGTTTCATCATCTCCAAAAACAAACAGGCTGTTTTCATTCTTTTTGCTCAGCTGAGCTCCCCGGCTGCTGGCTGGAGCTTCATATTTAATGGACAGAGATGCGAGTTGTATCTATTTCATGCATTTTAATTATTTAATTAAAGTATTCAAGTAAGTATCTCAGTAATCTGTCAAGTATAGTGCGTGAGTAAATGCATTTAATGTATATTCCACCACTGACAAAGGACCAGCAGTCGTCCTTTTTGTTTTGCCAGAATAAAAAAGTCCAACAGCATTTTGTTTTCACAGCACAATGAACTGTTAAAATCTGTCTTTATAGCTGTAACTAGACAAAATATCTCTATTACTGTGCTGTATTCTTCCTCAAATCATAAGCTTTTCATCAGCAGAAACTGTGAGGATTTGATGGCCCTGCTCACTGAAGTGATAGTTCTATGCACCGAGAGTCCATTGTAAACTATATGAGCTATTCTGAGCTGAGGTTTCACAGCAAGGTCACTTTTAAAACAAAATGTCTCCTCCGCTATCTAGGTCACAGCTCATTCTGTTACTTTCTCCGAAACTTCCTTCCTTTCTTCCTTCCTTCCTCCCTGCCACGGCTTATAATTAAACACGAACAATTATCCCAAATTTAATGGGATTTCAGAACCAGGCTTTTATTTAAGAGGTAATGAATAATATTTTAATTGCATATGTAACTGTGAGATCGAAATGTGCTTCTCTCGCCACGTGTAATTACTACACTACATTTTTCTCCTGTGATTCTCTGAAAAAGCGATCAATAGCTTTTTTCCTGTATTTTTAAGGTCACTGTGTAACGGTTACTAATTGTAAAATCATCAAGTAGGGGAGGAGAGGAGGCATAAGTACACTTAAAACATATGGACAGTGTCCTATTGTTTATTGATGTCTGTAATTAATGATATAATGCATGCCACTGAAGTAGTTTGACCTCTGATCCGATCATTATTCAGAGTGTAGCAGCATCAATCAAGCTGTGCTTTTCTCAGATCTATTTCTGTGCACCCCCTGAGGGACAGACAAGGCACCCACTGTATCCTCATTTGTATTCAGCTGACCAAGGCCGTAGAATGAATGATTTAGAAGTCTGTATCAGAGATGGACTACGAGAAGCAGTAATATGAGATTTTACAAGCTGCTGCTGAAGTTCATAAAAACTGCAGCTACTACTTCTCCGCCTCAAACTCCAAAAAAAAGTCATTTTCGTTATAGGACCCTGGTGTATTTACTGCTGCTTTTTCTCTCAATTCCACCACAGAAACAACATGTATTTACTCGTCTTCGGGAGATGTATCCAGTAATGACAGGCTCAGTGGTGTTATTCACCCTCTCCGCATCATAATGACCATATGAATGTATATGCCTTTCGGATGGAGTGCTGGCCAGATTGTTTGGGCGATCTGGAAGAAGCGACATGCATCGCTGCCTCGCCTGAGGTTTAGAGGTGGTGTTGATGTCCCACTCCGCCAAGCATCCCAGGCTCTCCTTAGGACGGGTGTATTAGAATAAGTCATTTCATTGTTAATTTAAATGGCTTAATGCATCACTCTAAGGTAACAGAGTGATGTGTGAGCAGCAGAGGGAGAGAGTGTGAGAACGAGAGGGAGAGAGATGCCATGGGGTGTTTCTTTAATATCAAATGAAATTGAATCCCGCATTACCTCACTTGTGCCATTTCTCAAGCAGCTCCCAGGCTATTAATGGAAAGCTGTGACAGGATTGGTTCAGTCTTTCCGTTCTTTAATTTCACCGCGGCTCCCAAATGTTGTGTCTTTGTCTCGTTGCTGATCCCTGGCTGATCTATCATCCCGCCTCCAGTCCACTGTGGCTGTGTGTTGTGTTATTGGGTCAGGTGAATCTATCAAGGATGGAGAGTTGGGCAGTTCACACACCAGGGGGATAATTACAGGGTGATTGGTCTCCTCGCGCTCTCTGCACTATCTTTGCCTCCTCTCTTCTCGCCTCGCCCTTACATACAGCATGTCTGGCACTGGAAGTCGACCAAAAAGCTGCTCGGTCCCGGGACCCCGGCCCTCTCACCTGTTCACTCCCCGGGCTCTGCTTTTAAACAGCTGTGTTTGTTTATTAGAAAACATGTGCACCATTGTTTACAGATGTTTGTGGATTTACTGGAACTCAGGAGACCGCTGACTTCAATTCTCCACCACCGCATCTTCTGCTATTATTAACCTAACCTCTTCCCATAAATGATGTATCACCGTTACCTTCTGATCTCACACTTTGTCTGTCTCACTTGACCCTGAACCTTTCATCTGCATGTCCTTTGTGGTTTATAATGACACACTCTCACACAAGCTGCTGGTCAAGTTCATATCGAGGGAACACAAGTTTAATGAATTACTGTGAAAAACTAGTTCCAGTTTTGTCGCTTTAAAGGACTTTCAACCAGATAGTGAATGTGGACATTTCCCAAAATGTCCACATTCACTATCTGGTTGAAAGTTAATTATGAAGAGCAACGCCACTCTGACCTTAAGATATGAAGCTACATCCAAGACTTATCAACTTGTCCTAGCTTAGCATGAATTAGCATTCAATCCACCTAGGGCATGTGGGGTTTTACGTTGAGGTGGAATAATTAATGGCCGGGAGCAGTAACTTCCTGAAGTGACTTTCCCCCCCAATCCCTGGTGTTGACAAGTATGTGACACAACTTCCACCTACCTGTGATTTTGATGGAATTATCTGGCCCTCTGTTCAGAGAGAGAGAGAGAGAGAGACCCAGCTTCTTGCACTTCCTGACTTTGAAAGCTCAGCAGAGCAACCGTACTACTTTCAGTACTCTGGACAGTTCCTCCACAGAGACCTGAATGTTCATACCGGAGGCTCTCACCCCGAAGTCTGACAGGGGACCCCAAGACTGAGTCCAACACTGAGATGTGCCTCTTGCAGACTATGGTGTGTGTGTGTGTGTGTGTGTGTGTGTGTGTGTGTGTGTGTGTGTGTGTGTGTGTGTGTGTGTGTGTGTGTGTGTGTGTGTGTGTGTGTGTGTGTGTGTGTGTGTGTGTGTGTGTGTGTGTGTGTGTGTGTGTGTGTGTGTGTGTGTGTGATGAGTCCACTGAGTCGTCCAGCCCTTCCCCCACATACACGTATCATCCACCCAGAGCCATTCTATCTGTATGGAAATTTGGGCTCCACAGCTGGAATCCCACAAAGCACTGTCATCTACTAATAGTTATTATCTCTTTGGCCTGCTCCCTCACAGAAACCCTGCAATACAAGCACATCGCATCTTTATGGTAATGCCCTACAATATAGCCCCCAGCCATGGTGCATATACCTTTGTTATCATTACGATAATTCCCATTCTCACTTGACTCCTCATTACACCACTGAAACTACTCGATTTTTGATCTAGACACATTCTTGCATCTTTTTTTATTACACATTGCATATTGATACACACAACTTAAACTCCCTAAATAAATATAGTGAGGCAGTCGGTTTAATGACAATTAAGCATATTATTTGTTATTATGAATTAGCAGTGGAAGGGCCTCTGTGCTTATTGTGCAGATTTGTTGTAGATATGATGATATAATATCACTCTATCATGTTGTTTTCTCAAGACTCTGTTGTCTTCATTAATAATTCCATGCAAATGGAAATTACAAACTAACTATATGAGTCGACCATGGACCTTGTGGTGAGATCATTTGTGAACGACTGCTTCCAAGGTCTAAGATTAATTTAAAATCTTAAAATGAGTGTTGTGTGAAAGGTTTAGACTGATTTCACGCAAAATGAAACAAAATGCATTGTTATTCTTTTTTTCCCAACACAGTTAATTTAGGATGGATAAAGCTGGCTTTTGTACACCATCCGACTTAAAGTATTTATCTTAAATGCACACTTTGCGTTCCCCTGCAGATTTGCCATTTTTCTATTTTAAATGTGTATACTCTATATTTCTTTTTTCTAGATCTTATTTTATTTTAAACATAAGGATTATGCAACATTGTATTTCACTACACATTACTTGCATCTCAATCTTTCCAGTGTAACATGTCCTCTTTTTCTCTGATGTATACGGAGTGTAATGTCATAAGAGGCTAAATTAGCAAGAGGTTTTCTTGTCTGGTTTTCCACAATCAAACAGAAATGAGAGCAGGTGATTTATATACATACGCCACGAAGAGCTTCGGGTCAGCTCTATGGAAGAAGCAAAGCACAGAGACACACGGACCTCGCTGTGGCTGCTCGTGTCCTTGCGTCTCTTCATGAATGCCCACACAAGGCCTCTGGATTGACACAAAAAAGTAATTGCGGAGTGATTGGCAAAGCTTGTCCCTGGCAGCCTGCGTCCCGCACTTGAAGGCTCTCCTCGGAGCACCCTCATTGTCACACAGCCTTTTAGCACCTTTGTTCCTACCTTCCCACAGGACCTCACAGCTCACCATTGGCAGATGAGTCCCTGTCTGTGACAAAAGGGTCCCCGCGCTCAGACTCATTTGATGCAGGAATGAACTCCCCCTACACCCCCCTCTCACACACACACACATATTGCACACCACCTCCTGCGAGAAGAAATGTTCCATTTAGCGGTGGAGGATGTGGGGGTCAGGACCCAGGGGTGGGCTTTTTGGAGACAAATAAACATCAGAGCAGGAGAAGAGTGATGTCTTGTTTACACATTAGCAACCATTTAGCGAGTCTCACTGTTTTCACTGCGTCTCTCTGTGGTCTCTCAAACAGCTGATCGTTCTCTTGTGTTTGTCTTCGCAGCTCAGAATCCAGTCAGGATCAACGCTGGTCAACAATGCATGATTTGAACAGTCTGAGTTGATCTTGATCAGGATCTGTGCTGCTAAAATGGACACGAAGCCGGTTAGAATAAGTCATTTGTTATCTCACGTTTCTAATAAATAACTGTGACTCATCCAGAATAATTAGACAGCAGCACTTTTCCCTGTTTTTCACATTTTGCTCTGCTCTTACCGTTCCACTGTTCATTCTTATGATAAGCAATCAGGCGCACGCACACTCACATACACACACACACACACACACAAACAGCAGCTTTCTAATACCATCTAATGAGGTGATGACCAACCACTTGTTATAATTGCTTGAGTCTCCTTTTAATTTTCAAGCTTATTAATCATATGTAGAGTTATTTAAGAATGCATAAATTAATCTTAGATTAAAAAGCCTATCAAAGCCTCAAAACAATTAAAGAGTAAGGTAAGATTTCCCCTGGGCTGGCACTTTTATTTTAATAGAGTGTTCAGGTGATTATCATACTTTGATGCAGTACTGTGATTAATGCAGACACACTTTTAAATGAGCTGTTCTCCCCCGCAAGAAAATGATAAGAACCATGCAGCCTCCTGATGACCTTATGACTTCTTGGGTTACTTTCCGCACTTATTTGCACCCATTATACCTCTTCCTAGAGTAAATGAGTCTCTGAATGTTATACTTTTAGTTTGAAAATATACATTTTATTCAAATGTGTTGAATTGTAAGGGTCTATTTGCAATCTATTTAGATGGACAGACATTTTAAATCATTCCAGCTGTCAATAAAGCTTTGAATTTATCTAACAGAAAAAATACTTTTACTTCAGATGCGGATGACAGTCGAGGTTTAACAGGACTGTGCACGTTCAATAATCGATAGATAAGCAGATGGAGGAGATATAGCTGCTTGATTTGCTCTTTTGACGTGCAGATGACTCACGTTAATCACAGTTGTCATTTTTATTGTTGTCATGATATTTTTTCTTCTCCAGCAAAAATAACAAATGACATTTTAAGCAAAGTTGTAGAGGTTTCACATTTTCATTTTTTAATACGAGTTGCCAACTTTTTTTTTTATTGCTCGGCAAATAACAGTAAAAATTGTAATTAACATTTCGATTTACATTTAGTATCTTAACTGTTTTACGATCAAATTATAGTGTTATTAGACCAGACCAATTGTTATTATCTTTTAAATTACCCAATCGCCAGATATATGTAACTCTTTTGTATTCATGAACAATAATCCTCCTCTCTTGAAATAAGTGATAACGAGGGACACATTGTCATTACTGAAGTCCTCCGGACCAGAAGGAACGTGTCCACTTTCCTTCATCCATCTTACATCAGTGTTGGTGTCGCGCGTGCTGCCAAATGAAAGGATTCACCCAGAGCTGTATTGACTTAAAAAAGTTAAAGGCCCGTCGCTTGTGGCGCGAGGCTGTCCGCTTTGTTCCTCTGTCGGATCTTTTTATTTGTTTTCTGCTCCTAGAACCCGAACAAAGCGCAGATCGCTCGCAGTGACCTTTGGAGCAGCTGCTTCTTGTCAAAACCCATGTCGGCGAAGTGTTGCTTGTAAACGATGAATCCGTGGGAACCCAGCACGTGTTGAAGGCCTCACGTATTCATCCGCGGGCCCGGACTACAATGTGCCGGTGGGTCCCCGCTGCGTTTAGCGGCACATCCTGCGCGCATAATGTCAATAACATTGCGTGTGTTTAAAAGAGCAAAATGATTGAATTCATACAATGTGGTCGAAAGAATACTCTGCAGAGTGATAGCATATTAATGTTAATGTTTTCTTGTTTTTTTAAACTTATATAGGCTGCATTAAGCAACATGTTTAGTTAATATAGTTTGTGTTTGTTTGATAATTATAGATATGTGGACCTGCAGGCTACAAGACCAACCACTCAAACCCAACCATCTTCATTGGTCATGAATCCATAGTTAATGCAGCCTGTGTGAGTGGGAGTGCATTTGATTGCTGTGTGTGTATGTGTGTGTGTGTGTGTGTGTGTGTGTGTGTGTGTACGTGTGCGTGTGCGTGTGCGTGTGTGTGTGTGTATGTGTGTGTGGTGGAGGGGGCTGTACTCCAGTCGACATGCCATGTGGACATTGCTGCTGCTGCTGCTGCTGCTCGTGCAACACAAACCATCCGCGCACACCCACGTCTGAGCAGAGTGAGGGGAGTGGTGGAGGCGGTGTTGCACGGACAACTGCGTCCCACTCCGAAAGCAAACACATTTGACATCCTCCAACACAGAGAGACTCCTCATCGCATCCGACTTTGACCTGATCTCAGCTCTCTCGTTTACGACGGAGGAGAGCTGCGCGGACATTAAAGAAAGGTGAGTTTTGGAAACTGATTTCGGCGGTAGTGGAGTCTGTGTTTGAGGAATGACTTTAATGCATCTGTTATTACAACTAAATGTCACGCTCAGTCTGTTGAAATTATTTTTAAAATTCCAAATGGAAACCTGCTTGTTGACAGTGAACCAAGGCGAAAGTTGTAGGCAAATATAAATAATATATGGAGTTTTAAGACCAGGGACATAAAATCAACATCAACCCATCAACATACCACAAACATATTGCTTAATAAAAAGCTGTTTTTATTTGCATTTTGGACCAACATATACAAATTAATTCATGCAATTTTCTCAAAATGAAGAGCTGTAATTGTCTGTCCTCGCTTGCATGTTTAGCATCTTAAACGCTTCATTAATAGGTACATTAATATATTATATTATAAAGCGTTACTTTATTTTGTTAATATATGGTCACTTGTATTAATGCAGCTTCCAGGCCTCCAAGGATGGACTCCATACCCGCGGGACGAGACTCCAGCTCTTCACCAAGCTCCAAACAAGAACTTTCCTACCCGAGCGCCAAGAATCTGAAGCCCAACCATGTCGGGCAGACGGTGCTGTACGGAATACCGATCGTGTCTTTGGTGATAGATGGCCAGGAGAGACTTTGCCTTGCCCAGATATCTAACACGCTGTTGAAGACTTACAGCTATAACGAGATACACAACCGGCGCGTGGCGCTGGGCATCACCTGCGTCCAGTGCACTCCTGTCCAGCTGGAGATCCTGCGGAGATCCGGTGCAATGCCAATCTCCTCCAGGCGCTGCGGGATGATCACTAAACGCGAAGCCGAGAGACTATGTAAGTCATTCCTAGGAGCTCATGCGCCGCCCAAACTTCCAGATAATTTTGCCTTTGACGTTTCCCACGAATGCGCCTGGGGGAGTCGAGGCAACTTCATCCCGGCCAGATACAACAGCTCCAGGGCCAAGTGCATCAAATGCTCCTATTGCAATATGTATTTTTCTCCAAATAAATTCATCTTTCATTCGCATCGCACGCCAGAGTCCAAGTACACTCAGCCAGACGCAGCTAATTTTAATTCTTGGAGGAGGCATCTCAAATTATCAGATAAAGGGAACCAGACAGATTTACTACACGCATGGGAAGACGTGAAGGCCATGTTCAATGGGGGCAGTCGCAAGAGGACGCTGCCAGGCAGCGGGTCAGAGTCTTCCTTAAAATCACATGGACACAGCCGTCCCCGAGACTCACCTGATATACCTGCAAAGATCCTCAGTTGCGAGGACAACCGGGGCGGCATGCCGAGCACGCGTAGCTACCCAGTCATCCCCGTGCCTAGTAAAGGCTTCGGGATGCTGCAGAAGATCCCACCGCCGCTCTTCCCTCATCCGTACGGGTTCCCAGCGTTCAGCCTGTGCCAGAAGAAAGACGACAGCGTGCTGGGAGAGCAAAGCAAAGCGGGCCTCCCGGGGGTCCTGTGGCCTGGTACCAAGGACAGCGCCTATCACACCTTCCCCATGTTCTGGCCCGCGGCGGGCGCGCTGCCCATGCCCCCGTACCCACAAGCTCAGCACAAACCCCCGCCAGAGCTGCTGTGTCCTCCGAGACCGACTGACATGGACATGTCCGAGCACAGCGACCGGAGCACCAACACGTCCAAAGACAGCATGGTGGAAAACGACCGGTGCTCCAGCACTCAGTCGACGCGTAATGACGATGACAAGTCGGGGGACGAGGGGAGGCCGCTGGAGGGGATGACCCTCGCGCACCGGAAGATCAGCTACGTCTCCGCGTTCAGACCCGTTATTAAAGACGCGGACTGCATCGCCAAGCTGTACGGCAACCGGGGCGCTTACAACGGGTGTCGCACCGGCTATTTGTCGCCGGATTTTTTGAGCGAGAGCTCAAGCTACCGGTCCATGTCCCCGTGCGTGGACAGCGATGGCGAGCCGGACGTGGACGTGGAGACGAATAAAACAGCAGAGGAGGAGGAGGACTCCCGGCCTCTGTCCTCGGTGTGTCCTCGGACTCCCCCGGGCTTGGCTCGCAGCGTTTCGCCAAACAACGCAGACTCCAAGAGCCTGCAGGAGAGCAGTCTGGTTGATTCCCAGAAAATGAGCCTCCACGTGGCCCAGTCCTCTGACAGAGAACTGCAGAACAAGCAGTTATCAGAGACACACATAGCTGCGTCTTTCACTGAAGTGAGTGACTTATAACTGAGAAACATGGCGATAATAAGCTATATCTCTCGATGGTTTTCTGAAAATGGGGTTCTTTCCTTGGCTTGTGTGTGTTTTTGTTAACAGATATCTCTGTGATCTTGTGGGGAAATGTGTCTTTTATGTTAAAACAGTGTAACAGCAGCAACAAACAGCATGTCCAACATTTAGAAACAAAAAAACAAAAACTTAAATCAATCCTTTAAATAAAAATGTACACACTGCAACTTAGAGTATATTTTTAATTATTATTTTCTTTTTTATTAATTCTAAGAGTTCAAAGAAGTGGTGATTCTGTCTTCTTTAGGTGCACACACCGGAGAGGGGTGAGCTGCAACAAAGGAGCAGTCCGTATCAGTTCAGACCTGCGAATTACAAGACTGGAGTACTTACAACAAATGGTTAGACTTTTTTCTGTTTCTGTGAAGACATATCGCTGTTAAAAAAGAAAGCAAGAAAAAAAATAGAGGTTAAAATTGCATCGATTTATTTTCTCTTAAGATGAGAGTGCAAGTAAAGAAGAGCCGTCTTCCACAGTGGAGGAGATCGAAACGAAATCTTTTAATGAACACAGCAGTGATGAGAACCAGCGAGAGCCGGATGAGGGTAAGTTACACCGAGGTCAGCGAGTTGGATGTTCTCTGTTATGAGCTGTACGTTTTAAGAAATAGGCTTGTGGTCTACTTTTTGCAGATAGGGGAATATCTTTTATTTTTTTGTGTATTCAGGCGAGGACGCGCCAGCTAGAGCTCCTCCAACACAAAGAGCCATAGAAAGTCTGGCAAAAGGTAAGACGGTGTCTTACCTTTAGATAAAAGGATTGAAAGATAACAAGCTTCTTTAAAAAAAATTATAGTAAGAATGATTATAATAATTATCGATTTTTATATTATTATTGTTATCTCCAATAAAGCGTATAATTACTGATTTCTTTCCTTTCTCTGTTTTGATTTGAGGCAGATTATTTGGCCTTCGTCCCCAAAAACATAAAAGGAATTTATATATATATATTTTTTTTTACTGCAGGCCCAGGCAGACCTGCTCTGAATAGTCGATGTAAATGATGGTAGTGTCCTCATCACTGTCATTAAAAATAGAAAACTGTCCTAGAAGGAATCCTGCTGTACGATATCCTCCTCCAACGTCCTCTATTTCTGTCTGCTTTTTAGAGGAACTACAGAAGCAGCTGTTAGAGCAAGTTGAGCTGAGGGAAAAGCTGGAACGTGAATTTCAAAACTTGAAAGGTAAGCTAAATTCTGCAGCCGTGCTTTTCCACTATTTGGGCTTTTATCTTTGACCGACAGGGACCCAAAAGTCTTTCTGGTGAATGTTGTGTTGCTCCATTCCGGTTTGTGAGTCAGGCCACAACATGAACCCATGGCGCACGTGCTCCTCTCTGCGGAGCATAAATCGGTTAAAGGGCTGCATTCTTCCAAAAATACTAAGTGGTTCAGGGACATGCTGTCCTGCTTTTGCTTTAAACCCCATTTTAATCAGATTTTAGAGGTTATTTCATGCAGCAAATCCCCTTCAGTCCAAAAACATATCTGCATCTTTACTAATTATTTGGAGAAACTTCAGATATGTTGGGAGTCGGAAACAAGAACCAGAAACAAGGTTATATAACTTGTTTTACATATATGTTGACACACATAACAAGAGCGCATGCTTCACATCAATCTCAGGTGAATTATAAGACCAAATACCTCTCACATTCTGACTGCTCCAGTATTTTAAAACTGACTCTCAACACCTTCTCTCCAAAATGCTTGAAATTGTTTCACCCGCTCAACTCTTTTCAAATCTGTTTTTCTAGAAAGCTATTTGAGAATCTCATTAAAATGGAGAATTGATGTGATGCACATAACTGTGTTATCAGAACAGCAGGAAATAAATCCTTGTACAATTTTATTTATTTGTGAAACATCTCAGAAAGGAAAAAACAAATAACTTTTATGTTTTAACGGTATTTATTTCTCAAAGTGGATATTTTACACCAACATATGTGATTCATCATCTTTGATTGGATAATATAAATATTATACACCAAAACAGTATAAGATATACTGATAATTTTACCAGAAAAAAATGAACTGTTGTGTTTGAAATTATAGTTATTTTGTCTCAACTTGGTGCAACATCACTTGTACCAAAGTAAGAAGACTGAATTAGAAATAACTTAAAAGCTATACAATCCAAGTGCATTTGATTATCTACAAATTCATCTCATACTCCTGAAGATATACTTTTATTAATTTCATGCATTAATTAGACTATTTGGACCTATGCCTGGAGTTTGATAAGAGCTTAAATCTAGTGACAAGACAATGGGGCTATAGCAGTATAGACACACCGTTCAACATTTATTCTCTCTTTTGTACTCATTCATTCATCAATTAATAGCCAACAATGTGGGTTTATAGCATCAAGTCTCTGCAAACCATATACAATTTAAAATAACGAAAGCATGTCGATTACAACATCAACACAAATGCCTCAACCGGTTCTGGACATTATTAGATGTGTCACATAGGTCATTTACTTTAAATCAAGGAGGGTTTGAGTAGGCCTACAATCCGTTTTTTTCCATTTACACTTTATAATTTCAACTCTCATTGTTGCATTTGTTACAAAAATATTCAGACATTGTTTTCAAGTTAAATTATTTTAAAGTAAATTATTTAGAAACAATTCCAGTTCCTTATCTCCACGATGAAATATAAATGCAGGTATGTCCAGAGCATAGTGTGACGATTTCTTTAATTGTAGCCCTCTCGATGAGCTCTGCACCTGCTGTCTTGCTTTATCTTGAGAGCAGCGCCCTCAAGAGGCTGCGGCGAATCCTCTGGACGGACCTCTTTAAGTGTTAATATTAATGTTATTAATTTCCTATAATCAAGAATCTATAAGGAGGACTTCATCCAACTAACCTCATTCGCTTTGTTTTTTAAGGTTTCTATTTTATTTCCATTTGAATAAACTATTGTAAACAACATGTGTGTAAATTACAAAGTATTTACAGGAGCAACATTAAAACACTGTGTGTGCGTGTGTGTGTGTGTGTGTGTGTGTGTGTGTGGGGGGGGGTAAATTACGCTTTCGCTGATGGTTGTGGTATTGTTTTTTATTGTTTTATGGCGGCTGACCGCATTAGTGACTGAAATCTGCTATTTGTTTTCTCAGATAATTTTCAGGATCAAATGAAAAGGGAACTTTCCTACCGAGAGGAGATGATCCAGCAGCTTCACGTCGTCAGAGGTGAGAGAACTAAAGCAGAGGGAGTGGATACATCAGCGTGGATTCACAGATTCACTGTGGCATGTTTACCGACGTGATTGATGACAGACTATATGCACGACATGCTCGGTGTGCTGATACCAAGGATTTGTCTCTCGGCTTCAATTTACCGTGTTGATACGCAAGATCCGTTAAATTCACGGACATCACTTATGTGGAAAACACTTCCGATTTATTTCACATTTGACCTGTGATCAATTTGTTAAGTTCCACTTATTAAATAAAGACCCACATTACCATTTAAAATACGGAAATGTACCCTTAATGCAATGGACATCTCAAATAAAGATAACATTTATTCCGATAATTAAACTGATGGGCTCAGTGCACGTCTTTATCCGGTGCTTTGTGCAGCGAGTTGGACCAATAAAGAAAATTCGTGTTCAACAGTAGTTACAAAGTAATTGTAAAATGCAGTGAAATAGCAGTATGGCAGATTATATTCCTGAAGCCAGAGGCTCAGACAATTACCAGACTAGACGCGTCGATCAAGACCTTTATGGAGCATGACCCTTAATCAATTGATCCTTTTATTGTGTAGTGTTTGACAAAAAATGCCTAATTCAAACCAATTGAGTGTCGTAGCTTAATATATGTTTCCATTAAACCGATTTACCAACGCATGCACGTACACTATTGATTGTTGTATCTCCTTCTTCATAGAAGCTCACGACGCATTACATCATTTTTCGTGTAAGATGTTGACTCCTCGCCATTGCAGCGGATCCTGCTCCTTCAAGTCTCCTCTGCTGCCGCCCTGAATCAGAGTATCACACATTTATATTAGAAGGAAACAAAGGACACATACAGCTCCTGTCAAACCATGGCAAACTTCCGAGGAATCAAATTAAAAGAAGATGAACTTGTAATTACATGTAATATTATCAAATGTGTATCATCCTCACTATTTATGTCATCATCGTGCTTACAGTGTAATTTGTTTTCCTGAAATTATAACATTGATGATATTTATTATTTGTGGCAAAGTGCAATGACAATGTATGTATCTTGTAGTTATAGGTTGTTATTTCGTTGTTGTTTTTGTCAATAATAGCAGATTTGATGAGCCAATTTATTGCTCCTTATCCTCTCAGTATTGTGAATTAGTCTACTACTTTTGCTGTGTTCTTCTTTGCAGGCCAATAGCTTCCTTTATGTAATGCACTTTAAACAAATGATGGGAATTAACATACAAAAACGTGTTCATTGAAATAGGCCTACAATGTAATTATTTGTAGCGGTCAAACCAAGCCATGGTCTCGGAAGACTTACAAACCACTGAAGTAGTCGGCTGAATAGGTCCGACATATATTATTCAGAGTAACCTATTTGTTCATGTAGTCTAATATATTTGTTTTCATCGCTAATAAATATATTAATTTATTAAAAGAAATGAGAATTCTTGCTCTCAGTGCATAATTCCCTTTCTTGAGTTAAATTCATTTATTTTAGCCATTTATCTCAAGAGAAGTTATATTTTGCTCTGCCTTTGAATTTATGTGAACGTTTACCAGCGTATTGAATTATTAGGGCCATGTTGGTTTCGTGCCAAAAACAAGAAGCTTGAGAAAACACTTTGATAGATATGTATTTGATATATTAATTGATTAGACTAAGGTCAAGAATAGGGACATCGGCAACACAAGTTCCCAGATCCCGCACCTTCAATTTGTCCAAAACACAAATAGCCTATATATTCAGTGATATGAAATAGAGAAAAGTAGCACATCCTCACATTGAGGGAACCAGCAAGTGTTTGTCATTTGCGCTTGATTACGTAAACAACTAATGAATAAATAATAATAATTGATTAATTGTTTGATAAAATACAAATTAAAAAGAAGAAACATCATTTCTCATTGCGTTTCGACCCGCAGTCAGTGTTATCTTTGTGCTAGCTCTTTTATACGAGCAGTACAACATATCTTCAAATACAATGGCATATTAGTGTAAAGGCACAACAACGATACCCTAATGTCCCATTCAGTTGTCCGTGTTGCAGCAGCGCCCCCTTCTGTTTGTGGGGAGAAGTGACAGAAATTTGAATTTGCGCTGTCCCTCGAGGATGGCTGTTGCGCATGCGCACCAAATGTAACAAGATGGCGGAGAGTGCGGAACTGAAGGTAAAAAGAGCCCCTTCATCAGCTTGACAAATAGATGTTTCATATTGTGAGATTTGAATTAAAAATCATATCACCATTGTTACTGGACAGCAGGGACCCCAATAATGTGGTTACCAAAGCATATAATACCAAAACAACAGAGCTGTGGTGACTGACATACGGTTAGCTGGCTGGCTAGCTCGCTAGCATTAGCTTTGTTATTGTTGCCGACGTTCCGTTAGGCTGCTTCTGCTGTGAGCTCTCTGCAGATAAGGCCACATGTCGCTTTTACTAAGATATGAAAACCATCATCAATGTCAACGTTTTCCACCTAACGGCACTGTAGTGTTAGCCACGTGACGTTATCGATAGTTCCACAGAGGGACCAGAATGTCTGTTTTTTAAATTGGGCTCTGTCTATTCCCTGGAAGATGAGCGCAATGTAGCTTCCATTAGCGTTATTTCTCATGGGATGTGACGATGGACCGCGGAGTCTAGCTACTATTCACACAATGCGGGAATGTAACGTATATTTACGATTGATGTTCAATAAATTAAATAAAGTAAATACTGTAACATTAGGGTTTGTTTCAGTCATATTTCGTGACACCGGCATCACACTGCCGCTGTTGCCTCAATGCTAAATCTAGCTCCGCGGTCTCCCTCCACCTTCTATCGTTACTCTCTTCATGTTGCTCTTTATGTTTTAATTGATTGAAAATGCTCATTGTTAAACGTTTTCGTTTTGAACTGCTCACTTCCTAACCAAATGTCGGTGCCATTGACACTCCTCCTTTGCCTCATATGAGCAGCATTGTTTATTTACTGTATAAGACACTTTACATTTCATCTCATTAATTGAATACATATAAATGCATCACTTTACATCTGGTGGTATGCGACATCACATTCTATAAACAGGTCAGATATCAGGCGTCACTCATTTCCTTCTGGGGATGATTACAGTATGTATCTGACTATCATGTATTCAGTTACTAAAATATTTACCATGTGCAGTTCCACATTGAGTGCTATTTGGAATCAGCAATTAACACACAGATAACCTTGATTTATAAAGTGAATTGCCAGTTACATTTTCATATGCACTTCATAATTGCAGATTTTTTTTTTCATGACAACATGGTGTCACAATGGTGCCACATTGTAACAGAATACATAGGAGACTTCACCTTTGTGGATATGAAAATGTTTTAGTTTCATAGCTTCTGTGTCACAAAGGTGTTGATCCAATGGTATGAGGATGTTAAGGCTTGTTGTGTTGCTCTATCTGCTTGCATTTCACTGTACTTGTAAGATGTGTTTGAAAAAATAATCCAATTCATAGATTGTTGATGATGATACTCATGCTGTTTTGTCCACACACCCCTTCAAAAAGTAACTTTAGTAGAAGTTACGTGCGGTCTCTGCTTCAAGCCAGAAGGCCATCTCTGCCGAAACAACCTCAGATTGGCTGTTTCTGTTAAATATATGGTATGATGGTGCTCTTTATGTGCGTCTTCCTGTTCCAAGCATATCTCAACAATAGAAATGTTCTGAGTGTTAAAGAAAATGAATAAGCCATGTTTTAAGAATTACGTTTTAAATGATAAGTCTGATGACAAAAGAAACCTTTTTTCTTTACCTTTTAGTAAAGAAAATCTGTTTTTCATGGTTTAATAATTTACAATTTTCCCCACTCTGCATTTTTCACCAGCAAATGGTAATGAGCCTTCGAGTTTCGGAGCTCCAAGTGTTGTTGGGGTATGCTGGGCGGAATAAGCACGGGCGCAAACACGAACTTTTGACCAAAGCTATCCACCTACTCAAGGCTGGTTGCAGTCCCGCAGTGCAGATGAAGATCAAAGAGCTCTACAGGCGGCGCTTCCCAACCAAAATGGTTTCGCCGGTCAACCTGGCTCTGCCCAGTGCTCACTCTGCCTCCAGCCTGCCTGCTGGCCTTGCCCAGCTGGGATTTGACAGCCACGGTTCTGCATCGCCTCTGCTGCCTGTTTCTTTACTTGGGCCTAAGCATGAGCTGGGTTTGCCTCACCTCCCCTCCGCCCTTCACCCGGTACATCCTGATGTCAAGCTCCAGAGATTACCATTCTACGACGTACTGGATGAGCTCATTAAGCCAACTAGTCTGGGTGAGTCCACCACTTCCATGTCAGCCATATGTGGAATAATAACACCTTTCCCTCATCTGCATATTGATGTAGCATTGTGATCACAGATATCTGAACCAAGACTTGTCAAAACCATGCTTGGTTCAATATAAGTTGACATTAGTTAGCCGAGTGATTTCTTTAGGTTTTTCCTCTGACTGGCATATTCTGTTTCCGGTTTCTTTTTCGTAGCCTCAGACAACAGTCAACGGTTCCAGGAAGCATGTTATGCTTTTGCATTAACACCACAGCAAGTTCAACAGATCAGCAGCTCCATGTAAGTACAACGTTTATCTTTGAGATATGCGAGGGTTGAAGAAATAATACTGTAGAAACCATTGTTTACATGATTTATCCAACACGGCGAGCAATCTGAGTAAACTAAGTTGTTTATAGATTATGTGTTCAACAATTGACCAGGTTGATCTTGCTTATTTTTTAATTCTTTAGGGACATATCTGGGACCAAATGTGACTTTGCTGTTCAAGTTCAGTTACGGTAGGTCAAACATACTTTTCTCTTTGATCCAAAAAGTATATCTGTGTAAAGTGAATAGTGGGCTGCACTTGCCACAACTGAAATAGTAAAATAAACATGAACGTGGCAACTTGTACAAAACATTTTTCCTCAGATGTCACTAAACCATAATTTATTTCTGCATTTTCAGATTTTGTTTATCAGAGACCAGCTGTCCCCAAGAGGATCATTTCCCCCCTAATCTGTGTGTGAAGGTGAACAGCAAACCCTGTAATCTCCCGGTGAGTCCAGACCGTTTGTTGTCTATCTTGTCAAAGTGTCTGTGTAACACCACCAGTTACTGAGACTCAAGGTCACTGATGTTTGATGTCTTGTCTGCAGGGATATCTTCCTCCAACCAAAAATGGAGTTGAACCAAAAAGGCCCAGTCGCCCCATCAACATAACCTCTCTTGTCCGACTGTCCACCACAGTCCCCAACACAATTGTGGTGTCATGGACTTCAGAAATTGGGAGGGTAAGAAGATTCAAGCAAAGCTTTCAAAATCCAGTGTGATCGATATCCCATTAAGTCGGACATTATTCACCTCGGTGTAACTTGTTTTGCTCCTTTTATCTTTGTTTTGTCAGAGTTTTTCCATGGCTGTTTATCTGGTAAGACAGCAGTCGTCTGCAGTGTTGTTGCAAAGGCTGCGGGCGAAAGGAATTAGGAACCCTGACCACTCAAGAGCTCTGAGTAAGTTGCCTCCTAATTCTGTCGTAAAAACATAGAACAGGTGTTACCACTGCATCTGTTTGTAAAAGATGCTCATTTATATTTTGTTAAATAGTAAATCCTGTGTATTTTTGTGGCCTACTTGGCCACGTAGTCACTACAATTTGAAAGTTCCCGGGATTAGATCTAAAAAAAATTGCAAAGTTCCTTAACGATTCCTGAAATGGCCTTTGAACAGGTGTTGTTCCACTGTGGTTTTTGCACACACGTAGAACATTTTCCTCCAATCATATTTTTGTATTGGTTAGACAGTTGTGTATATATATATATACATATAGTATTCTTTATGTATTGATCAAGTATTATTTCTGGTGTAGTTTGAGATCCTGAGTAACAAGTTAATATTAGCACACTTGGATTAAATAAAGTCATGATTGTTGTTTTGTGTATTTTTTTCTTCTTTTTCTCCCAGTCAAAGAGAAATTAACAGCTGATCCAGAGAGTGAGATCGCCACCACCAGCCTACGAGTCTCTCTCCTGTGTCCTGTAAATACTTCAATTTACTGCCTATTTATTGTGGTTATTGTTATTGTAATTAATTCTACAAAAAGTTTATTGACAATTCTAATTACATTATGATTTTTATTCAGCTGATAGAGAAAAAATTGCCAAATACTGTATTCTTAATTGGAAAACTGTTGCTTTTTCCTACAATATTCTGTCATTAAAAAACTAAGCAGCATTAATTTTGTGTATTTCTTTGTTTTGTGGTAAAGCTGGGGAAGATGAGGCTGACGATCCCTTGCAGAGCGTTGACATGTTCTCACCTTCAGTGCTTCGATGCTACACTTTACATCCAAATGAATGAGAAGAAGCCGACCTGGGTGTGTCCAGTCTGTGACAAGAAGGCCCCCTATGAGCACCTCATTATTGACGGGTGAGCACACTCATATTCCTGGTAGAATACTGTCGAACGCCTCATTTACACCGCATGGTTCAGGTCAACCCACTTCTGCTACCAGTTCCTTTTTCACTATTTAGTTGTCCAGCTTTATAACCTTCTCTAACACAGTATTTTCCAAAACGTAAGCCGTGAAGTACTAAAGTCTTTGTAATTCTGGTTGCAAAGTTGTCGAACTGTATAGAAACATTATGCTGTTTTCACAGGTTGTTCATGGAAATCTTGAATAGCTGTTCTGACTGTGATGAAATCCAGTTCAAAGAAGATGGAAACTGGTCCCCCATGAGGTCGAAGAGAGAGGTGCAGGATGTGTCTGCTTCGTACAATGGTGTCGACAGCGGTATGTAGCTTGTGTACTTCATATTATTCAAGTGTACTCAGTCATTGAGAACTGTGAGCACAGTGTGAGTTCACTTTTCCTGTGTAGATTCGTCTCGGACAGATTCGCATGAGCACAAACGGAGATCGTCTCACGACAACGGCAAGAATGTTGACGTGATTGACCTCACACTGGACAGCTCCTCAGAGGAGGAGCTAGATGATGAGCCGCCTCTTAAAAGAGCCTGTCCCTCGCTGTCACCTGTCTCTCCACCTCCGAGCAAGGGGTAAGTCTCCAAACCATGAGAGTGAAATCTCCATAAGCAAATGTATTTTAGGGATATTTGTTCTTCGCTCAGTTGTGTGTTGTTATTAGTCTCTAACCTGACGTGGTGTTTCTTCTCAGAGTACTTAACCTACACAGCCCGTCCCCTCCTCTGAGCAGAGCACCCAGCATGCCCACCGTGGAGACCAGCTACATTCCTCCCCCTCCGCCTCTTATCCAGGACTATCGCCACTATTACCACACAACGAGTGACCTGCCAGGTACACCTGCCTCTTGCCTTCAAAGATAGGTCTAGATTTAATACAATAATCACATGCCCAAATGTGATCACAGTATTCATTTGTTCTGTCCGTACTGGTTGTAAAACAAGGTGTCTTTTAAAGTGAAGCTGAAGCTAACAACATGTCAAAACAATCTTAAGTGAGCTGAATCAACTGGGTATCTTTCAACGTTGGAGTCTTTGTTGCAGACAAATCCCTCTTTTTGTTTCCACATGGACTGTTTTTACATGGACTGCTGAGAACGTCCCAGCTCTCCTTCAGCTGGAGTATTCAAATTCACTGTGCCCCCCGAACACCCTTTCATGCCTATTATTATTATTATTAGTAGTAGTAGTAATAGTATTAGTGGGAGTAGTAGTAATAGGGTTTTCAATGAACCAAACCTTAATTTCCTCCATAAGCTGTGTGTCATAGTCACTGCCGCAGCTGCTGAGCGAGTGTGGACCAAACGACAGGAAGGATTATTTCACTGCCCGTATGAACGTGATGATTGATTACAGCAACCAATCATTCTCTCAATGTACATATGCCATTCAAGTTGGTTTTAAGACAGACTGGACACAATCTAGGCATACCTATCTTTGTAGAGAAATTTCTCACTATAAATATTGGTTGTGTATACCCAGATTAAAGTAAATAGACTGAACCTTTTTCTTTTCTTACAGATCTAAATTTCTTCTCCTTCCTCCAAGGCGACAATCAGGTATTTTTTCTAAAACACATCAACTTCGGCAGCCTCAGACCACAGTACGTTTATGTTTGCTTGATGTTCTAACGGTCACTCTTTTCGGTCCCGTTAGCATTACAACATGGTGATGGCTGCCGCGGCAGCTGCTTCGGCTTCGGCATCGGAGGACCACGACTTGCTGCTGAACCGCTTCTTGCCCTACGGCTCCCCTCAGATGTTGCGGGAGCAGCCGGGCACCCCGGGGAGCAGCACGCTGGCCGCCACCAACGGGGGCAGCAACAGTGGCAGCACCAGTAGTTTGGTGTCTTCCAGCAGTTTGCGGGACTGCGACAAAGACAGAGAGCGAGACAGAGACACCATCTCGGGATTGTCGAGGTCCTCAGTGGAAGCTGCAGCGGCGGCGGCCATTTATGGCTCCATATCTGACGTTATCTCTCTTGACTAGACCCACACAAAACTGAAAGACATGACGGGAGACCTCGGGAACAGGAGTTCTTTGTAAATAAGGAAGGGGAAGATGAAAGAATACAGTGCTATGTACAGAGAGGAAAATCTATTTTCAATTTACTTATCGTATGTATATAAACTTAGGACGCTTCTTGTCCGGTGAGTTACTTCAGTTGATATTTTTCTGTGAATACTGAAGACTTTTTCACATTTCTTCATGTGGTCCTTTGATTATATTGTACCTTTTGTACCTGGTTTTTACAGTTTTGTTCTGATATTTCATGTCAATTGCATTATTTCAGTATGATATGTGCACAGAACCCAATGAGGTGACACCTTATGTAACATGATATTTAAAGTATAAAGAAAATGGGCATTGTTATAGATGTGCAAAAGGCGAGTCACAGCAAAACAGGAAAATGTGTAACACTTTCTTTTATAAATGGCATAGTTTCTGTCGAAACAGTTTTGACAGCAGAAAGATCTGGCCATTTTTGCCATCACTGTAGATTTTTCTGTAAAACATTGATGCTGTTGTCATTTTATTGTCACGGAATTATTTATGATGTAAGTTATGTTGTATGTATGCTGTTTTTTAAAGAAGCATTCCGTATGCCTCTAGGAACCGTTGCCACTAGAATTTAAACGCTAGATCCTTCTTCGTCAGAACTCAGCACTCGTCTCTCAAATATGAACCATAGTGTATAGTTTACACTATACCCAAAATACATATAAACTGGTAGTTCGTCGGTATTGTAAGACCAGGTTTTTCCAATGTGTAAATGGATGGCACGCCTGTTTTATTTGGAATACTACACTCAAAGATATTCACGAAAGATGACATGTTTCGAGACGGCTAGTTTGTGGTCCACTTGAGGTGATTTGACATTTCATGATGCATTTATGTTATTTTAGCACTTGATCTTTACGTAAAGGCTGTGTGGAGCAGTGAAGAGTCCACAATTGCAGGGAACACTTCCAGAGTTGTTTCCAGCTTTGCATGTCCCTGCAAATGGCCTGAAAACTGACCTGTTGTGTGCTATGCCGTTCCTTACTGAGGCCACAGGATGCATAGCCTTCATGTAACCGCCTCTAAGGGAACAGTGATCGCTTATTCTCTTGAGTGTTTCGCAACATGCATTTTGGCCCTGAAGTTAAAACCATTGAAGTTATTATGGACGCGTACCTTCCCTTTATTTTTCTTGACTTGTGCTTACAATTAGGATTATTTATTATCATATATATTTTAAGCATTTGTTTGATTTTTGGATATGCATTGCTGTCATTGTATGTGATATTTCTTTTGTAATGATATAATTAATGCTATTTAAAGATGTCATAGTTGCTTGACATGCATTGTAACATTTTCTGTTTGTTTTACTATCAGATGATGTCAATAACTCAATAGAGGCGTTGATCATTTTGAACCGCTACAAGGTCTACTGTGCTGTTTGATACTTGTAGGAATTAAACAGATATAAGAAAGTGAACATCTGCAGTTGCTCTGAATGCAGTTCAGATTCAGCTGCATGGGAAAAATCCTAAACTTAATCGCACTGCAATACAGCACATGCTTGTAGTTAAAAAAGTAAACATTGGGTAATGTATCTATATATTGCCCAATATTTACTTTTTCCAGACAAATAATCAGCTTATGTGAAAGAATTGAGGAACCTGAATGTGCTGTAGAGCAACACCAATAGTTTGAATTAGTTTAGAAATGGTGTCATATTACTGCAATTGTGCATACTTATTGATTCATTTTAAACCCCAAACATATTGGCCTATTTCAAACTGCTTGAATCTTTAAAAAATAATGTATTAACTGCCATTATGCCAAGATATAGGACATTGTTTTTCCTAGACCTGGATCACATGGTTCTGAGGTGGTGGCTCAGCAGGTGTTGGATTCAGTCTTGAGATTGAATGATGAAGGAGTGACAGAGACCTTGATGTGGTGAGTTAGTGTCTTAAAACTCGTATTTAATTGTACCTATAATTAACACCACTATAGGCAAAATCAAGAGGAAACTATATATCTCCTTGTTTAGACACGTTATCTACTGTTACTGCTTGTTCCACTCTGAGCCAAACAAATATGCACAATATGTGAGAGTAGCACTGGCACAGCGAACAGGAAGGCAGCCTCCAGGGACGACACTGACAGAGGGCTGTTTCATGGAACCAACGGGCCTTCAGCTAATAACCTGTATATGAAACACTAGTATGGGTTTGCAGGGAAGTATATACTGCTTAGACATTTAAAAAATGACCATATAGTCCCCATCTAATCTGAATGTAAAATAAATGCAAGGCAGGTCGCATCCCAAGTATTATCTATTCAAATGTGGGTTGGATATATTTTAAGGAGGACTTCACGTAGCCTAAATTGCACTTAATTACGGAATGGTGCATTTCTCTAATGTAATCCCGATAATGGTATCGTTTTGAACCATCAGAAACAGTAAATGTTTGAAATATATACATACATACATATATATATATAAATCAAAATGTTTTGCTTGCTAGAAAACGTTTCTTTTAAGGGTACATTAGCCGTGGCTCAATCGTGACTCGTGGCCTCAGTTTTTCTGTTTAATTTGCATTCAATAGTCTATCTTAGTCGTATCTACCTTTGTATGTTATAAAACATACCACTAAAATAAAAACAATTTAAATAAGACGCTCATTACACATAACAAAAAAGTATTAAAAAGACAGTTATTTTCTACATTTAAATTTGGCGTTTTTGATTTAATTCATGAATTTAAAGCGACGCTCAGGCGAGGACCATATACATGTTCTTTGCTTTCAGGCACATCTCAGGTCGCGGTATTATTGCGTCATTGCGTTGGTTATGACGTTTTTTAGAGAGCGGCGCCGTTTCAGACTGGAATGGGAGCGAGCAATTTTCCCCATATTTTGATAGTTTAATCCGTGAATGGCGCCGAAACAGGACCCGAAACCTAAATTTCAAGAAGGTAACAAGTTGTCCGTCTTCGTTCCTGGTGGCTGTGTAGTGTCTGTCCGCGCTGGAGGCTTCGGAGAGGTCCGCGGTGTTAGCTAGCTTTGACACTGCAGCCGCCGAACCGCTAGCTTTGCCCTCATTGTTGTTGCACATACCAGGTCTTGATGATTTTTTTGACGCGATAGCTATTTAATTTACACTGTAGTGCATTTTTAGCGTTTGTGTAACGGTGAAGTCGTGGTTTGAATTCCTGCGATCTGGTTCCCAGCTAACTAAGAGCGGTAGCTTCCTCCAGGCAGCGTTAGCTCACCATTGATTTCACCGCCCACCTGAGTCCGAGCTGCTGGTTCCTGCGCCGCTCTTTAATATGACAAGTACATCGTGTATTGAGGACTTTAGTGTTGTTGTTTTTTAATGTGTCAAATCAACTTTTCCCAAGTAAAACAAATTATATTGTGTGTGTGTGTATTTGTGTGTGTATATATAATTATAGACACGTTTTCATTTGGATAACACAAATTAAAAATTCAACGGGCAAATTGATAATGAAAATAATCTTTCGTCTTGGGTTCAGTCCTACCCTTAATACACCATGTGAGGTCTGCTGCTAAATGAACCTCTTGACTCTTGTCTTACTCGAGTTAATTTAATGTGCTCTGAGTCCCCGTGTGTATGGCTAAAACGGATTTATAATGTAATGTTGTTGATGTGCCAGAATCTAAGTGTATGGTGTAATTATGCTTCTTGTGTTTGTATGTAGGAGTAGTTTAGTCCGCTTTACTATTGCATTGTGTTTTACTTGGTCTGCTCTCATGCTGATTGTAATTGACCAACACTCTGCTCAGGTGAAAGAGTGCTGTGTTTTCATGGGCCATTGCTCTACGAAGCTAAGGTAGGCTGCTTTAGTTAGCCTGCTACTCTGATCATGTGATCTTCCTCTGTGTCTCTGATATGACGTCTGTTTGACAATGTACTGTGTCTTTCTTTGCAGTGTGTAAAGACAAACATCAAGGAAAAACAAATCAAATACTTTATTCATTACAGTGGTTGGAATAAGAAGTAAGTTTTGGTTCGGATTAATCTAATCTTTAATGGTAATACTGTAAACATTTCCCATGTGCTTGATTTCTTGCTCTGTGTTTTATATTTCAGCTGGGACGAATGGGTACCTGAAAGCAGAGTGCTGAAGTATGTGGACAGTAATCTGCAGAAACAGAAAGAGCTTCAGAGGGCCAATCAGTAAGTCTATTCTCCAACTTTTCCCATATTATTATGGCAAAATACAGTCATTGCCTAATGTTAATATAACATGGTGTTCTACATGATTAACTTTGAATATAAGACCTAATGTGTAACAACACACTGGGGCACACAGAACAGGCTGATATGTATGTCTACAAAAGAAAATAGAAAATGGTGTTTGTTAAATGTACTGCCTAAAGTCACCAACAGTAGTCTGTGTCCTAAAAATCTCCTGAAAACAGTCTGCATTTAATATGAATGATGTATTCTTAATTGTTTTCCTAATGTAGAGACCATTATGTAGAAGGAAGAATGAGGGGAGCTGCGCCAAATAAGAAGATACCTGCTCCACCGCAGAAAAATGATGTGTGAGTCATTGGTTATTCTACATGTCAGCTGCTGTGATTTGTCCAGTCTTTGTGATCTGATGCATGTTACGGATTTTTTAAATTATTATTTTAACACCTTTTGTCTTTTGTAGGAAAACCAAAAAGAACAAACAAAAGAGTAAGTGTGAATGTCCTGTTGTGTGTTTATATAGTAGACACCTTTTTTCAATGCATGCCCTCAAAAATCAATCGGCAGGTTTTTGTGTGTTTCTCTCAACTGGACAACAAGCTGTCGAGTAAATACAAGTATAATTAGTCATAGCATCATTTCACAATGACATGATTTACTTTATGATCTTGCAGCTCCTGGTGCAGGAGAAGGGACAAGTTCAGGAGGTGACCCAACTCACCCTCCACGAAAGAAGAGGGCACGCGTTGACCCAACTGTTGAAAGTGTAAGTTCACAATTAGTAATGATGTTTCTAATTGGTGGTTTCTATATTTCTTTGGAGACTGTCAAATAATACTGAGTTGAACTAAAGGGAAGAAGTCTATTTCTCTGTAGGAATGGTTTGGAGTTTTTTTTTAACTGCGTAACCGTTGTGTTAAATGTGTTCTGCTCAGGAGGAGACTTTTATCAATCGAGTAGAGGTTAAAGTAAAAATCCCAGAGGAGCTGAAACCATGGCTGGTGGATGACTGGGACCTGATTACACGGCAAAAACAGGTTTGTAACCTTAAAATCTACACTGTATTTTTCTTCATTAATATTATCAGATTTATTTCCAATATAACTGTTTCCTGCAGATCCTTAAAAGGCACATTTTATGAAAATGCCTGAAGTCAATCTTTCAAAATTCTTAAAAATGCCAAGACATGAGAAGTAGTAGTAATATCTTATTTCTTCTCTTATCCGGATAGCAGAACCAACAACACTGATTTATTTTTCAAGCTGGGTTGCTAAGAGCAAAGAATTCTCCGTCTGCTAGCTAGATGCCACTGTAGCTACACTGGGAAGTGCAAATTGACTATTTAACTAATGTATAAGACTCGTCGTTGTCATTCGGAGCAGAGAAGAAATTGACAGTTATCTAGTGCTGGTAAATTAACAGTGTAGGTTTTAGTTTGTCCTTGAAAAAATAAATTGCATGATTGCTACAATGCATTGTTTTAAGGAGGTTTCATCCTTATAACACACACCCAGTCTTTTGAAATGCTCTCAATCATGTTTGCATGCTCTGTACTGTACGGGGTATCGCTTTGTCGTTTGATTTAATTAAACCAAAAGAGCCCTGATGATGTTTTCAACGTTATTTATTTGTTTCTTTTTGTCCTTTTTTGTTTTATGCCTCCAGCTTTTCCACCTACCGGCCAAAAAGAGCGTCGATGCCGTCCTTGAAGATTATGCAAACTACAAGAAATCGAGAGGAAACTCTGACAGCAAGTAAAAATATACATTGTTGTTTTTTCAGTGATTGTTTTCATACCTGCTACTCTGTTATAGTTCGTGCAGGGTTAAAACTTGTTTTTCCTCCACTCTTCAGGGAGTTTGCTGTGAACGAGGTGGTTTCTGGTATCCGGGAGTATTTCAGTGTCATGCTGGGGACGCAACTTCTCTACAAATTTGAGAGGCCGCAGTACGCAGACATCCTGGCCAACCACCCAGATACATCTTTGTCTCAAATCTACGGCGCTCCTCACCTACTCCGACTCTTTGGTAAAAACACCTACACAACATTACTCTGCTGTGGTATTTCTATTATTGTTGAGAAGAGAAGCTTTAATGCGTTGCTACTTAAAGTAATCCCAGTAAAAGTTGAATTAGCACAATAACATATCTAATCACCAATGCACGCGGCTCATTTGTTGAACCCCAATGTTTAGCCGTTCTCAGACTTATGGGACATGGTGTGCATTAAAGGCAGCTGAAAAAGACATAATAAATAAACCGCTTTATTAGCATATTTGAAAAAGCTACAGTCCTTATCTAAACGCATAAAACGAGCAACGCAACATAATATTGAGAGGCTCTGGATCTTTTATTATTATTATTATTCGCGATGACACGCATGTCAATTGGATGTTGAATATGGTTCTGGTGTCCTGGGCCCTGTACCATACAGCATTCCTACGACTTAACTTGTGGTAAACTCACTTAAGCGCTCTGTCAGTATCACAGTTTTAATTGTTATCTCCATGAAAGCTACAGTGGGTCAGGTTGTGTTGCTGCTCACATGTACAACAAAAGAAGATTGAACACGTTTGTCTCGGCCTCTGAGCTGTAGCTGCTTAGCTTTATTGTTCGCATAAAACATCAAGTTGGCAAACAGATGTCTGCCTTTTCGGATGTATCGCAAATTAAAGTTAAAACACCTTAAAAAAATCAACATATAGAACATTGGTGCACAATTCAAGCCATCGATAATTCAATTCAGTTTATGTTGTATAATCCCAAATTTGCTACAATGAGTAAACTAAGACGTGTTGCTGTATCCTAACCTGCTATTGTAGTCTCTTCATCGCTTGAATTGCCTCCTTGAGGATAAGTGCAATTATGGCAGAGTTTCTAATGGTGATGTCATTCTAAATGAAGATGAGGTTTAAGTATGTTGTGTATAACATTCTTCTGCCTTTGTTTGGTTTTCAAAGTGAGAATTGGAGCTATGCTGGCGTACACTCCTCTGGATGAGAAGAGCCTTGCACTGCTGCTCAGTTATCTACAAGACTTCCTCAAGTGAGTATTCACAGAAGTCATTGAATAAGGCTCGTACTGATTGATATATTGCAGAAATCATTACAATGCTCCTCTATTCCAGGTATCTTGTAAAGAACTCTGCATCGCTCTTCAATGCAAGTGACTATGAAGTCGCCCCTCCAGAGTACCACCGCAAGGCTGTTTAAGGTTGTTTTTTAAGCCTTTGTGAGTTGAAGTTTGGAGTCAACGTTCGTACATGTCGAAAGGATGTGATTTCACAAAAAGCCTTTGGAGAACTGATTGTGTGAGATCTGTTGAATTATTAAGGAGGAAGAAGAAGAAGAAGAATCGGAGCACGATGTCACACTAATACCTGGACAAATTCATTTTCTTTCATGTGGAAAGCTGCTGAGTACGCTCTTCCTGTATTGGTATGTTTTTGAGTACCACTTTTTAGTTTCTATGATACTTGTTTTGTCCGGTGGTTTACCAAGATCTTTTGAAAAGGAATTTCATCATGATTATTTTTTGGTTTCCTGTCTTGGTTCAAATGCTGGCTAAATTTGTCTTGTAGGCTATCATCATTTTCTAATAAAAACCTCATTCTCAAGATGTTTGTCTCAATATATCAAATGTAAGAAGGTTAGATCAAGCTGGGATTTATTGTCCATCTTTTTATCTGTTTAAAAAAATGCTTGTTATTGGTACTGTTGTTGCTGACGGCAGTACATCCTTCTAACCGGAGCTTATTGGAGTCATACATGCTTTAATCTCTGGTGCATTCATTTCATAGACAAAAGTGAATGTATACTAGTGTACATTTTGTCTAAAACGTCATCGAGTTCAGAGAAGAACTGTGTTGGGCTATTACTTTGAGTATCCATAAACTAATTGTTTGAAACTACAGTAACTAAGTCTCCATATATTTAGTGGTAATTTCTCCACGAGGAGCTGATATCAATGTGAAACCAAAACTAAGGCTTTCTGCTTATTGCATGATTACTTTTGCATTAATTTAAATTGAATATGGAAAAACAAGAATTAGAGAGACCCGTGGAGAGAGGCCTGGCTCAGACTAATCAAAACCAAGTTTTCTCTCATTTGGGAGCGAGTTTTGACCTTTTTGCCTCATCTTTTTGTTGGCTTTATATTCTAAAATAGTCAAATCTGATTTAGTATAAACATACAAAACAATGATTTGATTATCCGGTTTCCAGTACATGCGTGTCAAGGTCAGTAGCCACACGATTCAAATTAAATGTCGTCATGCTGTGAGTTACATGATGCCATGAAACTAGCAGGACAGGCAGCGAGGAAGACTAATCAGGCAAAGGTGAACACAGGTGTGTCAAAATAGTACGAGGTCCCTTTCTGTTGGGCTGGGGTAGATCTGTGCCAGTCCGACTTAATTAGAACTAAGCCGTCGCTAAAGGCTCTGAAACTCGCAATTGATGTTATTGCAGGTGAAGATGCCTTACTTTTTTTATTTAAATGACCAAACGGATGACTTAGTATGAATTGGACAGATGGTCTTAATTTAACGACTTAAGAGAAACGTTCTCAGGCCTGTTAGTTCTGCCTGAACACTTTTATTATTGCCCCCGTATTCACATCATATCCAGCAAAGTGGGGAATGTGCTCCAACGCCGAGGTTACAAAGACACCTGTGAGTTTGTTCCTCTCATAATGTGTGAGATCATTTTCCTGCTCTGATGGTTTGGAGTCATCAGTCCAGGTTCTCCTGCTGCCAGTGATGGAATAACATCCCGGTGATGGAAAGCATGTGGTGCAGTCAAGAACAAAGAAAAGTAATAGGTTATTGAAACCTTCGTCCTCATCCTGACCTCTCTGGACTCGACTGTGTTCAGTAGAATCCCCCCTTCCACTTTTCCACTATTGTGACTTGCCTGACATGAAAAAGAGAAGCATAATATTAGTTTCAGACTGATTTGTGGTTTTGCCTGTGTCAGCTGCTCGCAGTTATTATGGCAAGAACAATTCAGACCGTTTCAAGAAGAATTTATTTAATCCAATTTCCCCTCGCCTTAACCCTGACCATATGTTTTCACTGGCGTGTGTTCTCCGATCGCAGCCCCCGATGGCTTTTAACAGCCCATCAGAAAGTCTGATGCGTGACACAGGACTCCTCTGCAGTTCCCTTCAGGGAGACGCCTCGGTGCCGGCTCCTTGCTTGGCTCCTTGCTTGGCTCCTTGGCTGCTGTGATTAACACTTTACACACATGGCGTTGCATGCAGGGTCAGCAAGAGGCCTTCTTCTGGAGTGAGGGCCTTCATGGGACCCTGGTGACGCAGAGCCACAGTGCTTTCATAGCCCCACAGATGAGAGGGGCCTGTGCATGATACGGCCACAGCTAATGGGGCCGGGCTACGCCTGAGTGATGGTTTCAGCAGGTTTCCCTGCTTGTGCTGGTCCGCCAACCAAACGACTCACTTCAGACCGGAATGCAGGAACCGCTTGACTCAGGGATTTCAGAGGTTTTTTTTCTTTTTCAGGCAGTTAGTTCATTGCTCTTTTGGGACGACTGAAGGATTTAACAGCATATTTTAGCATTTATGTGGCTCTGTTTTAAATATTAAGGCAAATACGAGTTTGCTCTCATATAAATATCTAATATCTATTCATTCAAATAGATATTTTACATGAGTTTCTCCATTTTACACTTAGCCCACCTTATACTTCTACTCCGCTAGCATTACATTCTGGAGTGAAAAGGAAATCACTCTGCATTTTAAAAACATAAACAAATTGGAAATGGCCTAAGTCTGTCCACAGGCCACACAAATCCACCTTCCAGCGCCAAACTCTGCAAATAACACATCACGTCTTGTTAGTTTAATCCGTACAAAAGTGTATACAAAACAAATGCCGTATTCCTGGAAGTTTCTGCATGTTGCCAGGCAACTAGTCTGACCAAGACATCGTCTGTTACATAACCATTAAAGATATCAAATAAGCATTTTCCCAAAATGTCAAATCTTTCCCTTTTGAAACCTGAAATACATGATTTGTTGTTGTTGTTGTTGTTGTTGTTGATTTGACCACTTGGTGCAGTAAAAACAAGCTGTGAACACCATACATCAGCTTTAAAGTTCATAAGAGCTTGAAAGCAAACAGGTGCCTAATAAGCCTGTTTGCATCCAGCAGTTAAGGAGGAACTATCATTCATTTGGAGTCAAGTCTCTGCAGCTCTGCTTTTGCCAGAGAGGTATCTGTCTCTTGAGCCGCTGACGTCTTAAGTCTCAACTATGTTCTCTAGCTCGTCGCTAACGTAACTGTGTGTCTGCTGTGTGGTGTTGAGCAGGTAATGTGGCTGTCATGGAGGGTTTACTGTTTTACCGAAAACACAGTAAAGTTGTGGGGCCTGCCACTCAGCCAGGTAATCCTCCATAAAGCCGAGGGCAGGGTCAGATTCATGTGAATTATTATTGGGATGTTTCACAATATAATTTGATGCATTGCAATTCTTAAAAAATAAGCAATTATAGCGGCTTTTAGTGAAAGATCTCAATACATTTTCCACCACTGAAAACAATGTTTGATTTGGTGTACTATTGTGTGACAGCCACCAGATGGCAGGATTTCATATAACAACTAAAGCGACACAGTCGTGCGTCTCTAGGTTATCCATTTGAGTGCCATGGTGGTATTTCTGAGGTGCTGGAAACTGACAGTATTGGCTCCTTTTATGATCATCAGAATTGTTTCAGCGATTTGTTTCTTCTCCCAGGAACACACATAAGAGACACACTCTAATACAAAGATTGTAGTCCAATTCCTCTCGGTCGTCTGGCTGAGATCTCCCCTCCCATTGAAAACAAATGTGATCAGTTTAACTGATTGATGAAAGACATTTTTCTCCTCCAGATCATATCCATCTGCTTCAGAATCTCTGAGGTGAAAAACCGTCTGTGTTTAATGTGGTTGTGAATGTTTCCCCACACTAGGAGTTAGTGGTAGACTAATTACACAGTGGGCATGCAGCCTCTGTAGCACACTGCTGCCAGAGCCTCGTGTGACTGTATGTCATTAGTATCGGGAAAAAAGCATTCGCCACAAAGGGCTGTGGTCACTCTGAGCCATTACAACATGAAAGAACATACCCCGCTCTTCTGGAAAAGGAATTTGCAAGACATAAACAGCCTGTAAAATGGAAAAACTACATCTGTGTCCATTTGTTTTCCTGAAAGACGGCCAGATTTGGTAATTCTTACTGAAATTCTTTCCAATAACAGAGAGCAGTCCAAATAAAGGGGAAGGACTGTTTGATCCATCTGTTTTCAATGCGGCGGCGTAGTGGTTTGGTGCACAGGATCTTGACTCATGGGAAACGATGAAACCGTGGAGGCTTCAGAGCATGTTGGGGCCTTTGCTCAATTTACACTCTGGTTTATTGTGTGTGTGGTGAGCGCCCATCAGGAACCCCCACCGAGCAGTGGTGGAAAGAAACCAAGTACATGTATATGTACGTTGTATGCTTCTTTATACTTCTACTCTACCACATTTTAGGGGTAAATATTGTACTTTTTACACCATTCATTTGACAGCTGTAGTATTTTTATACATTTGCTTGCTTATTAGGTTTTCTAATCTGACAAAAAAATGTGATACTATATCACTTGTGATGATCAGTAACTTCCTTTACATGAAATTAATTAATTAAATGATTTCAAAGTCTCATTGTGATTATCAATTTCAAGACATTGTGGAGACTTCAGATAGTTTTGTATTTTTTATTACTTTGACTTTTTTACCTCATCTCTGCCCCACAGTCATTATATTCTGGCATTATCTTTGTTTGTTTTAATCAAATTGTATAAACTGACTAATTCATGAATTAGTAAGTCTTTTTGGGAGAATAAGGAATATTTTTTTCGTGCTGAGAAGTTTATGTTTTCTGTTTGGACTACGTGAACAGTGCGTTCCAACCTTTTTGGCTTACGCCCTGTTAAAACAAAGCCATGTCTACTTGAATCCTCTCTTCTCTGGTTGTCAGTTATGTCCAGTTCAACCAGGTTTATTTAATATATCTTCAAGCAGATAAAAAAGCAGAGAGTCTAATGTTATGGTCGTTGTTCTGAGAGTCTGTAGTCAGACTCTGAGGTACTTTGAGCTAAATGCTTATGTGCTCACATGCTGATTATTAGGTAAAATGGTCGGTTTAGTTTGGCATACTGACATTCGGTGTTTAGCACTGAACACAAAGTGGGCCTACAACTGTGGCAGGAATGTCATTAGTTTTGCAAATATTTGGTCATAAGCCAAAGTATGGAGTAAATCAACTTGTTGGCCTCCTGGTGGGGCTAGGGGAAGATCAGGGGATCCCCCAAGTGAAGTCATCCTTAGGGGAACATGAATCTTTGTACATTGTTTGACAATAGAGACAAAGTTAGTTTGCATTTCATTGAAAACCAAAGTCCAGCCTCATGGCGGCGCTCCAGGAAAAGTCAGAAGATCAATAAAGTCGGTGGCGTTTGACCTCCAGAGAACACAAATGTCTGCCAAAAAAAGTTAATCCATTTAATAATAGTCTTTTGTCCGCTGTGTATCATTTGGGATCCCCTCCAGTGTGACTTATGACCCCTTGTTGGGCCGCTGAACAACAGGTTGCGAACAAGTGTCCTTGAATCACACTACACACCACTAACTGTTGAGACCTCACCTCAGACCGTAAGTGCCTGAGTCTAAGTGAGCCCGTCAATGAAATGTTAACTTAATCTCCAGGGACCTCACGATTAATAGAGTTCACCTTGCCAGGAAATGTAGCTTTCTTTTGATGTTGACAGGGGATCTAAAGGGCTGCGAACTGGCAGCTCAGAATACCTAATCAGATAACCCTCGGTCTCGCTCCCTCATTAGGCTGAATACTGAGCTAAACACCTTTTCATGTCACCTTTGTAAACAGTTTAGTGCGCACCTCTTTCATCTGCTGTTCCCCTGCGTCGCCCACAGCTTTGATCCCCGTCTCAGTGTCTGGGTATGATTGTGCCTCTGCACTAAAGATTTGTCTCTATGTTAATTCAGATTTTCTGATAAGACATTTCTGAAAGCTCCCTTTCAGAAATAATACAGGGCAGACGTGTCATTTAACCTTTGACACCTCTCGTGAGGGTTGGATCCGCTTTCCAGGATTTTGCAGTCTCATGGTTGAAAAACAAAAGGCTCAGATCTCAGGAAGCATCCTCCACACACACCCATTCATCAGGAGACTCTCGTCATGTGAGTTTAGCTGTGTCCTTCATATTTTCCCACAAATATGTATTAAATTATTCCCCAGAGTAAGAATTATACTCTTTATTTCATAGCTTTCCTCTTGGTTGCACTGCTTCCAGCCCCAGGTTGAGATTTGGAGGGCTGGTCTTTATGTTAGATCTTTTTTCCAATCATATTCAGCCATCATGTGTTGCCAGGGGTCTAAAATCTGCCCTCAGGCCTTCAGAATAAACAGTGCGGGCGCTTGTAGCTTAAAGTGAATGGAAATGAAAATGTAGGGTCAACCAATCAGCTTTAGAGTTGGCTATCGTAGGCCTGCTAGCTGGCTCCAGTGTTACACAGGAGCCAGCTAGCAGGCGTCGTGCGTGCACGTCTTTTGATTGGATTACCAATATTGAGAGGCGGGTCCTATGGGCAGGTATATGCAGAACCTCAGAACTAGGAAACTGAATTTGATAAACGAATTAATTCGCGTATTACTAAGCTGTTTTTTCAACCCAGAATGGCGGAAGGAGAAGAAGATATCGATTTGGTCGAGGATATAATTATAACGCCATTCTCAAGACGAACTTTAAGACCGACGCCGACGCTACAAAGCCCGTCACAGACGGGAAAGAGGTAGGCTATACATACACACTATATCTTCTCACTTGTTCATGTATACACAGAGTTTTCACAAAATGTTTAATCATGGACATTTGGTTTAAAGTCCTGGAAAGGTCCTGGAGATCCACTGGTCAGCATGTGTGTGAACCCGTCACAAACAGAACTGACAGCGCTTACTCGCGTGAGTTTACTAGCCCGACTGTTTGTGGCTTAACCCGTCATACGCGTCGTTGAGGGGGCGTGGTTTATCTCCGTTACTTTGCTCCGTGGAAAAATATTTTCCGCCATCCGCCACGGAATAATTAACCAATTTTTCTACGTTATACTTCTTGTGGAAATGCCACACACGTCGTAACATCTAGCGCCCCGGTGTGAATGACTTCCGCATCCAGCGTCACGAGAGCAGCAGCAGCCAATTAGATCCAACAGCGGAGCAGCTCAGCGCTGATTGGCTCTCACAACGCAGCGTTCTGGTTCTGTGCTGAGACGTCGCTAGTGACGTCACGGAGCACCGTTGTATATAGAGCAGACTCGAGCGCTGTTCTGAGGTCTACTTGAGGATCTGGGAGAGTCCTGGGGACCAGAATATGGTAACCAGGATTTGTACCCTAGGTACTCGTAGACTGGGGAGGAGGGGGGAGATAGATAGGTTCTCTGATATATACACATGTACATACATAAATACATGGTGAACTAATCTTACATTAGGTTGTTCAGCTGTAGTAAGACGGCTTGGTAGGCCTAGGTAGAAAATGCACGGCCCGCCACTGTTAACTAGTAATTCACACCTAATATCTAGTTTTATTCCATTTTATTAGCTTTGCTTAGTGAGATTAAAAGGAGCATTTAGGGGTGTACATGTTTAATATAAAGATGTTTTTGGCGGTGCACCAATGACACAGTGGAATATTCAGCTGGAGATTTTTTGATAATTATGAAGCTGTCATGTTTGAACCTGCAGAGGGCAGACTGAGCTCAGAGATCAGCCGTCGAGCTGTGAGCGAAGAGAGTGGAAGCTACTCTGTGTTACTCGTCGATTTCATTTTAATACAACAGCCCTGGAATATATCCTACCTTCAAGGAAATTGTAACATGTAGTTAAATGATCATGCCATTTAAAGTGAAAGGTAGACTAAATAATGGAAACACTTCTCAAGATAAACTGAATTGAATTGAATACAACATAACACAAAAAGGCTAAAAAAACCAGAAAATTACAATTTCATGAAGGTAACAGTTGTATTAGACTGCATTCATTTCAGCGAGGGGTACCTAACAATAAATATGAGTATGATGCACTTGTACTTGCATTGGCAACAAGGTAATACAAATACTTTCGATACTATATTATTATTATATTATATATGATCTATATATTATTATTATAATAATAATTAAAGGTTATTGAAAATATAGTAAAGTACACAGCAGTTCTTAATGAATTTCTAATTTAAAATGGTTAGCAGAACAGGCGTACAGCACATGTGTAGGAATGTAATGGTGATATCTCATTAGGAGGCCTGAACCGTGACGGTTACATCTCCTCCAACTGTGCTGCTGGTCCGGTCCTGGTTGAGTGATTCCTCCTGACCTGAGAGCGCCACAGCGTTGCCCTCGCTGTTCAAACTATCCGTGTAGCTTGTTGACAGCAGCTCCCTTCTGGGGCTGCCGGGGATTGGCCCGTTGCTGACCTCCTGCTAGTCCACTGGAGGAGAGGAAGAGAGTGGTTTGTACTGGGAGGAGAGGGTGAAGATGAGTGGAGTAATGAGTAGGAGTTTCATGACAGCTCTTGGCCTTGCCTCATACACACACACACACATTCACACACACACACACACACACACACACACACACACACACACACTTGGCACAGTTAATCTGAGGATTTTGAGGCTTTCTTCTCGTGCATTTCAACTTCGTGAGTCAAAGGGCGATGTGCTCATTTATTAAATTTCTACTTTCTTTTCATTTCCAGGTGCATTTTTATAAGTTATAATTAGTTGTCAGGTGTATAATAACAAACATATTTTGACGGTTGTTATTTAATTTGCAAGCTGATATAATGGAGTATGAGCTGGCTTTGTGTCCGACGGGGTGTGTTGACGACAGGAACAGAGAGCAGTGTATTATTATAATTTTAGTAGGAAATGATAGGTTCCCTCTACGCTCATAAATAGTCGAGCTATCATCACCGAGCAGCACACAACCCAATGGAGCTGAATAAGCACAGAATTGTGTGTTGTAGATCAAACAGAAATGGCAGACAATCAATTAATGATTAACAGACCATCTGTTGGTGGAGGCATTGTGAATATCAATACGCCTCCCCTTGGATGTTTAATCACCTGATACCATTGTGTTGGAACACAACAACACAGCTTTTGGAAGTGCTCTAGTGTCGGCAAGCTCAAATGTTTTGATCCACCTCCATGATGCTCATAAGATATGCACCGCTCCAGTGGAGAAAGATGTCCACGGGGCCCCGACAGTGAGGCGTGCATGCAGATATCTGCTCTGGCTGCTGCTGGAGATCCCACCCAAGGCCAGACTCCATTCATGCTGCAGCACGGAGGATGTTATGGATATGGCCTTGACAGCACGCTCTAACCCCAAGGCCTGAAGAGGGACAGGAAACAGTTGGCTCTTCGGTCGACTGAAGTGGTGCCTGGGACTTTCCCACACGCCCCCGGATCCTCCTCATTCAGCCGGGTCTGTGGTTGGAGCGTGTGTCTGCACCACTTCACACCAGGGGGAGGGAGAAGGGAGGGGGGTTGTGCAGGCAAGTCGGAGAAAACTTTTCAGAGGGGATTCACTGCCCCTTAACCGAGAGAACAGCATAAATTATTTGCGCTGGCAGATGCTCACAAACCCATATGCATGAATTTGTAGAGCTGGCAGGCTTTCTCTCAGCCAGACGTACTGGTTTTCACGATGCGTGCAGGAGCAGTTGTTATTCTGGCTGTTTTACAGAGAGCATTAATCTGAGCTGTCAGCACCACCAACCACTTTGGTGGAAATTATTTCACTCCTTAATAAGGGAACTCTGGTGCTGTATTACATATGGCGGTCAGGGCAACATTCTTGGTGGGTCTGTAATCATGTAGCTGTTCTCCAACAGTGGGCCTTCTGTGTTTGGCCTGTAGCGCCCTCTGTAACCCAGAGATGAAAAGAATACACCGACTAGACATTAAATGAAACAACTACCTCTCACATCCTCTCTGCTGTGGAGATGAAGGGTACTTCCTGCCAGGAAGTGGGAGAAATCCAATATTATATTGACTTGTCTCTGAATTCCTCTTAGTTATTAAACTGAAGCTGGACATGTTATTTTGACAACAGACTGTTTGCCCATGGGCTATTGTGTGAGACTTTGAAAACAGTTACAGCTTAATCATCAAAAGTTTAAATCCAGAAGGGTTGTGAACAAAATAACATAAACATCCAATAATATAATGCTGTCTATTCTGGTAAAAACTTAAATGAACATTTGATTATTCTACATATAGGTAGTCAACACTTCTCTGAGTCCTCACAAATGTAAATGTGTGCGTGCAAATTTTGTTTAGTGTTTTTAGTCTTTATGTATTGGAAAATGGATTAGGAAACGACCTGTGTCCTCTGTGGTCAGTCATGCTGGCTGGACGAAGCAGTGGTCATTACATGGGCTCTGGCATGCGATTAGTAGCAATTTGTGTTACATTTATAACCAATGTTTGTGAAACATCATCTTATTATTTTTCAGTGCCTTGTTATAGGTCTGTAGTCATAATTGTGTCACACCTGCATGTGAAGCACATAACATTAGGCATTGTATAATCAAGCTATCATCAGTGCTCCAAGATGCAAACAACAATAAAGGTAGAGTGAGACAACCTGTAACTGTCACGCTGTATCTCACTGCTGAGGCAGAAGTGACTTAGCCTTTTCTACGGGAGGGCTTTGGCAGACTGCCACTTGCTGTGGTCCCCCTGAGGGCTCTTACTGAATCAAAGAAAATGGGAATTACACATATTAAAGAGGGTAAACGTCAGTAATCACAGCACTGGGAGGATGCTTGAGGACTCATCAGGCCCGCTGCTGCTGCATTTTTAGAGACACTTGTTTCGAGGAGCCACGTTGTTTAGCAGCTGAAAGCACTACTGCGATGGAGCAAATGATACGCTTCAGGAAGGCATCCACCTTTGAGATTCACCGTCAACACACCTGTAGTTACTCTCTAACCGTCTCTTATCCACGCACTGATGGTGTGTACTGCAATGATAACAACATTTGACCTCCCACTCCATGAGTCATCCACCAGCCAGGTCACGTTACAGTCTGTCATGTCCATTATTGTCTTCTGTCCATCGATATTTCCAGCATGTTTGTCCTACACTGACCGCCTTGTGGTCCCTGACCGAGACGGGCTTGGTAGTTTCGACACGGAAAAGTGTGTTGGTTTGTCTGTCTGGTGAGCAGAGGTCACGCAGCAGTATGTTTGTTTGCCGGGTCAATCGAGTCCAATAACAGAGGAGGCCTGTGAGGAGAAGTGGTGGAGGGAGAAGCACTCATTAGTGGCCCTTCCTCCCTGTGTGTTCCTCTGCTGGTGGAAATGGCCAGACTACCAGGCCCTTTACCCTGACTCTCAGATAAGATGTCTGGAGTCGCTCCACGTGACTTAGTGCTGTTGGACAGAAAACAACCCTCAAGGGAAACTCAGGGAACCATCATAAATATTTAGGCACCAAAGAGCTTTATGGAGTTTGTTGTAAAAGGATTTATAGCCGCCTCGGAGGCGATGCATCAGTGTCAGAGGGCTTTAAGCAGTGTTTACAGCGTCACATGTGAATCCTCCCACAACTCTCGGCCAAGCCTGGAAAACTGAACCAAATAAGCACTTCAGCGGTAGGAATGCAAACATCACAACTTTTCCAAACAGGTTTCAGAAAACAGGTGTGAGCTTGGCGTCTTCTTGGTTCAAAAATGTTAATCTCCTGCACAGATGATTCACAAACAAGACAAGTCAGAGACCATATACGGGCCGATTTGGAAATTATGCCTCTGGGCCTTGTGAGGATTTGATACAATTATTCGCTAAATTAAACTGATGCTAACAACTAGAAAGACAACAACAAGACAGTCAACAAGCTTCTAGTAGCCGAGATGCATTTAGGGTAAAGAAATCATTTCACATTTAGGAAAAATATGCATATTCACTTCACTTTCATGAACTCTTTTGAGAGTTGGAGAATATTAATATCACTGAATTGTCTGAATTAGGAAGCTACCGCTAGCAGGCTGTTGGCTTAGTTTAGCATTAATACTCAAAACAGCTTTTTTAGGTTGATCTGGTAAACTTATAGTGAAGCAAACATTTGCTTATTTACACATCCAGCAGACACGAGCAATGTCATCGCTCGTTTGAAGTCATTTTTCTGGACAATTGGCATGTCCAATATGTACACTGCTTTTAGCCCTGCTTTTGGTCTCCACCAACTCCTGAGGGAAATATCTGTCTCTTTAGCTGCTAAATGCTCCACTCTATATTCACGAGCTAGGAACTAACTTTGTGTGTCTGCACTTTGGTGCTGGGCAGCTCTGTGCCGTGGGTTTTTGGAGCAGAGGAGCGCAGTGAGACTGAGGCAGAGCAGTAAAGTCATTGGCTGTAAAACCAAAACAAAAAGCTGAAAGAAGTTGCAGCCGACCGCCTCATGGAAATGAGGGGAACTGCAGAGTTGGCAGACAATTCTCTGTGGTTATGAGGAACCGCTTTCACATGCAAGTAGAAATGTTATCCATCGTTAATATTGAATAATACTCATTATAGCCGCTTTGTGCCTTGGAGAGCTGTAGTATTTAAATGTCAACCTGTGACATGTTAATCGCATACAAACTGAACCACTTTATGGGCATATGCTCTTATAACACCCACTTACCGAAACAGGTGTGAACAGGATTGCTGCGTATAGCTGATTAGTTATTCTTTCCTCAGTGGCAATCTAACGGTGAATTGCAACATCTGCACTTTTGCATCCCTGCTAAACAAATCACTTGTAGCACCAGGCCGCCTGTGCAGCCTCCGCCACGACTCTGCCGTAACCTTCGGCCTCCTCATTAATGTTGCATGAGGTGTTATCTGCATCCCTCTCATCTCGGCCTCCTGCCCCGGGTTCTATCCGGCCCCTCTCTTTCATCTCTATCCTCCAGTGCGGCCGGACATCTCGGTCCACCATCCACACACCACCGCTGCCTGTGTTGTCCTCTCTTCCCATCTTCCCCGGCTGCCCTACTTCTTCCCAGCAGGGTCACAGGATTGCTTCGTCCCAGATTGCTGGAGGATCAGGATTCCTCATCATCCTGTTATCTGTACATTTATCTGACAAGACAGAGGAGCGAGAGCAACCCCCGGCATCATTAAGCTTTAATGGACAGCCTAGAAATGAGGAAGAATCCATAAAAGCAGGAGCCTAACCAGAGTCTCTCTTTAATGCCTCTGATCGCCCTGACAGGATTATTAATCAGGAACTAAAGGAATTTAAAACCTTTGCTCTTGGCTTCCTCACTTAGAGTCTTTAGCTTGCACCATTACATAGCAACCCAGGGTCAGGAGGTCTGCTGCTAATTGGTTCTACAGGGTTTTGAATAACAATGAGCTGAGCCCAATTACTGAACTACAGAGAGGCGGAGATGAGAGGAGAAGGAGGGGGACCCAGTGGAACAGCCACATGGAGGGTGGAGGGAGGAGGAGACGGGGGGAGGCTGTTTCACCGCTGCCGTCTCTCGCCTCCTCAGAGTACGGATATTAATGAGATCAGTAAATGAGTGCTGGCAGAGACGGGGATGTGCTTCTGTGGAAAAACAGCCGTCCTGCCCCTGCAGGACATGAGCAGCAGCTCCTCATTCACTATTCCATTTGACTCCCGGATTCATACGAAATATGTGCACCTCAATCTTTTTGTCCCAGGTTTTCCTTTTTTTTGTAACTCATGTTCATTCATTCGTGATGTATTTTCATTTTCTTTCCTCCTACACAGAGGATCTGTTTCTGTGGCCTTTGATAGTTCCACTGTATTGCAGCCTGTCGTATAGCCTTTAATGCTGTCTTCAGGGGGCTGTATGGCTAATGTAGTTAGTCCCAGCCAGTTAGAGGCAGTTGGGCTGTAAATATGTGCTCCATATCTATAATGGCTACTGATTGGGCCTTATTTTTGTGGCCCCTGCTGCTTGGGTGGACATCAAGGCTTGTTTTTCACCCACTTACTCATACGCGCTGCTGCCGCCGCATATGCAGTGGATGGATTAGGCTGTGCAGTATCTGCACACTGTGTCTCTTCACTCTAGTGTGTCATGTAGTGTCCCCCTTGCCCTGATATTGCTGATGAAACTGGTTTGGATGAAGGCATTATCAGATTTAGAGAGCTAATTTGTTCCAGCGGCAAAAGGGCTCAGTGCTCAGTATTTCTTTTCATTTTTTTGTGCTCTTGAATACATTGCATCAATGTTGAGCTGTAGGACTTTCAAATTGATCTCTGCTTAAATAATCTCTTTCAAATTCATGAATTCACATCAAGCAATCCCCTCTTCTGAGCATTCATCACTTTCAATAAACCCTGGAGAAGCTGTCATTATGCCTCAACCGCCTCATCCTGCTCTAAACTGCTGTTCAAGGGCTGCAAATTGGAAATGTGATTTAAATATTGCTTGAAATGGATAGCTCATATTCACCTAAGCCCCTCATGCCAGGCTCTGTCATGCTATGAAAGCCGAGGATGTCGGCTGATGATCACTGTTCTTCCTGCACCGCGAGTCAAAGACATTAATTGCTGCTCGCAGAAGGTTTAGCCCTGACCTTTCCAGATCACAAGGCAAACAAAATTCTCTGTAGGCCCGCTACTCTGCACGCTTTCCTCACTTGTTCTTCATGGTTGGATTTCTCAGAGATGAGAAGGATTCTCTTTGCTTACACTTATAATCGGCTATAGAGCAGAGAAATACTCCAGCTGGAATGGGGAGGAGATAAATGCCTTAACTCCAGACTGCAAATGAACTACAAATCCTTGAGCTGGATTTCTGTTCATTCTTCAATTATGTAAGCGGCCATCTGTTTTTCTTTTTCCTACTCAACGGTGTCAGAGTGTGTGTATATACAAATATACTCTCGCCCAACAAGATGTATTATCTCTTTCAACATTCACAGCAGTGGTAAGAGTACGAGTGCACTTAGCACTGTTTCTTTAGCATGTCATGGACATATATAGTGGAGCCGAGAATTAATTCACAATTCCTCTCTTTGAGCTTCTCTGTGCTTTTATTTGACGTATAGCCCGTCCGGCCACGCCTGCATATTAGTGCATGTGAGTCCCAGTATGTGTGTCCCAAAGGCCAGCTAGCTGCCGCTCTGCACTGCCCTCGTACGGCGCTCAGACTCATGGCGTAGTCGTTTAAGTCTAGCACAATAACACAATTCAATACAATTTATTTAATATAGACCAAAATCTGAAATTTGCCTCAAAGTGCTTTACAATCCCTACACGTAGGACATCCTCTGTCCCGACCAGCGCCCCCCCATTCTCCCCTTGGTTAACACTCATATTTACAATGTCAACTGAAGTAACAAATCAAGTGAGAACTATTCTCATCGACTTCTTTACAATTTCTATTATTTTTCACAACCACAGGAGTCTCCCCCTGCTGACCATTAGAAATAATGCAAGTTTGAGGTGTTTCCGCATCGACTTCACGTTTCAGACCCCGAGGTTGCCGTCTGGCTCTAACCATTCGGCTATCTAAGCGCTCCTTGAACTCCTCGTTTCTAAGCAAACATTGAGTAAGCAAAGCACTCTCTGCTGATGATCACCTGAAAAAGAATATTCATCACTATTTATTTTATTGGCTTCATATAAATGTGTACACGGCTGTCTTGCAAATACACTTTTGAAATCCCTCCTCTGCAGTGTGCTTTGATGTGGATTATGTGTTGAATCTCATCATTTCAAAAATGTCTGTCAGTGCCATTCATTCCAAACAATCCTCTGAGCCTGTAATGTATTCTGAACTCTTGAATCTGCATATTTAGTTATTTTACTTTGTACTCCATGCTTATCATTTGGTGGTATGTAGTTTGATTGTTTGGTCCTTCCCTCCCTCCTCATCGGGTCCGACTCTTGGAGGGTATACACATGTGGGAGGGGATGGGTGGGAATCTTTGGCGGGTGTTTATGTGGATATGGATGGATTTGGATGTGTGCTGATTTTATTTTGTTGTAGATATATATATATATATTTTTTTCTCGATGTCAACGAATAATCTGTTTGTGGAAAATGCGAAATAAAAAGTTATAAAAAAAATATTTAAAAAAGAATCTGCATATTTGCATACTGTAACAGAGTTGCAGCTGTGGTCTCAGAAGAGTTTATCATTTTTTCACATTTATTTTGTCTCCCTAATTACCGAATTAATTCTGTTGTTTTGATTGTGGTGTTTACCATTTGCTTTGTGGAGGCGTAATCCTGTTCTATTTGTCTGTTTGAAGAAGGAGCAGTCGCACTGAATTATTCATGCTGCGCTCCAGCGACAGCACAGCCGTTTAAATGATGAAGGCATTCGTGAAATCCTCGCTCTTTTTCACACACACACACACACACACACGCACACTCTCTTTCTCTTTCTCACTCTCGCCTCTCTTTCACTGTGAGTGCCTGAGGCGGTGGAAGTGGGATGTAAGGAGGAGAGAGGATTTCACGAGGCTCACAAGCGCACCTCAAATGAGGCGATGGGAAAACATGTCCCTCTAATGTGTCTGACCGAGACTCCGAAAGGGACAGACTCAAAGCCACGTCTAATCTGACACCATTATGCGACCTTTCATCTCCACTTGTCACAGGAAACATTGCTCCACCCTGTGCATTGTACATGCCTGTGTCAGTCAGTCTGTGTGTGTGTGTGTGTGTGTGTGTGTGTTCCTGACCGGGCCGAGAGCAGGAATGTGGACACTTGAGTCGACACAGGCCCTCTGGAGTGCTGCTGATGTGTTAAAACGTGTCCACTGATTGGATATCGCTGTGTCATGTGGTGGCTGGGTGTCCACTTCACACCTTCAGCTGTGACTTTTTTCCAGTGTTGAGGATACTTGATAGAGCTCAAGTCAGAAGAACGGATGGATCTATTCGAGGGTTACTGGCATCTGGTCTGACTTTTTTTTAAAGAAATGCTGTGTCTTCACCCTAGTTGTGGTCTTAATGGTGTTCTCTCTTTCAAAGAGCTTTTCCTTTGGGAGGCGGAGGAGGAGGAGGGAGGTGATGTGCCCCTCCGGGGATTGTCTGTTTGTAGTGTTTACTCCAAAACCCTCAAGGACTACAGACACTTTCATCAGCACTAAGTAGAACATATACTTTCCCACCTGTGTTCTTCAGCTTTCCTCTCAAACTTCTGTGCATTAAAAAAATGAAAATATATCAGACACCTTGTTTCCCAGGTGTTACTTTTCTTTGTCTGTAAGGACACGTGGCAACGCATTCTCATTATACACTCGTTTAAAAGAGCATCCGCCACCACCAAACATCATTTGTTTGCAGTTTTTTCATGGTTTCCCCTCAGGACGACATTGTCCTTAAAATGAATAAATCACAACAATAGCTCTAGTTTTCCTGATGCCTCTTTCTTTTGATGATTGCAGGCTTGATGGACGTTATCAACCAACTCCAGGCTTCAAGAATACATGTATGTATGGTTTTATAAAAATAAAAAAAACAATGAATGTTGTTTTCTCTCTGTGGGCCTGTGGATTGTGCATTCTATTTGATCTGCCCTAAACATACATCTTTAATCTTGGCTGCAGGCTGTGTGAGAGGGAGTGTGTCACTGCTTCTCAACCGAGGCTTCAGGTCTGCCTTTCACAGCACTGCAGCCCCTGTGGGGGGCCTGCAGAGGGCAGCATACCAAACACAGCATCACTTCCGACAGCAGCTCCTTAACACCTGCACAGCACCACCACTACCACTACAGTTATCTTTATTAACATACATCTTCATGAACTCACTGGAGGAAGTCGGCGTAGAAAAGTAATGATGATAAAAATACAAAACACAACAGGCTGAGAATGAAACCATCATGTGCCCGCGGGGTGTTCTGCTGTTTGTACTGACACAGAGGACGAGTTATGCTAATTGAGAGTTATTTGCATAATTAGAGAGAAAAAACGTTAGCATTATTATTAGTGGAGAATAGCCAGACAGAGGATAATTTCAAGTTTCCCAGCAGGGTGCTATCAGAGAATAGAAGAGAAAAGGACACACTCTCTATGTTATTCCTGCTGTCTTTGATGCAGGCAGCATAATTCATCTAAGATACTTAGCCTGAGTACGCTTTAATGATGATGACTTTTCCCAATGTGATTTTTCAAAGTGTTTTATGTATTGTCTTCATAGCGGATGTGTTTGCTGTGGTAAATGTGAGGACGGCATATTAAGTTATCCACCTAAATGAGTTTTTTTCTTTCATGTTTAATGAGCCTTCACTTTTTACCACTTGGTGCAGACGTCTTCTTGCTGCTCCATGTGCATTGTGGTCGGGGCTCTTGTTCGGCTTTGTGTCGAGAGTGACGAGTGTTGGTGTCAGTGAAATATTGTGTGATACCACGGAGAGAGGGTTGAGAGGTGCACGTGGCCGGCTGGCATGGCTAGCCGGCCGCTCGGCCTCCCCGAGCTGTGAGTAAGTCGGCTGTGGTTATAGCGGGCACACAGGGCAGTCGCATCAGAGTGCTGAATCCATTAGTCCCTCAGCATGGTACCAGCAGGTCATTCAGGTTCAATAAGATCCTGTGATGCACCTTTCCTCGACACCTAAATCTGGTGAAGCTACAGCCGGTGGAAGTTGTCTTTCCCTCGGAGCGCAGAGCCTCCTGTGCTTTCTTTAAGACCGTGAACGATAGTTTATGCCGCAGTAAGTATTCCTTTCAACGGCTTTACAAGGCACTGGGGATTAAGAGACTGTACCACACTCATCTCATTTGTGTCAGGGCCGGGAAAGAGGAACACTCTAAATACACGCTGCACCAATGAGGCATATGGACTAGAGGAGACGAGGGCTCTCGGATGTGAGGGAGAAGCATTGCACCTGCCCCAGTTGTTCTCCACCAACATGGCCGTCTGTGCGGCGTCTGCTTCATGAAGGCAGCGAACATTCCCTCGCTTCAAAGGTTTCCCTGCTTATTTCATCTCTGTGCTCCAGCCCACGGCCAGAACCACGGATTAATATTTCAAAACATGTTTCTTGCTTGCACCCCCCCCCCCAGCCCCCTCTCGCTCCCCTCCTCTCTATACCTCCCCTCCCTCCGCTGCCCCCATCATCTCTCTCACACATAGCCCATTCCCTGTTCACCACTTATTCTCCTACTCCCCCCCCCCCCCCCATCCACCCACCAAACCTGCCCGCCTGCCTGCTCGTCGAAATGTGTGATATTTTTTCCATATCTCATGTTTTGCTGCTCCACTGCTTCCTTCAATCCAATCACCAGCGCGGTATGTTTTATGGATTAATAAGAAATGATCCTGGAATGTCCAGTCAGGCAGTTGAGGAGCCAAAAGCAGAAGGATGAAGCAATGAAACGAGAGGGGGGGGGGGGGGAGCGGGGCAGGGTGCCGTCTGCAATCGAGTTTTAATGAGTACCAAGGGGAATATCCTTTTTTCTTCTTCTTGGGGTATCCTTCTGGTGCATCGCTCTAAATCATTGTCACACAAACAAGGTATTTCCCATCATGCCTCTGGTTTGGCTTGGTAACTGTGTCATCCTGTGGCACAGGCGCCTTTCCGGCGCACCTGCTCCGCTATCCTAATTGAACAGATGATCTGCCAATTTGTCATGTTTATCTTCAGAGGCGTTCTGGCGTCAGTGCCCTGCTCTGCTCAGCCCCCTCAGAACACAGTGCAGATGTTAGCAGAGCTTTTTTTATGACATATCTTGTAGTCATTACTGAATAATTCATCGCCACATTCATGTCTTTAGGTAGCATCTCCGGCATCTTGCTCCGCTTTTTTTTTTGGCCCACTCTCTTTTCTTCCTTCTCCGGCTCCTCACAAGGGAAAACTTTATTATTCTCTCCGCTGACAGCAAAGTATACGGATAAAAGATAATTGCCTGGCTTGACTTAGCCATTGATATGAAAATAGGATTGAAATTATTCACTGTGGTTTAAAGGTTAGTTGAAGGTTATTATTCAGGAAAGGCATGGAGGAGAAGAGTCTTTCTGCGCAGCCGTGTGGCAGGCCTGACAAGACATCTCTGAAAGGCTAATATGCGGCGCGTGCTGCAAAGGCCATTCAATGAATAAACTGAAAGGGTCTCCTGAGATCTTAACACAGGAGAAGTCAATTATTTAGCAGCAAATTACAGCTCACTCTGTGCATAAACATGATATGCTCCAAATAATACGGTGAGCTTGATTTTCAACACACTCCAGTATCTCTTATTCAGATTATTGTTTGTCCTTTCCTTCAGCCTTTCATGCATGGTGCAATGTAATATGAATACCATAATGAAGAGGGAGAAGACTTTCTCAACCAGTTTAATGTATTCGATCCGTGGCATGCTTATAGGCTTGTTATGGTTCAGATGGACTTTGAACACGGGCTTAATAAATCACCTCCGCCAGCAGTCTTCTGATGTTTCTGCCTAAGAGCCGCTCTGATGTCTGGTTGGCCCGTCACTACTTACGCCAGTCTCCATTACCATGGCAACTGGGGGGATGTATGCAGGTAGCGTGCTGGAAGCTGGAAGAAGTCATGTCGTGCTGTTTAATAGCAGCTATACAGCAGCAGACAGCTCTCTCTCTCTCCCTCTCTCCCTCTCTCTCTCTGTCTGGAGACGGATGGTCCTTTGAAAATCTGTGTCTACAATAATATGTTTAGGTAGGAGTGTAAATATTCTCTCAAATTCACGATGCACGTGTTTCTTTCCAAATGTTTTCAGGCTTATTTTGTTTTCCTGTGTTACCAGTATGGTAGTAATCATGAGTTTGTCTTTATTTCTATAAAACTTTCCTATTTGTCTATATTTTGTGTAAATCTCTGTAAACAAATGTATTGATGTAAATGTTGTAATGTATTTTGTAATGTAAAACAACATAATATATCACATGCAGTTTTCAGACATGTCAACCGTCATGAGATGGAGCTGAGTCTGCCTTGGCGATACTTTCATTTGAATACATCAAAGAGAAGTGAGATGAGAGGCAGAAATGATCACACTCCTCGAGAATGTTATAGTTCACACCTCCTCCTCACCTGTTCCCTCTCTCTCTCTCACTCGCTCGATCCGATTTTCTGTCGGCCGAGGTTTCGGCGTCTTCATCCGAAGATGCAGGTGTGATCATTCACCCGTTCATACCTTACTCAAACTCTCTCCTCCCAAAATAGATTATTCAAATTCCCATCATCAGAAAGCATCGTTTTTCCTTCACTTTTCACAGACGTTTGTGAAAGCCATTCAGCTACACTGATCATGTGTCAATAGAAATGCACGAGTGCACATTCAGAAAACAGAAGACAGAGAATTTCAAGAATGTGGCTTCCCATTCCTCAGTTGGCTTTCATGTATCAGGGATCTGCCTGTTCCCTGATGCTCCTTTTGAAAATACTGATCAAACCAAGCTGACCTGGTGGCTGAATACCGTAATACTGTTGGTTATTGGAATATGTGCTTAAGGATTCAGTGGCGATGAAGTCTCACTGGGTCACACAGGGCCAGAGATAGACCTCCGGCCCTGATGATACACAGCCTGCTGTCGATATCGGTCTGCTCTTCTGTTTCAGCCTGGAGTGAAGATCACTGACACTGTCGCTCTCTCCCTCCTTCTTTCAGTCCATTCCTGCTCAGTGCAAAGAAATTGGATCATGTCCTTAAAGCTAAACACTTGGGGATGACGTTTTTTTTCTGAATCCCCAACCTGCTGGTGTGATTACAGTCAGATCGATACCTTGTGGTGTCGCCAGCCAGCTCACCCTGCTGGCACAGGAAATGATGCAATCCATCCGACTCTGACATTGACAGGCCCCAGAGAGGCGACAGCCTCACTTACTAAAAAAATGCTCTCCATTAGTTCGGCTGGGTGGCTTTGGCCTGACACTGTTATGCTAGCGAGGCTGTGACATTTGTGTTACGTGGATAGCAAATGCCTTTCTAATCACTTGCTTGCAGCGTAATTTGAATTTTCATCAACTTTGATGGACAGCTCCTGAAGAATTATCATCAAGAAAATGAAATCTTCCCTGACCCTGGATGCCACGGCTGCTGCTGCTCCCTGACGGTGTCCCACAGTGCCGGAGACAAAAGCTGTAGACGGCCGCACAGCGTCTCCCTCGGGCTGCTGCCCTTTAGCTGCTGTGCTGCAGCTCAGAGGTTAAACCTCGAGACTTTTCTCATCGTGTTGGAGAGGCCTAGTGATAGGCCACGTCCTTTCTCAGGCCTTTATAACACAGACCCTCTCTGCCAGGATGTGGTGCTCATATCCATGTCAGAGAACAGCAGCACTTTAGGGCATGAGTTTTTTCTTCTGGCTGAGCCAGCGTCTCTTAAACCCAAGCACTTGTATTGACCCACCTCTCATCTCTCTCCTTTCTCTCATCCCCCACTGTTTCCTTGTTTGAAACAATATAGCCTGCCTGTTGTTATTGATTCCAGAAGATTGGGCCGTGGTAAGTGCTCCTCTGAGTCTGGTGTTATATTAGGCAATTGTTCCAACAGCAGATGACAGGGCAGGGACGGTTTGGGCTGGCTCTAATAGGCCTGGTATTACGCGCGTGTTAATTGATTGGGCTGCAACACCAACACTGAGCCTTCACTTATGTATTATGACTAAATTGTTGTCGCCCAAACGGCTAAACGAGTGGTTTCATACTGTCAACATGCCTCATCACTTCATAATCATGAGAAGATAACAACAAGCACAAATGTGAAAAGTCATGTCAGTGAAGCAAATCTGAATGTTTACTAGTCTTAGTTCAAAAGGACAATTCTATACGTTGAATTGTGTTGTCGATAATGAAGCCTTACTTCAGCCGCTTGGCCCTGCAGAGTGCATCTGTGTCCGAGCTGCAGTCGGTGGCCAGACATTGTCAGCAGTATGAGCCCCGTACTGCATGGAGGGCTGTTTTATGGAACCGCCCGAAGTAAATGCTTCATTCATCCTGTCGGTCCGCCCTGGCCTCCATCTCCTCCTCTGTCGCACGCATGATTAAGACCAGCTTGAGGCATTTATCACAAGGCAAGAACATGGGTGTGGAGTTCAGGCAAATGGAAGCAGAGCCCACCCTACTTTGTGTTTATCTAGCTTGCAAACATGTCTCATTACTGCGACTTGTCAGTTACACGTCGGCAGAGAAATCCCTCCTCAGTTCTCCTGTCAGAGCGGCAGAATGTCTGTGGAAGTGATGACATTATTTTGACAGCCGTAATGCGTTATGCATCTAATACCATGAGCAGCGAGTGGTCATCGCTTGTGTCTGTGCGTTTTTATTTTGGTCAAGTGAATCCCACTAGATTCCATTTCCAATAACAGCAGATTCTGCTGTGGTTGCAGTTCAGTTGAGGGGTAATTTGCTAATGGCATGGCCCTTATTAGAAAGCAATTATTATTAATTACCAGTGGGTGATACAAGAGCTGATTTAGTCCTTAAAGCCCACAGGTTTTCTGCCAGTGTGGCCAGTGTGTGTATGTGCATATGTGTGTGTGTGTGTGTGTGTCCATGCTGTCTTTCTCAGAGATGATTGCCAGCCCCACACCATCGCCCTCACCTCCCACTGGCCGGCTGCCAAGCAGCGACATTGTCATTATCAGTCTGCCAGAGGGCTGGGTAAACGTCATTATTGTAGCTTGTGGATTCCTCCAGGGAATCAGCAGCTACCCGATTAATTTCTTTAACAGCCTGGGAAATATTTGTTGCATCACCAGCCCGGTTCACGGCAAACATCTATCGCTGCCGTGCAATTAACGACATAGATCATTTACATAGTCACGGAGCTAATTTTCATAACGTTCCCTTTATTATCAGAGGCAGAAATTAACCCGGGAATTTATTTACACACCCACTGCAAATGGTAACAGTGTGCTAATTGGCTGTTAGATGATTAATAAGCTTATAGCACATGCTAATGAATGGTGCACTCACTGTTTCAGAGGTGCTCCAGCACCGTGCTTGTGTTTTGGCAACTTAATTAGACGGATAATTATGTACTTGTTGCGCTCGCTCAAGCAAATACCATCAAACATTAAAAAAGATTAAACTGGCTTGCATTGCTATGAGCTTGTGTTGGTTCTATACATTCTGTTTTGTTATAAATGGCGATATTACGTTACGGCTCTGAAGTGTGTCTCTAAAGTAACACAGAGTTATACTATAGGCCACCATGCAGATAACTGATGCAGTTTAATGTGTTAATCAATAGTAAATAATGAAGAAATTAGTGGCTATAACCAACACATTTAAATGTTTTCTTTCTCATTATTACATAATTTTGCATATGTAAAGAAAGTAAAATAACTAAAAGCCTAAATTGCCTGTGCAATTTGCTGATAGGATTTGAATGACAATCAAGAAATGTCTACTGCATCTGCATTGTTTCCCTTTGTTAATTTTTTGATAATTTAATATTCATAAAGCTGTTGCACTTAAAAGACTGTCCACTCTTAAATCAAGTCCCAGTTCTTTACAGCAAAGACCAAATAATATCTGATGACAAGGCAGGTTTTTCTCAGGAGAGTGCTTTCATTGACTGTATAATATGTTGTGTAACCAACCGTGTGACACATGTCGTTGGCTCACTGGTTGCAGGGGGAGGATAGCAATAAAGCACATTTATTTTCATGTTAAAAGTTCTGTTTTCTCCAAATATACAGCAGCACTTTGTAGATAATTACTGCAACTTTACTTCCTCACATAAAACACCATTTGGAGCAGCTCGGTCTTTACAGAGAATTCATTTGGTGGTTTTGTTTTCCATCCACTCTCCATAGAATAAAAGTCAGTGGTTGTCTGTGGTGGTGAATCCTCTGGGAATACTGGCTATGAATATTTGATGTAAATCCTCCTTTTTATCACTGACACGGCTCAGAGCAGCAATCCTCATTGATCTGGTGTTATAATCACAGTTTAAAGGAACTCTCCCTAAACAATTCCCTGATTAAAGCCCTGTTTATTCGCTCCGCTCATGTCCAAGTGAGACTCACACTCAGGCATTGAAGAAAGCCCCCGTTGGATGAACAGGGCTGCGAACACACGGTCTTTAATGTGGCTCCCACTGGCTATTGTGAACATCAAGCCTCTGGACCTGTTTCAACTCATTAGCTCCCAAACTTGGCCTGAATCTAACATGGCATGCTAATGAACTGAGGCGATACAACAAGGATAAAAAAGTGCAACAAACATTTTCCAGGATATTCAACAGATTTGTTTCCTGTGGTCACATCTGCACAAAAAGGTGAATTTGTAATATATTTTAATTCCAATTCAATCATAGCGTACACATTTTCTGCTTTCTCAGATATATTACCTTTACTCAGAGGTTCACTGGATCCCAATCCTGAATGCTGATTGGAGAAACTTAAATACTGGCCCCTTTCACTCTGCAGAGATAAATACTTAAACTGCAAGCCAATGGTATTTCAATGGGCTCTTGGCCTCCTGTCAAACCTCCATTTGTGAGCTTAAATGATTAGTGAATTTCATCTTAATTGCAATAAAGACGAGCCAAGCCCAGAGTTCATTCTCATCTTGTTCGGTTTGCCAATTATGGATGTGGCTGGCAACTCCGTGGCTTCCACGTCTCATTTCTCAAACCCATAATGTCCCCGCAGCAGAGGAGACTGAGGCGTGCCCAACGTCCCACTGCTGTGCTCAAAATGAGGCAGATGAGATTGCTCTGTGTGCATGAAGACGGTTTCACCTAATATTAACTCTGAGCCTGCACCATGCATACTAATCATATGGATATGTTCTTTCATAGGAACTATAGCTGTCACCTTCATTAGTGTTTCAAGGGACACGATTGATATTCCAGACTAGTTTACCAAGAGACTTGTGAGACTGATAACTGTGACAGAGACTCAATAGCTTCATAACTGTGACAAAGAATCACTAGCTTCTCCTTCCAAGGTCTGTCTGTACTGAAGAATAAGCTCAATATATTTCACTTCCATACATGAGAAACAGGACAAAGAGGGATATTGTTGCTTGCATTCACTTACAGAGGTACTGTTAACTCATGTTTTCCCATATCCGATTACATTTGATCTCTTCATCCATGTGCTAAAGATAATTTGTTCCAGTTCTCAGAGTTTTGATTATCCTGGTAGCAAGGACAGAAAGATAGAGAGGCTATAGCCGCCCCAAGTAATTAAATTATCCCTGAATGGCTAATTGGATCAATTTAGAAGGCAGACACTGTCAAGGATAAGAGTAATCATCTATGCAGTCGCAATCTTTTATTGCCTAGACACATCTTGTAAAAAGACAAGGTGTGATCCCGAAGGTTAATGTAATTACTGTCCAATTCTCTCAGTCACTGTGCACAATAATGCTAATTAATCTAAGATCTCTGGACTATAATGAAGCGCGACAAGCCAGGTAATGCTGATTATAGTATTTAGGACATGTCTGGATGTTCTCTGCTATTTCCACATCCTAAACTCGGTGATGATGCTACAATTAGCCCACTCATTACTCACACTTGTACACGACTATTGGCTTTAAAGCATTCAATCCAATGCAAAGTGAGTATATTTTGTTCTCATCTGCATGGCGTTTTAGTATGATAGTCATGCATCTTACCCCAATAAAGAAGTGATTTACATTTCATCCAAGGCGAGCTCTCTGGGCCCAGCGAGGTGTAAAGCAATGTAATGAGAGAGAGACTTGGCTTATGAACAGAGCATTCATATTCATTAGCAGCACGCATTAACATATGATGCCCGTGACAGATCTGTGATGCATGTTTTATGAATGCAGTTAATGGCACACTGACAGCACGGCAGGCCGTAAAGGACCAGAGCAATCCACCAAATGAAAGCCACAGAGCAGTGGGACGATTATTGATTCTCCCCTGTGTCCTATTGATCTCTGACGTTTTCATCTGGCACAGAGCTGCTAATCTGCTGTGTATCAGAGAGACACCCACAGTGCAGCCCATTGACTCTACTATCAATAGCCACAAAGCTGGATATCATTAAATCCTCATCACTTTGTTCCGCCACAGACGACTGAGCACTCTGCCTGACCTCTGAATAACCACTGTCCACTGGCTGGTTTATGGTGTGTGACATTTACTGCCGCCTTTTTTAATAGGCCAGTGTAACATCTCCGCTGTACACATAACTGATATTGACCACTGCCTCAAAGTGAGTGACTCGACACGGTTGTATCCCATCAACTGATCACATATCGTATGTATTCTGCTCTTGCTTGTACAGGTTAGCTTAGCATATGGCTAACAGTAGATCCATAAAATAAGGACCTGGAAATCCGTAGCAAGGCTTTTAGTGAGAAATGCTCATCGCGATTAGCATGTAATGCTACAACACAAATGTCATAATAAAACAGGAGATACACAGAGAATATATTGTCGTGGGTATTTACATGGTGCAAACAGAAATACTTACAGACTTAGACCTTTAAAAGGTTACCAGACATTAATTGTGAAAAGTAGCTGCAGCATGTCCTCTCAGAAACAAAGGGAACTACCTACGGCAAGAGGGGAGGGATAAATATAAAAAAGGGAATGCAATTACATTGGACACCACTTGGCGTCTCTGATGCAACACATGAACATGGGGAGCATAACGGTCTGTCACCCACCAACTACGGAAAGAGCGTTCAGGCTTTGTCAGCAAACACGGGCTACATCTTTCTATTTGTCGTCAGGGCAAATGTTAGAAAGACATTACAAGCTTATTGAAACCGAGTCTGCACGTTTTACGGAATCTGGGTAAATTTAAATGTGCACCGCACTGACTTTACAAGTCAAGATTAGTTTGAGGCTCATGGGTCGTTAAAACAGCTGAATAATATCTACCGTGGATCTGGAGGGAAGGGTTCAGTATGGGAAAATAACCCTGAAGATATCACGGTGATGTCATCAGGCTTGCTTGGGCTTGGAATAAGATTTATAACAGAAAGCCTGTTACAGAATGTAGTTCAAAGTTATGGTTGTTTGATTTTGATCCATTTTTTAACATGATGAGCAACCTTTAACATAAAGAGGAAGACAATTTCCTGCTGGCTCACTTGACATGAATAAGCCATTCATATTAATGAGTATTTTTATATTATCGTCACTATTTCTAAACTGCAGTTACCGGGGTAACGGTGATTTCTAAAAGGACTCCTAAGCACGGCGACTCCAATGAGAAGCATATTTCAGTGCTGAAAGTACAGGAGCAGACATCCCCCTCCCCCCACACCCCAGAGAGTGGAGCACTAGGGGGCAAGGACGGGTGATGAGGGGATCGATGGTGCTTAAGGTGTGGGGGTGACAAGGACAGGTGCAGGGGAGTGCTGCACCACGGTCCATTAGAGACGGAGACTCCCTGCTGAGAGCAGACAGCATGATAAACCCATTCAGCTCTGATAATAGTGCGGCTGATCAATAGCCTGTCTGCTCGCTGTCCCTAAGGGGCGCGCCGGAGCAGCTGACCCCCAGGTCGTCTATGTATGTATGTGTGTGTGGGGGTGGGGGTGGGGGGGATGGTGCAACACTATCACTGAATCAGACGGAGCATCACTTTGCCCTTTTGACCTTTCTGCCTTACCCCATCTTCATAGAGTAATAGAATCAACCAAGCATATCCAATTAGTATCTGCATGTCCTTCACTTAAGCTCCTAATGGTTTATTCATAGTACATAGGGGACATTTTCACTTCCTCCCATGTCATTCTTACTGAGAGTGTACTTTCTTCCAGCCGCCTCTGTCCTGCACTCCTCTTCCCTGTGGAGAAGTTCTCCCAGTGAGTGTACCGTTGGGTGATCGTTACTCTTACCTGTAGCAAGTAGAGCAGAAACAATGAGTCTCATATTAATCTGCAATTATTTATTAGTTGTCACGTTTTAGGTAAACAGCCTCTCAAAAGTGAGGTGTTGCTGCCTGTTATTGTCTCCATGTCAGTGAATGCAATATTTTGGGTTTTTGGACTGTTGGCTGGATAAAACAACACATCTGAAGATACCCTTTGTTTATTTTTATTTTCTAACTTGTAGAGACATTGGTTTCCAAATGTATATTTCAACAGTAATGTAAAGCAAGTATGTTTGTACTGTACTGAAGTACCATTTTGAACCACTTATACTTCATTTCCATTGTGTATAACTTTACACAATTATATATTGTACTTTTTATTCCACTGCATTTGTGTGACAGCTATACATTTTACTTATTCATATTCCACATAAAGGTCACATAATCTGTTTCTCAAATAAAACACCGTAATAGTTTTACCACTGATTATCTTTGTACTTAACCAAATATGTTCACTCCTATGTCCTGTTAATGTGTGTCGGGTTGTAAAATGTTCAGCAGGAGATGTTTGAAGGTCCTCGCTGTGACTGTGAGGAAATATGAGGGATTAGAGAAAAATATCAGTGGGGAAACTGACAGCCTTTGACCTACCGGGTTGGAATACCACCACTTTAATTACTGAAACACTGATCTAAAGATATCAGGGACATTATTGAATTATTGAAAAAAATCCAAGGCGAGTATTAGGGGCCTTGAAATAGAAAATTCCTCCACCTGTTACACAGATACACAATTGCATATCGAATTCTATTTTATATCGATTTTATTTTTTGTCTGAGTATACGGAGTTTGTCAGGATTCACTAATAAACTAATTGTCACAATGAAAGAAACCTAATCTCATTAAAAAGCAGGACATGTTGGGGTTGAAGCGAGTATCTGAACGTAGAAAGAAGAGGAAGCAATCGTGTTTCAGCAAGTGGTTGCAGCGCTGCACGGATTTGGAAAAACAAGAGCTGAGGCACACCCACACACTGTCGTGTTGTCACTCACTGAGTCGAGACCACATGTGTGCTCTGAAGTCCTTTCCTCTTAACGTGCCTGCGTTATCTCACAGCTACGGTTGTGGCTTCAATGGCGGTGAGACATCCTGACTTGGAAAGTGAGACTCCATATCTTGAGCAACCCCACAAGCCATAAACCACAGGCAGCAGCTTCTGCAGCCCAGCTTGCTGTGACTTCAAACACTAACAAGCTGGAATAACATTTTGCTTGGGGTGGCTTCCCTTGACGGCTCCCAGCTGCTGGCAAGCTGATGGAAGGAAGACAAGATTTATTACAGGCCTTGTAGCATTTGGATAAAACCTTACCGCATCGTATAGAAACTGTGGGATCACAGAATGTGTCATTACTGCTTTTTTTCTCTCTAGATCAGCACAAGATCCGGGGTGGAATCAATCCCTCGGAAAATCAATTTCCATGTCTGTGCTTGCGTCCTGCTGTCAGTGGTTTTTGAAAGCTGTGTGTGGAATTAAATTGACATTTGAGGTTGATGGTGAATTACTTTAAAACCTGCTTCAATTTAAATGATACTGTAAAGCCAGAATTAAATGCTTTACCACCGGCATAGAAATTAGAGGAGTAAAACGCACTAGAGTTGAATCTTCACACTGTGAGACAAGCTCTCATGCTACGTGGTTTCCGCTCTTATATGGTTTGTCAAGATCTGTTTTACACTGTCGGTCGTCGAGCTATTTCATAACAGGAAATGTGAGGTGATGACGAACCGACGATATGACCCAAAAGCACCCTCTATGTGGGACTGCAGGAGTACAGATGGGATGACAAAGTGCAGATATGTGGGTGTTTGGATTCAGAAAATGTCTACATATTGGCCCGAGGACATGAATTGTCTCCACTGAATCACCCTCCCATGAATGTTAAAGAAACAAAAAGGATACTTACCTTAACTCAACAGGTCTGAACAGATTGTGCTGTCTCAGTTCAGTGTTACTTCATACATGTAAGACAAGGAAGTGAACACACGGGTGAGCAACGCAGTTTCACCACAGAAAAACAAGAAGTGGGTTGAAAGTATATGAGGAGCTTTTCAGTTACTAGAGGAGCTTGTGAGCTGTCATCAGTGCTGTTGAAAGGTCAAGTAGTGTGTATGCGTGCGTGTGTGTGTGTGTGTGTATGTGTGTGTGTACATATGGTAGGACATCAGTTCTGCTCGGCTGCAAACACTCCAGCATTGCAAATCTATCACAGATGCACCGGCAGAGCGTCTCAGGGCTGGGAGGTGATGTGACACTCGAACCCATGCCTCCATATTGCCATTGTTTTTTTTTTTACACGTGATCTGTCTTCACCCCGACTTCAATGCATAATTCAATACAGCAGTGGCTCAAATGACATTAGAGGCCATAGCTGCACATGTCTAGTATAAAAGGCACGCTGGCTTGTTTTGATTGTAATGAAATTATGATGAGGAGGTTTGTTTAAAACACATCAACAGGAGTTGATTGTTGCAGGAAACGTGCTGTTTATCCTCCTGAGAAATGGAGATGAGAAGATGCTAGGACCACCCACCTGGACTTGAATATGAGGCCGGCAGACTGCGGCCGCAGAGCAATGAGCCCTCTCTTACCAGATAAATCTCTGCTTTCATGAACCACATGAGAAGGGTTTACATCTGCAGAACATTTCAGACGACGTTGGGACTCAGTGCAACTTACAATTTGAACATCAGAGAGCTGTGAAGAGGTGGAAATTAGGGATTTGGGTCTGTATGATGGAAAGTTGTGTGGTTACACAAAACCGGATGAGTGAAGGCAGGTTATTCATCCGAGCTGGGTGGATTAAACAGGACACCTGTCTGCCTCAGCAGCTGTGTGTATGTCTGTCTGTCTCACTGTAAAACTATCTTACCCCTTCTGGAATGTAAAATGTGAATGATCTCAGATGATCAGTGATCTTCTTGTCTTTGTGATGCAAGGGTGACCTATGTATCTCAGACGGGCTAAATTAAGTTCAGAAACAGAAGTTGTTGTTGTTGGTGGGGTTTTTCTTCCCACATTATTTAGATTCATAACTGCAAGTCAAGCTGCATTGCACTAAAAATAACAAAGGAGCAGCAGCAGCGCTCACGGTTCTGTGATTGTATTGATTTTGATAGCTGGCCCGAGTGTTTGTGTGGCTTGGGGTGTATTTTATCGAGAGCAGTAAAATAACAAAGGAGATGGGCTGGAAGTTCTCTATGTATACCAATCAGAATTTATAAATTGCTCCATTACCTTTATTTCCCTTGGTTACTCTGGGAACATTAGCAATTATTCTCTCATGGGCTTGGCTCATAAAACTAATAATCTGGTGATTTAGTGCCTCATGGCACGGTGCACCCAGTCTAGCCCACTCTAATCCATTCATCTTGCCACCTATTAGTTTTATTTTGGAGGGACAAATTGCTTTTCAAGAGAAAATGGGTCAATAGGTGTCCTCTATTAGAAATTGCTAACAATGTAACTGTTTTTGTGTGCATATGTGTGTTTGGTAGAGTGGCGCTGGCTGATTATCATTCTATTTGCATACTAGGAGGTTGCTTCAATTATCTTTCATGGGCCGTATGGCAAATTGCAAATAGCCAAGGTTATATATGCAACACTTAATGTATTCTGTATTTGCCTCGGTGCAAGCGTGTGCGTGCGTGTGTGTGTGTGTGTGTGTGTGCAGTCTTATGAACATCTACGTGTGCTGCAAAATGAAGTCAACATTGTTATATTTCTTTTCTTCTTCTTTCTTTCGGGTGTGATCATGGAGATGGATGTCAGTGTCTGAGAGCCAAGAGGACTTCTGCTGCATGGTGGCTCCAGCCCATTTTTCCATTAGCGACTCCCTTGGGAGAGAAATACCTGGAATCTGGGGAGACGGACCCAGATTAGCTCATAAATCACCACCCTGGGGGCCGAGGCAAACAGTGACATCATCACTCTGAGACCTTCAGTCCCGGGATCCGGCTGACGGTGCAGTCCAGCAACAGTCGCTTCCAGCTGATATGAGTTGGCAGCAGATTGTGCTACAACACATTCTTCCCAAAAATGTCAGGGTTACTTAACATCTGTGTCACTTTAGTAAGTTTGTCATGTCAGTGACTTAATCTGTTTATTTTGTCTGAAAACAAAAACGTTAACGTTTAATTTTCCGTGTAGAAATGAACCAGCTCTACATTCAGGTATGCATTAAAAAACATGCGATGGAAACGCCTGAGTGTGATTGATAGTAACATACAAGCATCCATTCCCATGCTGCCACAGTACAAATCCTGCCGTGTTTCTGCTGCTGCTGCTCGGTGGCGGCCGCTGGCTGTGAAGTGGCTGTTTGTGAGGCCCAGTGTGTAGTCTGTAATAAGGCCTTTGGATCCCTCATTCCCTCCCACATACACACACACTCAGAGGTCTGTGGTCACACAGCTGGCCCCGGCTGGCCAACCACTCCAACCTCACCACTTCCCTCTCTGGGTGGGATGACAGACACAGGGAGCAAGGAGAGAAGTGGGAATGGGGGGGGGTGACCTCCCATTGGTCGCTCTCCAGATGTGGCCTGTCTGTCTGGTTGGAATGTGCGGTACATACAGTAGACGGATAGAGAGGCGTTTAGACGAACTGAGAGGGTGTGTTCATGTATCCTAAAATGAACCATATCACAGTCACATGGCAGCGTTGTGGCCCCTGGGCCGCAGGGTGCCGGTCCCACATCAGTTGGTCAGTTCTCCCGCTGTCAGAACACACACCTCCGCACAGCTGCAATACATAGTGAGGCATAACGTCTACTAATATTACTATTGCTGCATACGATGTGCAGCTGACAGCGAAAACAAATGCTACGGGCTGAAGTTGACAGTTTTAATTCTGGTTCTGTTGGGGACTCACTTTAACTGGCTGAGAGGAGATGTCTCCCGCAGTCCACTCTGGTTCTGCTTTGGTAGTTTGCGAAGGGTGGAGGGGATGTATTTGTCGCATGAGGGGAGTCATCGCGGTCCCCCAGCGGCCGGCCTCTGTCCCCAACAGGCTTTGCTGATGTAAGCTGCCAGACTAAAACTTACATTTGCACAGGATCCACAGATGAGATAAGAGGCCCCACGGCTGGCTTATCTGCTGCTATCAGAGGAGAGGAGCCGAGCCATCTTCCCCTCCCCCCCCCCCCCCCCTCCATGTCCTACAGCCCTGTTGCTCTGTCAGACTGCAGCAGATTTGTGTAATGACATCAGAGGGAGACTGAGGCCTGGCGACAGTGGCCCAAAGGCGCCCGAATCGTAAACCTAATTGGTGGCTGTCGCAAGTTAACTACATAGCAAATTTCCACATTCTCCCTGCGTTGCTTTAGTATGTGAACGGCTGTGAGCTGGGAATCGTGATTCTTAAATGGCAATTGTGCCATTTGTAAACAGCTTCTGTATGTGTGCGTGTGTGTGTGTGCAGGGGGGGGGGGGGGGGGGGTTGTACATCAGTATTTACGCAGATTATTTAAGTATTTGACCAGAATGCTATGATACCTTTATTTCTTTGATTGCTATGATCTATAGCCTTTGCTCAGCTTGGTTTCTTTGCCTTGTGGAGAGGTTTGGGGAGCATGATGAAAGGTAACTAGGACATAATGAGGGAAATGATGTGCAGATTTATGAAGGATATTTGGCTTCTTTGCCTGAGGAGCCATTATAATGATGTGTAGGCTGCCGTGGTTACACAGCCATAGTCATTGCACGCAAACACAGTACCTCTGCCGGAGGCACCCACTACGCCACCACATTGAAAAATACTGTGTTTGGCCCAGCCAATGGGCTGGCTCTACAGCCCAGGGTTAAGCGGCTTGCCGACCTCAAAGCAAGGGGTCAGTGTGGAGGAAAAACATCACTCAAGAGCCACAATTGCTGCCCTCAAACATGAAAAGTCTCTTTTCATTTTTGACAGGCTTCCCACTTTTAATGGCCGGGTCTCCGTGCTGCATAAACAAACAGCGAGGCTCGGTCGGTGCAGGCAGCCAACATCGGTGGCTTTGGTGGTGAGCTGGATTACAGGCTGCGATGGAGCTGTGGTTTAGATGGCACACACTGAGCTCCACTCAGACTCTGTGACAGTCAATCTAGCACTCTCCCACTTTCTAACAGCTGGGACTGCAACATTTCCAGATGTCAGAGCTGTGGCTTCTACAGGAGCCAATCCACACTTCAGGCTCAGTTAGGTGTAAAATATTTCCTGCATCTGCTATTCAATATAAACATATAAACATATTTCTTTAGGCACTTGTTGGACTCTTTGAATCCTATATCTCATATCACCATTTTTTCCAGTACATACATTGTTCATCTTTTTTTTTTTATACAGTGTCTGTTTTTGAGCAAGTCAGCTTTTAGCAGGATTTGTAACAGGGTATAAACTTTAAATGCAAAGTCAGGAGTGCTCCGTAGACAATACATTAATATCTCATCCCCCTCGTCACATAGTGTGCGTTCATGTTTGTGTGCTGCTGCCGCTGCTCTGATGTATCTGCCTGTGTTCTCCTCCCATTCCTGCTGCAGTTCCTCCTCTTTCCGACACTGCTAATGACAGTAAGTGTAATTAGTGCCAGCAGATCCCCCCCCCCCCCCCACTAACTGTAACTTCATTAACCGCTGTCAACAGGCCAAGCAACGTTACACATAAACACAGCTCATTATGACTCTGCCCTATCTTTTGTCTTCTACTTCCTCTCTCTCTCTCTCTTTCTCTCTTTGTGCATATAAATGTATAAATCTCACACGATAATGAGGGTCATCCAGATCCAGTTGGGAAAGATGAGTGACTGTAAGGTAATTTCTCTCTCTCTGCACAGTCTGTAAAGCAGCACAAGCGTGCAAAACACAGGCTTTTGTTTTAGCTTCCCATTAAAAGGTGGAAACAGCTCACAGCTGTTATGTGTTGTTCATTTTGTGCGGAAAATCCCACATTTGGCGGTAATTATCCCAACAGTACAATAAATGGTTCATATCAAATGAGTCTTAATCACGAGACGGTGAGTTGAGGTCAATCAGGCTATTGAATAGCTGGTGGAAACAATGTGAAATCCATCTCATATTGATCTATTCTCTGACCCTTAGATCTGAAACATCACATTTAACTTTACAGCTCACATCAAAATGCATTGATTGGCCCCTATATAAGCTTTGCAACGCAATCAATTTTCCCTAATAAGGGTCTGTGATGCTCAGTGTAGGTTTACGCTTCGCTAACTGCGGTTCTGCCAATGTGTTAACATTGTGCCATGTAAATTCTAGCCCAGTGAGGAGGGATTTATAGACTGCAGAGGGTAAGCTTTCATGACTTCATTTTTCTGGAGAGCTCTGTATATGACATGTAAATATGTTCATTTGTCTGGTCAATTATCCTCCATCCTTACTCCATTTGGCTGGCACTGTGCCGTTTGGCTGCGGATAGAGAGATAACCACGAGCCTTGTTAGATTCCTGACAGGCGCGGCTTGTCAGTCTGCGGTTCTGAAACCTCGCTAATCAAAAGAGCTCTTGGAGCGAGCCACTGGATTCTGCCGGGGTGAGCGTCACCAAAGCCTTTCATGTTCCCTGGCTGAAGGGAGGGAGAGGGGGGAAGGGCAGGAAGCTTTAGCAGGTACACTGTGCTCTTTGTTTACCCTTTCTCTTACCAATCTGGTGCACAGATGGCCAACAGTTATTTCTCTGTGTGCACATTGCCGCTGGCGAGCCACCAGCTTTTCAGAGATTGGTGTAATCCTTTATTATTTATGATTGTCTGGGATTTTTGGATCAAGATTGAACACAATCTGTTGAATAACTGAGGCAACAGAGTGGAATGAAATGCAAACAAAGAGAGTGGACATGTAGAATTCAGGGCATCCATAATGAAGATGTGATGCTCACTGTTAGTCGAACTGCTCCTGAATCCAGCGCACTTTAATCCCATTAACACTGACTAAATATACCATTTGTTTTAAGCTTGCCAGTGGTGGTGTTTATGCTAATAGCCTGGTCGCTCCTGGCGGTTTCACAAGACGTTTGGAGGGCACTAATAATTAGATTTAATAAGGAAGTCAATTTCTATCCTCATTTAAAATAAAAAATAAGAGGCTTAGCCTCTCATAGGACGGGCATTAATTTGTTGATTTGCTCTCGCTTTCTCTCTCTGGGCTTCTGTCTCTATAATTCTTTAACCCATTGGTGTCCTCCTTTTGGGATCAGAAATACACTGATAGCAATATCCAGGGGACCACACACACCTATACGATCAATCACTGATCATATGTGAATAATCTACTGCTTCCCAAGCTACTTACTGATATATGATGGCTATAATGAGCGGTGAACAGTGGTGGAATGTAAATACTTTATACTTTTAACTAAGCTACATTTATGTTTCACCTGGTGATATTTAGCCGACTATAATTTTACATACAAACCAAATGATCAGTTTATAATTTATGATGCTTTTCTGCTGATTAAATGACCCAACAATATTTTAAATGTACCAACTGCATCAGTGAAATGCTGCTTTGATGATAATACAGGAATAAAACATTTGCAATATTACTCGAATAATATAAGGGTATAACACAGTTTAACTTTGAATTTAAGTAAGTTATGCTGACATAAACTACTTTTATTTAAGTACAGTGGTGGAAGGGGATACAGACCTGCGGGCCTTTAATGCACATTGTCTTCCTTTCCTGTCCATCTCCAGCTGTAATAAAGGCAAAAAAGCCCAAATGATTTGGGGATTTTTTAAGTGTCTTGCACTAAAAATCCTATTAGGACTAGAAGTATTATCAGAAAGATTTATTGTAATGTATGAAAGTAACAGTATGTATTCTTCTGCAGAAAAATGGCTCCTGGGACATACACATTTACGTAAGCCATTATTACATTATTAATGCTAATGCATCAATACATGAGCAACATTTTACTGTTAGCTGGTCCACTCATGTGGAGTTGAGACTTTATATTGAACGACTTTATGTGCAGTTCGGTAGATCGGTCCAGTGGTTTCAGACCTACGTTCAAAAGGTCACCACATCAATCTGTGGGGCCATGAGATAATTAATGGGGGGGAAGATAGAATAAAATAAAAGTTAAGCACAAATTTATAAAGATAATATTACCATGCAAGAGGGGAAATGTCTGAACTGCTGTTGAACTTCTAAGAGCTTATATAAAACATGGAATGGGGCCCCAACTTGCATTTTGGGAAGGACTCACAATCTATGAGTATATATATATTAGGGCTGTGAAACGATTACAAATTTTAATCAGGTTAATCACAGGTTTCTGTGGATTAATCATGATTAATCCCATATATACATTCAGGGTTTTTCCTGGGTCAAAATGGGTCTTCGGTGCTCCCAAAACTTTTTTTTGCGCGCTGCAAAGTGATCAGCAGCTGGCCGCTCGGTCCATTCGCGCACCTCACAGTTGCGTATTGATCAGACAAGAAGACACGCTTATCAACTCCAGTGTTTCCCCTCCTATTATAACAGGGGGAAATCTCCACCCGTCACCCTGCAAGTGACTTTTTTTCGTCCCGATGTGCGCGCACACGCCGGCATCCGAGCTCTGCGGCGCGCGAGACAGAGATCGTAGTCGTGTTAACGCGACACGTAGAGACAGAATGACATGCTGCTGTAGAGACGACCAACAACAGACGGATTGGAAGCTCATTCTGCGCATGCGTTAAATGCGTGAAAAGAAAATAACTAGTTAAACCTGTAATTTAATTAACTGAGTTAACGCGTTATTTTTCACAGCACTAATATATATATATATATATATATATATACACTACCGTTCAAAAGTTTGGGGTCATCCAGACAATTTCGTGTCTTCCATGAAAACTCACTTTTATTTATCAAATGAATTGAAAATTGAATAGAAAATATAGTCAAGACATTGACCAGGTTAGAAATAATGATTAATATTTGAAGTATTAATTTTGTTCTTCAAACTTCAAGCTCAAAGGAAGGCCAGTTGTATAGCTTATATCACCAGCATAACTGTTTTCAGCTGTGCTAACATAATTGCACAAGGGTTTTCTAATCAGATATTAGTCTTCTAAGGCGATTAGCAAACACAATGTACCATTAGAACACTGGAGTGATCGTTGCTGGAAATGGGCCTCTATACACCTATGGAGATATTTCATTAGAAACCAGACGTTTCCACCTAGAATAGTCATTTACCACATTAACAATGTGTATTTTTGATTAATGTTATCTTTATTGAAAAAACTGTGCTTTTCTTTGAAAAATAAAGACATTTCTAAGTGACCCCAAACTTTTGAACGGTAGTGTGTGTGTATATATATATATATATATATATATATATATATAAGGAAGTAACTGGAAAGGGTTTTGCAGACTTACTTTTCACTGCTGCTTAAATACATGATTAAAATATACTGCTGGTGAATTGATGTGCTGAGTGCAGACGTGGAGGCGATGTATACTCTTCATCGGTGCTACTGCTCTGACCCGTCCCGCACAGCAGAGCTCATCATCCTGGTCGACTGCTGGGCTCATGAGCCGGGGGTTCCAGCTGGAGGAGCTTTCTGATCTGCTGTCAGACGGCCGGCTCGTTCTCCGATGCCCTGATAACTTCCTCAGCGCTCTTTTATTCTTCTCTACACAGTCAAGCTTCTTTTTTTGTCTCCCCATCCCCTCGCTCTGTCTCTCCTTTTCAACTTATTAATGGAATCAAATAATGCCCCCGGAGCAAGCAGCCATGCCGGCCGCCAGTGTAGGAATCGTTTTCGGCGAGCAGGTATCCGTCAGCAGGTAGAGGAGCACTTGTGGAGTCAATTTGGCATGGAGGAGTGGAAATATAATACTGTGTGCCAGGGAATATGAAACACTCCTCGGTGAGGCAGAAGTAGTACAATGTGGTATATATAAGCAGAGAAGTTGCAGTTTCATAAAATAATACCCAGCTGACATTGTCATAATGGAGCGAGGAGCGTTGCTACCTTTCATTATACTGCAATGAATTCATCTCAGCATTGACCTCTACAAAGAAACTCCTCCACATCTTGCCCTTCAAGGTTTTTCTCTACCATAATCGGTTACCTTGTTTTTTGATGTACGGGAAAAATAATCTTCACCCTCAGCCCAACAATTCAGGCTCTGACCTCACTAGCAATTGTACTTTTCTTGCATGGGTTGTTACCTTGACAACCCATTTTCTTTCAAGACAGTCATGTGAAGTGATTCCCATGTCATGTGAAAGTAATAACTGACCATAACTGAATTTAGGCCTAACGAATCTTTGTAATCACATTAGCCATTTAGAAAACTGGATAAGAGTAACAATCTTTGTTGAGCAGCTCAAGGTCTTCTCAATCAACTGGTACCGCTTGATCCTCTGATCAGTTTATTGTTGAATCTTTTCATAGCATTTGAGTCCAGAGGGAGACTGCTGGAGGGGAATAATTCAATGCACATATAGCTGTGAGCCTGTAACTCCAGCCTCATATGCAGTTTGTTGTCCAAACAGAAATGACGCAGCTATGCATTTCCGGAGCTGAGGGTCTGTTGAACAAGCTCTCTCACTGCAGCAATTCTGATTTCTCTGAATTCTTGATTATGCAGTGTGAAGGGTGTGAGAGAAACATGGAGTTGAGAAGGGCTACCGTGCACCACCATCACCTCTCTGAAAGAATGCTGCTGAATTTAAGTGGATAAGAATATAACTGCAGGCTCTCCAGTTCTGCTGCATGTGGAGGACACTGAACAATAACAACAAGACAACAACTCATGACAACAAGTATGAGGCTGTATGAGGAGGTATATGTGTCCATGTATCATCTGAGTGAATGCTGCTGGTTCAGCACTCATGTGGTACTGGTTTAAAGAGCAGAGCTTCTGAGGCTCCGTGTATTTTAGTTATATCAGCAGCCTATTCGATGGACTTTACATCATCACTTTGTGTTAGCATGCATGTTAAATCACTTAGTGAGGTATCTTTCCACAAACCCAATTTTGTTTTCTTTGTAAGAATTTGAATGTGACAATTTCAACCCAAAAGTTGAAGTTTGCATTATCAAAAGAAATATGCAGATGAACTGGGAGAACATCGGCTTTTTAGTCAATTTTAGTAAGTTGTATTCTTACTGTGGCAGAATGCAATTAACTTTGAATTGTAGTGGCTTGCAAGAACGTGTTGTTTGAAAGGAAAACCCATCCAACTATATGTTGGCACTTTTTTTAGATATACAATATATTGGTTCTATGCTAAGAAATTGGTGTAAAGCTACTCCGGCAAGTGAATGAATACAATATTTCTGAAAGAAATTGGGAAACGTGGATTATTTACATGAAACAAGATGTCTATAAAAGGATCTTTTTGTCTCCAGCAATGAAAACTAAAGTAGAGTAAAATTATAGTTATTCCTGTACTTGATCTTACGGAGAAATCATACACTCCAGCACATTTTACCATGCACATGTGCTGTTATTAATTTCTGTATTTGAGCGATGGTTGATAGGAGAGAATAGTCATTACATTTGCTTTATGTCCTCCTAAAATACATGCTCAGGATTCCTGCCAAAGACCTCATCTTTTTGTTTTAAGATACTCTTCATGTCTACTTTTTTCTCTCAAGGACTTGTTTTTTTATTGATGACTGCCTGGTGAGTCATAATGATAATACAGTACAGGCAATTAATCTTTCCACCACACACTGTAGGCCTTTTGTTGAATGGAACGTGTGTGTGTGTGTTTGTTTGTTTGTGAATGCCTGCCTCCTGCCTGTGAATGACATGTCTGCAACAGCATGCAAGTGTTTGTTTGTGAATGTGCTTTTCCATGTAAACAGCATGCCAGTCCCCTGAAGTGGAGGCACTGCAATACAAACCCAACCTTTGCAGGCCCTCATTTTCTGCTTCATGAACAGGAAAGTGAGCCTGCATAAGAAAGAGAAATGGCCAAGTGGTTTATTAACTGCAAGTCCCATTAATGAGCCAATACTGTGTAGTCTGATAAATTCCACCATGTCGTTGATCTTTGCCGTGTTCTGATGTGATTTCAAACTGTACCTTGGAGGAGTAATACAAATATGTCCAAAGAAATGCAGAGTGTGACAGTTATAGCCACCTTTAGACAATATAGCCCTGCAGTAATTGTTTTATGGAACATATGTGCTTCCTAAATCTGAGCTATTTGGAACGCTAGAGCTGCTCCTCAGTTCAAAGTGGCAGGAGTGAGGACAATCCCAGCTCTGTCAAGAATTAGAGCCACCTCTGCAAATAGGCCAGTGTGTAATGCCTGAGGGTGGGAGTTTCACTGAGGCTGGGGTTTCCGTGTAAATAAACAGTGTGGGGGTCTCGGTGGGTGGAGAGCCCCCTCTCCCTGGGGTTTGGCCCGGCCTTTTGTTGCCTTTAATCCAAGCACTCTCTATTGAAAAGCATGAGGGGGTGCCTGGCTGAGATTAGCCCGCCAGCTCTTGTGTGTGCTTGAGTTTCTCACAGACTGCCTCCATACTCTTGGAAATAACACAGTTATCCCACATCCTCAAGGTGGCTGACAAGAATGACAAGTAAGACCACTGCTGGGCAGTCTCAGACCTGCATGACAAAATGACCTTATAGCATTCCCCAAAGCCTTCTGCTACGGGCTCCATATGTGACATGGATGGTTGTTTTGTGATTTAGTCACTTTTTATAGGCCTTTATACGTGTATATTGTTAATTTGACAGCTTTGAATGTGTTAGATTTACAAAGACGGGAGACAATAAAATTAGGCGTACTAATTATCTGGTTGTTTTTCCTCATTTCACAGGCTTGTTATAACCAGTGTTGGGCAAGTTACTGAAAATTAGTAATTAGTTATAGTTACTAGTTACTTCTTTTAAAAGTAATTGAATTACTTTACTAGTTACTGTATATCAAAAGTAATTAGTTACTCGGGAAAGTAACTTTTAAGTTACTTTTATGTCTGCTTTTTTAATGTCATGAACAGTACTGAACAGTCAAACACAATAAACATATGTTGTAGACCTATTTATTGCAATCAACAGGGCAACAGGCCTTCAAATCAAGCAGGAGTACAAAAGTCCCTTTTTTAGTTAACTTAATACAAAATAACTGTCTCAGTGATTTAACAGTGTTTTTTTTTTACCACATTAGGCCCAATGAAATAAAAGTGATTGGCCTACACAGTATTAACACTAATTAAAAGAGAAAACAAAGGTGCCTTGAGGTGCTGCATATAATTGAGGGGGGGGTGCTAGTGAGGCGTGTACGTGCTGATCTGGAGTCAGTTTGGTAGGATTTGGGTATAAATAAATTATTTCATTTAAAATATGGATTTTTATTTCAAGATATTCATGTAATTTGCATGCAAAATAGGTCTACCCGAACCAGCGGACACAAAATTCAACCAGCGGCAAAAACCGCGGACCTGGCAACACTGGAAGTGGCTGTCAATCACAAGTGTGGCACCGTGCGTGCTGGTCGAGGGGGCGTGCCTGTGATTGGCGGAGTAGAGGGGAGGCGTGCCTGTGATTGGCGGAGTAGAGGGGAGGCGGGTTAACCTGTCGGAAAACGGAAGTTACGGGTGGTTGACGGAACCGTTGTTGATGACGTTCGAGCTGCTGAGCTGAGAGGAGCACGCTGTTTGTGTTGGTGAATGCCCAATAAAGGGAGGAATAATACCGTCGTCCCGTCTCCGTGTCATCAGTCCATAACGTCCGAGACGTTACAATATCATTGCGCCACCAAGGTCCTGCGATGTCAGATCAGAAGCAGCTAAAGTAGCCTAGCTTGTCTTCTTGTCTGCAAGTGTTCATTTTTCACAAAAGAGAGTAACGCGAGTAACGAACTCATTTAAATTTCAGTAACTGTAACTGCGTTAGTTGATTAAAAAAATACGTCGTTACCGCTAAAAGTAGTGGAATTACAGTAACGCGTTACAAAGTAACGCGTTACTCCCAACACTGGTTATAACAGCTGAAAAAAAGCATGAAACTGATTTAAGTTGCTTCTTTAAAAACAAAAAGACAAGCGTCTTATTTGTGGCGTTTGATTGTGGAAGCACTACATCCGTCCATGCATGCAGAATAACCTTAATATTTACACTCAAGTTTAATGTTATAACAGGTTTCGACTGGCTTTTTTAAAATAAAAGGTAAACAAGAACCTTTTGTCTGCTCGTGACATAGGTCCATATGTAAAGGAAAACTACAGGTTGTAATGTTACAACTGTTTGCATGCTTCCTTTCTTCCTTTGTTTAATGTAGGCTCTCATTACCACGTGGTGGTAACAGATTGTTTGAACTGGAGAGAAAAGCCATTCGAAGCTAATTAAGCAGCCATTCCAGGCTCTATTCACAGGCAGAGGACCGAGGAGCACAGGCATTTGTCAGCGCTTGACCCCGCGTGGTATTGATTGACAACTCTGCTCCGTGAATGACAGGCTCGACGCTTCTGGACCAATGGGAAGCCGGCAAGTAAGTGCGCCGTGCTGCCATTGGATGAGAGGCCTTAAAGCCGCAGCGGAATCCCACGTGGGGTAGCGTTGCACCTTCAAAACAAGGCGTCGAGGCTGCGCTCAGACATGGCTGATGTTCATATCAGACAAAGGCAATCATCTCTTCTCCCCCGCAGTGTAACTATTACACAGACGCTGATAGGTTGGCGCACGGATGTTGTTGTGGAAAAAATCACGAGATATGTATGACTGAAATGTTGAGTCGGCCTCGTGCCTTTTATTGTGTGGATATCGTCGATCGATTGATCATTATCGTGTTCTTCCCAGTGTACGTGTGTTGGGGGGAGTTTAACCCACGCGCTTCTAATTTGGGCCACTACTTTCCATGTTTCACAGTGACATCGCTTCGCATTTTATAACTATGCATTACAAACAAGCTTCCGTGTCCCCCCATTATCATTGTACGGTGAAAACAATACATGAAGGGTTGTTGCACCGTACCTCCCTCCCCGTCCCGCTGGTTGTGGTCTCACCCAAAAATTCATTAACTTTATTTAGGCGGTAAACAAACAAAAAACACACACCCTAATGAAGCGCGGATGTGGAATTTGTTTCGTCTCTGTCAAATTCGGATATCAACGTCGGCGCATCACTGCCTGCTGTTGTTGTTTTACATGGTGGGACGGACGGATGATGCCTTGTGGATCCACGGGATGATGTCATGTATCGCTGCACCCCACGTGGGGCTCGTCGCTCTCCGATAGGCAGATTTGGTCTTATTCCTTCCGAGTAATCCGATTGGACAGATAGACGCTTTCACGGCAGTTCAGCCCTGCTGCCTGTGTGTGGCAACCGGGGTAAACTGGACAACTGGGGGAAATGCGAGATTGTGGAGAGTACCATGTTACGCTTTTAAAGAATCGCCAACCTCTTCGAGTCGGAAGACAGATTTTGGAAGAATATATTTTTTTCTTCATTTTGGGATTAACCGGACACAAAAAGGCGCACATTCCTCGGAGGTTCGAGGCGGAGAATAAAGTAGTTTAATCGAGCCCGACCGCACCACATTTTCTCCCAACTGCTCCCCCAGCCCGGCTGGGTGCACTCCGGAGAGAGAGAGAGAGGATGCTTGTCGAGCTCCGCGTCCACCACGTTTACATTAGGAGGGATTAAGCGCATGAATTATCGCCGACTCTGTTTTTTCTTCAAGAACAAAAATCGGACCGACGGTTAGGACGCACGCACGGGTACGTATTAAGCGGAGCTGTTGATTCATTTTTTTGCAGTTTTTTGGGGCGTTCAGACGCTCAACAGCAGCGCACCGTTTCCATCGCTTTCCGCGGAGGCAAACCGGGAGGTGGAAGCCTGCGCGGAGCCGACCGGGAGCCGCGGGCTTCGGTTGTGGAACATCCGTCCAGATTAAGAGTCTCAAACAAACGAATTTCACGCAAGTGTTTACATCCTGACGGATTAATTCGAGCGAGGTTCTTATCAGTTTAAATTGTAAATCTCGATATATACATTTATATCTATTTTTTAAAATAGTATATCGCTTGACCACTGACCGAATAAGGTCACCAAGAAGACAGAAGGGCAGGACTCCGGTGCTGCTTTGTGACACGGCTCTGGCTGCCTCTAACTGGAACGAGTTCGCTGTTCTGACTACTTATTAGCAAACAACGTGCGCTGCATTGTGGTGTTGTTGTTGTTTTTTCGTCTAAAGGTTAAACCGCGTCATTTTTTAACACAGGGATTTTCACGACCTCCCCTGCCCCCCACCCCACCCACCCCTGCCTGCTGAGACCGGTGTGGCTGTGAGCACATTTCAACCATTTTGCCAAAGGACCTGTACACTGGAGAGATAAACAAAGGATACATTTCAAGATGTATCCACAAGGCCGACATCCGGTAAGAAGCGCTTTCTCTATATACTTACTACAGCTTTCATATTTATCTGACAACACTTATGTTGACATATATCCTGACTGTGCTGATTCCCTCTGAAAACTGCCCTGCAAAGCGTTTTCCACCCTTAATGCAGCTCATCACATCTATATGGTTATATCATAATGCATTCATGCTACACCAGAATATGCACTTAGTGGTAAATGGATGCAGATGGTTTGCATGCCTAGAGATATTTACTCAGCCATACACTAACATATGATATGACTGCTGAATATGGGGACAGGTGGTGGTTTGAATTCATTTTCAGATTAGATTTCATTTTTCAGTGTGAAAGCCTATTCACGTTGTTTTATTAGCTTCTTGAGGTGTGAAGTAGACCTCCTCTCTGGTGTGGTAATGTCTTGCTTTCTGTAGGATGTATTATCTTCAAAGTCGTCTAATGTGAGACCTATTCTCCCTTCAGCAGCACAGTGCAGAACATGAAGAATACAACTTTCTTGTGTGTCTGGACTGATGTGATTTCTCTTCTTTTCACAACACATCTTTCAGGCTCCACATCAGCCCGGTCAGCCTGGCTTCAAATTCACTGTAGCCGAGTCTTGTGACAGGATTAAAGATGAATTTCAGTTCCTGCAAGCCCAGTATCACAGGTAATGATTACAGAGTATATCACCGCAGTATGACAGTGTCAACATTTACTCTTTATTCAACAATTAAGCTTATGGTGAATATTTGGTTCTTATATGGAAAAAAACCCAGCAGTGTATTTGTTTTACCCTCTGATGTCAAGTGGTTAAGTGTGAGTGAGTTATTGAAGTTATAAAAATGCCTGCAATTGAAACCGTGTCTTCTATTTTAGTCTTAAGGTGGAGTATGACAAACTGGCCAATGAGAAGACAGAGATGCAGCGCCACTATGTCATGGTAAGATAATCTCACAATAGAGAGCAATTATGGTTCCAAATTGCAAGGCTTGTCGAAGATCTAGTTGGGGTGGAGCGAGACATGCTATTGTGATCACCTATGTGGTGGTTAGGGCGGGTTGAATGTCAGGTACAGGCCTGTGAAAGGCCCCAGGGGTTTGATGTAGCTGGTTGTTACGGAGGCGCTCTTCCTGACAGGCAGGCGGCTGAGGCTCCATTATAGCGTGCCCCTGATCTCCAAGGGTCGACTGCAGCGTTGCCCTCTGTGTGTGCTGATCTGATTATTCTCCTAGGAGACTCCCCGCTCAGACATATGCACGGCCATAAATTATGTGTGAGCTGATGGTGAAGGCCAGAGCGGTGTGTGGGAAACATGCACCAACCACGGCAAACAAAATGGAGGACGTGGAACCTGCTGCGGTTTCTGTTTGTACCTAGTAACCATCCTTCTAGAAAAACACAGGCGTGCTTATGACGCAGGAATCTGGCTCAGACATGACGCAATCAGGAGATTCTTCTGAGCCAGTGTACTCTGTTGTCCCAGGTAAACACACCGGGGATGACTTAAACCAATACATGCAGGCTTAAGTTAAACATTCTTTTCACAGGAAAACAACATGTCAGGCTGACAGGGAGGAGGTTAGGTAAACATGTCGGGAAGTAACCCACAGCCAGCACTGGGTGTCAGGTTACTCTATGGCTGCGAGGCTCTGATCTCAGACCGAATGGCTCTCTTGTTTGAGAGTAATTTTCGAAGAAGCTAATGGACTGAATAATGCACTGGCCTCATCAAATAGACGCTGACTGGAAAGCCATTTCTGCCCCGACTGCCACTTGTGGGCTCCACGGATTACATTTCAGCCAGACGGACTGACCGGGCTTGAAATATCAAGAGTGTTGGGCAATCGCGTTACACTAAGTAAATAGACATCCTGGAGATCTGAGGGTTTAAGATGGTGATCAATAAATCTAACCCTGTCTTCCCTGTGCCTGCACTTTAAATAACAATATATTGATGTATTGGCTTTTTGCTGTTGGCTGCTCAAAGAACTCCTTTTTTGTCTGATCTTAGTTTATCACCTTTAACAGCCAAAGCAACGTTGTATTTTATGATCTAATTATTGTTGTGATCAATGAAAACATTGATCCGTGGCTCATGCAGTGTGTATTTGACATTGAAATGATCAAACAAAAGCGACTTTGTAAAGAACTTTCAATAACGTGTGTAGATATATTTAATAGATAGATAGATAGATATAGATATATACTTTATGAATCTATTAATTTGTCGTGACAGTAGCAGCACCAATAAACCAAACACACAAGAATAAAAAACAAAATATAAGAAACAGGGATGAAAGATATAGAAGTATACAAAGTAAAATAAAAGTAAAATACAAAACAAAATATATATGTACATATACAACACACATGCATACACAACACACAACACCAATGACAAATCAAATACAAAAATATTGTCGGCACAACTTGATTGTAGATGTAACTTTTTATGGCATCATTAATCACAATGAAATCTTTGTTTTTGTTTCAGTATTATGAGATGTCCTACGGGCTGAACATAGAGATGCACAAACAGGTAGGTACCTTCATATTCCTCTTCTTTTTCAGCTCGGTGGCTTTCCACAATGTCAGGGAATGTCAGGCCCAGGAGGAGCCACGAGGCTGTGAACTGAGCGCTGGTAATGGGCTGTAAACGGAAAGATCTATTGCACACAAACAAGGCGATACGATTGGAAACTTGTACCGCCACTTGTACGATTTCTTTGGTCCTTTTAAAAAAAAAGAAACGCCAGTGGTGTAAAGCCTGGATTTGTCTCAGCCTTTTGATAAGATTAAAGGTAGACTTTGGCAGGCTTGGCCTTTGACTGAGTGATTTAAGAGAGTGGATAACCGATGGCTCAGTATTTCTTTTTAAGATGAACCGTAATTAAAGGAGGGGGTCAAAAGTCCTTTAATTACGTATTGTGCCCTTATCTTATCAGAAGATCCCATCATCTATTGCTCCCCAGATCAGTCACACTAATGCTTGCAGAGATAAAGATTGAATGAGTCATCCGGAGATTCCCATGAATGCTGCTCTTAAACCAGCGATGCTGTCCCCTCTTCTGCGACAACCTATAGCCTGGTTAATGACAGCGTCAGAGGGACGGCGGATTGGTGTGCTAGGGTGATCCATCAGCGTCCGAGCCGTGTGTCACACTGCCACATGTCTGTCGGGGCTCGGACCGCTCTGATGGCTTCTGTCAGGCACTTATCGCCGACCGGAGGAAAAGGAGGGGGATGGGAGCCGGAGACAAGTTGGAGAATAAAGCTGGGGGAGGGGCAACAGCCCAGCTCTGTGTAAACAGGTTAATCGACTGATCCATTTTAGCGCCTGACTTTTATCAGGAACCTCTACAGAGCTGATGGAAGTGCTTGAATAATTCATCAATGGGGCCCTAACCTGCTGAACGGTGTGTTTGTGAGCAAACAGTGTGGGCCCCGTCCATGCAGCGCCCACAGTTTACAGCTCAGCCAGGGGAGGAGGAGGAGGAGGAGGAGAATATAGGGAGTGGTTTACAGGCAGGGTTGCGATGGATTATTGGATGCACATAGGCATTTTATTTTCCTACCTGGAGATTTATTCCACAGTGAGGAAATCCATTCCTCTAACTGTGCCTTTTTCATTACCGTGCAGGGACATAATTCAGATTTCAGAACACACACACACCGGCACAGCTCGGATGGACTGATGTGGCAGTGTTATCTGATCCCTCTCTATCAGCCATGACGGTATATAGATGCAAACATCTAATTTCTGCTGTGTGTTGTCAGCCAGTAACTACCATCATCTGGCGCTTGTTTCCAAGATCTGCTTGTGGGTTTGGGGTTTTCGGGTGTTGGTGACGCTCAATCAGATCTGGCTGTTACCTGTGGTCGTAACACAGACATGAGACAAATGGCTGCGGGAATCATTTGCTAAGTAGCGAACTATCTGCCATACCCTGAGCCTAAACAAACTGTGTCAGCCAGTGTTCATACAATAGAGCCGTGCAGTGAAAAGTGGTGGGAGAAACTGTGGCCGTAAATGCTTCCATATCCCCAATCTGTCATGTGGGACTTGGCTGGAGGGAAATAATTCCAGGGTGTGAACTGTAGGATGTCAGGGCCACTTCTATTAACAGAAAATTATTGTGTTTTAAGATGAGGCTTGAAGAAGAAAGATTTAATGATATTTTTCTGAGAATACACTTATGGCTTTAAGATCACAGCTGCCCTTTAGCCAGACCTGGCGGTCTGCTGCAGCTGACGAGGTTAATCACAGTAATCTCATGCACCCATTCAGGCCGGCTGCTGGCCTTACTCAATTACCTAATCAATACAAATAACTTGAAATGGCCATTAGAAATGTATTCTGGACTTGCTTCACATGAACAAAGGCTCTGAGGGCTTTGTGTGACAGCTCAATTTAGTGGAAATGTGTCATTTTCTGGCTTAGATGAGCTGATAGTGAAGAGCTAGTCTAATGCTCTTCCAGTCAAGGTGATTTCATCTTGGACAAACTGGGAGGCTCTCTAAATCTGACTAGTCAAGTATTGTTTATAGATGGATCATGTGACCAGAGCCAACTGTAGTTTTCCCTCTGTATTTAATACTCATCAGTGTCTCAGATCCATTTTCCCACTGCTGATAGCAACAGGCGAATACCTTTCTGCACACCATTGACGAGCCAGCCTGAGAGTGCACTTAAAGTGGTGCTACACAGGTCCGAGTACCTGTAATTGTGTAGCAGCAGCACAAAGCTGGTCTCTCAAGGGCCGAGCTGTCATCTACTTAAAGTGACAACAGCCCTGTTTTTATCTGCCGGCAGAACAAAACAAAAAGTCCTCCCAGCACAGCACTGTCTATTCTGGCAACAGTGGTGAGCTGAGTTGATGCCTTTTCCATGTATTTGCATGTTGTAGTGTGAGAGTGGGGAGGCTGCGAGTTGTTTAGGGCACAGTGGATCAGCCACCTCCTGACCTCTTCCAGCCAGCTGTCACCATGACACTAAGCTACAGAGGAATGGACTGTGCGCTCAAGGCCTTTTCACAAATCCTGTCAAATGTTCGACTGCTATTGACATGGCTTATCTCAACAAACATGGATTATACAGGCTCTGTCGCTTTTCAACCATTTCTGAGGGCATTATTGAGCCTTTACTAGAGCACTGACGACATTGCATTAATGCTAATGCCGATAAAACCTTTATCTAACCCTGCCACTGCTGTATTGGTTGTAGGTCACATGTATTGTGTATCAGAGGAGTTCAGTGTCTTTCTGGTCAGCTGACAGTAATCAAGTTATAATCAGTGTTGTCTGATAGACATGTGCTGCCACGTATTTGTTTCACATTATTGCCTCTGATCCCAGGCTTTACTTTGTCTCATCTGATATTTCATCTTCAGCTTGTTTGTCCTGCTGACTAAGTGGCTATCCATGTTGCGGCTTGGGTCAGCAGGTCTCGTTCTGTTGGACATTACTCTCCAATCTTTCTGGCTCTGCTCAGAGGTAATGAATCTGGCTGCCTAAACTGCCTGGCATTTCTGCCATGTGTAATAAATAAGCTGGCAGTCGGCAAAGTACATTGTGTGTGTGCTGCTCCAAATGAAAAATCTGAGAAAATCCCTGCGATGTGTTTGTGTTCCGCAGTGGCCTTGGGTTGAACTGCAGCTCATAAATTCCATAGATGATGTAGCTTTGGCACTGCAATTTCTCTGCTCCCAGCGCAGTGCTTGAGCCTGAGAGTCTCATCTTCCATCCCTGGAAGAAGAAAGAGGCAGAACGAGCCGGCTGTGCAGTATTATTATTTTTTGTACAGGGGAGTGGGTATATCACCGCCACTGTGAACACCTCCTCCCATTGCTCTTTTTATCCACCGTTCATTTGCTACGTTCATGTGATCGACAGGCTGAAAATTCAATTTAATGACCTGCCTCCAAGCACATAATATGATTTTAAAGCCTGTTACGGTCAAGCAGAGGTGCCATTTGCATAATGATCCCAGCAAGATAGGGCTGCAGCCGTTGCCATGGCAGTTGGTAGACAAGCAGAAGAATGGAGGCAGGGCTCTGTGGATGGATGGGAGGGTGGTGTACTGGGGAGCTGATTGCAGTGAGACATGGCCTATGCTTCAATCCTGGAAAGGCAGAGCTCTAGCACACCATTCCTATGTACAGGCTGGTATAGTTGTCTTCTAATGGTATTGATCATATATTTGAGGTGCGTGACCTGCCGGGTCCTTATGGTTTGTAATCTTTGCTCAAACTACAGTTCTAACCCTTTGAATGTAAATTGCCTACAGTGTCACATGTAGGTAAACGGTGCAGTCTGGTTTGTGGGCCTCGCTTCCCGGGGTGTGGTTGTGTGGTTCAACTCTGAGGTTAACTGCAGGACAGCGGAGTTGCAGATGAGGGGAAGCAGGCCAGAGCGAGAGAGGATCCTCTCAACGCAGCAGCACTCTGCCTGCTCATATCCGTTTAGCATGGAGTGCACTCTCAGCACAGCTGTGCTCCATCCCCTTGGGCTCTCCTAATGTTTTAAATATTTCAAATGTCAATATCACGCTGTTTAGAGGATGTTGAGTCAAGCAGTTCTGATTGCCGCAGTAATTGACTTAATCGGTGTAAACATTAAAGGCGGGGTTATATGAAGTCACTGACTGACTGTTCCATACTTAACTGTCATTTTGCTGCTCTTTTGTTTTTCAGACGGAGATTGCCAAGCGGCTCAACGCAATTTTAGCTCAAATTATGCCTTTCCTGTCACAAGAGGTGAGTTTTCAATGTTGCGCTTCTACAGTTTTGTACTAATGTAACCTGGTTTCTAAAGAGACTACTTTAATAAAAAAAGAAGAAGAAAACGTAAGGTTAAGCAATGTTAAGTAATTGTGTGGCGTTTGCCCTCACTTTTAAAATTGCGGCAGCACTATGACAATTAAGTGTGAAATGTACCGATAAGTGAGTGTGGGTGTGTGTGTTGTTGGCGTGCCCCAATCATCTTTTGTAAATGTCTTCCCACAGCACCAGCAGCAGATTGCTCAGGCAGTAGAGCGGGCGAAGCAGGTGACTATGACCGAGCTGAATGCTATCATCGGGGTACGTGGCCTTCCCAATCTGCCTCTCACCGTGTGTACCCCCTTTTTATTCCTTTATTTGACCTGCACATTTGATGATGACCAGCAATGAATACTTTTCCATGTCTTCTTCATGCACCATGAGACTGAACTGTGTGATACACCGCCTGCTAAAGTTACAGTGCTGAATCAAATGTGTTCATATTGGTTTTCTTATCCTATTTGGGTTTATATTCTTTACCAACACATTCAAACCATATACAACAAGCGTAGCTCTCAAGATGTGTTCTATTGCTCCTCGGCGGCATCTTCAGTGCCTTGTTGTGTGTTTATAAATGTAAGCCTGAGAGCTCTTGAGATCCCCTTCGCAGCTTGTATTGCTTTAATTGGCTAAGGTTTTAACGAGGAGCCTCATCCCTCACTGCTGACCTGGATAGCTGTGGGAATTAAAAGGCTGAGGGTGAGCAGAACAGAGCCAGCGCTGCGAGCTAGCTGAGGCCGTGCAGACAGCAGCTCTGTTTGCACACCGCAGCACTGAGCTGTAATGTATGGTGTTCATCACCGCTTCAGAGCACCATCTGCTCCTCATTGATCAGCTGTACTCACCCTGCCCTCCCAGAACACAAGTGATTGGTGTCACCCTCAATACAAAGCGCAGGCTATCTGTGGTCTTATTACTACAGTTGAATCGTGCAGAGTCTTTAGCATGCATAAGAGGCTGCCTCAAAAGGCTGACTTGATGACTGGAGACACACATTGGAATTCAATTAATGCCCCCATGGTGACCTTTTTGTTCCTGGATAATTGGTCCCTAGGATTTGTCTGACCAGGTGTCTTGAGGTGATGGAGTGCTGCTTGTTTTTTATCAGTTGGACTGAAGATGCTTTAACCAGCTTTACCAAAACAGAGCAGCTGCAGTTATTTCTAAGAAACCAATTTGATTTGTGGCTCCTTCCTCTGTCTGTGATTTTCAGATTTAGAACAATATAATGCTGGAATATTGAGGTGCGTTTGTGGCTCACTGTTGGTATTTGGCCATAATATTTAAAAAAGTCTACATTTTAAATAATATTGGAGGAGCCCATTCACTGTTTTAGTATATGGACCCATTTGGCATCCCGCCTGTTTTATGAAACAGTCCGGTTTTCCCACAAGTCACGGCGATTGCTCATGTCAGAGGAGGTGGAAATGTAGCGACTGTATGTTTTACGAATACCTTCCCATTAGTTATTCATTGAGGGGAAGATCTGTAGGCATGCCAAAATCCTCATGCATATTGAAAAGCAAGGTGGGGGGAAAGAGCGTGCCAGGCAGACAGGCAGCATCCAGGAGCCAGCTGCATACTTTATTGATGGGACTCGGGGCCATTAATAGGATGCAACTAGGGCAGCTGCTTGCGTCGAGATGAACCTGCCTGGTGGCGGCTCCAAATTTGATTAGAAAACACGCCAAATATTGAAGTCGGCCAAATAGATAAGCCCACCTGTCTCCGACTTGCCACCTGGATAAACACACACAATGACTTTTGTTTTAAAAGGAAATTCAAGTAAAATATATATATTTATTTTGTCTGTAATATCATTCATTGCCATGTATAATACTGGAGATGGGGCTTCTAGCAGCTGTCGCGCTGACTGTTTTCTGTCCTCCTTTTCAGCAGCAGCAGGCTGGCTACCCGGCTCTCATGGTCAGTGGCATCCACACATATCTGAATGTGCCATGCTGTTGTTAATTGACTCGGTGTGTGCACACATTTGGGCTTGAAGGGCTTGTGCATGCTGCGTGGCACTTTTTCCTCTCCAAGTGCTATGCGTTTCACTATCGCGGGTGTAGATGGTACACTGGAGACCACTATAATACATTTGCTAAATTTTGCCTGTGTGTGTTTCTGTAGCTCCGCTCAGTCTGAGAAAAAGGGGCAAAGAGTAGGTCTTTATCTTGGAATATTAAATTAGAGGAAATAGGCCAGACTCCTTTCTTTATTTATTATAGTCTTCATTTATGGACCTCTAATGAGGGCTCTTGCTGATCAACCATGCATATTACCCATCAGTGTCTCATTAAACACAATGAGCGAGGGTGGCTCTCCCCTGCCAATGAACTGGCTCCTTAATTTCCCTCATGGACACAATATTCTCTCTCTTTCTCTCTCTCTCTCTCTCTCTCTCACACACACACACACACACACACACACACACACACACACACACACACATACACACATCTGCACATCTGCCCTATAGAGCAACGGACAAAGTTGGATTTTAAAAACCTCACCAATTTATAATCTGGTCTTCTCTATCTCCAGGGCAGTAATGTAGCAACATTTAAAAAGACTCCCCAGATAGGATTTTTAAGGACATGTTTTAGAAGTAGGTGCCCTTTTGTAAGACCTATGACTGAACATCTTTTGTAAAAGGTACATTTGAGAGCAAGTTGCTATTGAATTAATGTGTATAACTATGCACTAGGCAGGTGTATTGTACCAACTCCCAAGACATTACTAAGTGCTTAATATTCTTGAAATGGCCATAAATGGTCACTGATTGAAGTCCGTCTTGTAAAAGAGAGAGGTGCGCGCTGTTACAGCAGCTGAATTATTCAGCTGGCTCGTAGACGGGTAATAAATTGCTGATGTTTTTATTGGTGTCTCGGCTAAGTATTATTTAACCTGGCTTTAAACTGCTTACTTCCATGCTGAGTGCCTTTTAACTCCCATCCATTTCCCTGTGCCTTTCAAATATTGATGGTGAATATTGGAAGGTTGACTGAGTGCCAGCATGGGACCCCTAGTCCTGGCTCCCACAGCAGCTTTACACACACACACACACACACACACTCAAATACTTTTGGAATGAGAGGCAACGAGTGCCAGCTTCTGGCACTTAGTGTTCCCGAAGTCTCTTAAAGTATGAGCGCGCAAATGATTCATGTTCTGTTAATCCAGGAACATGAATACGAAAGGAGTAAATAGACGCTGGTTGTGTTTAAAAAGCAGGTAGTTGTTTACCCCACAGGCGGACAGATTCCTACACGGCTTCGTGTTCCTTAAGAGGATCGCTCAACTCGCTGATGGCATCGTGGTGCTGCAGTATGAAATGCGCTAGTTTACCTGTCGCAAAATCATTCCTCTGCGTTAAGCTTTGGTTGAATCCAACTTTTCTTTGCTGTGTGCCGTAAATGTAGATACTTTTATTTTCATTTTCTTTAATGCTCTAGTGTCTCCAGCCCATTGGACGTGTTGAGCAGTTGATCATTCGTAACTTCTCCTCAGCACAGATCTAGGGCTTATGTCACCCTGGCCTGGGATGGATATAGCACTAGGGGGGATTGCTGTCGGATGCTAAAAGTAATAGCTGTGTGAATGCGCTAATTTCATCCGGGGTTTAACTGATCAGCCGAGTGCTTTAGTGTGTGGTTTCTTATTGCTTTCTCCCTCCGACCCACTCGCTGTTTGTCTGACTTCTTCCAGCAGCAGCAGCTCCAGGCACAGCACCTCTCCCATGCTGCTCACGGGCCTCCGGTCCAGCTGCCGCCTCACCCTTCAGGCCTCCAGCCGCCTGGCATCCCCCCTGTGGCAGGCGCCGGGTCAGGCCTGCTGGCGCTGGGTGCCCTGGGCAGCCAAGCCCACCTCCCAGTGAAGGATGAGAAGAACCACCATGACCTCGAACACCGAGGTGAGGCATTGATCTCCAATTTGGAATTGCTTCCCAACACGTTTATTTTCGAAGAATTAAAATGCATATTATTTTGAACATTATTGTATAGAATCAGTTAAACTGGGAAAACACAATTTAGTCCTTGTTACTCCCGAGAGGGGAATCGCAGGGCCCTTAGGTGAGGAGCACATCCTGTCTGTTCACATTCTGTCTGGGTAATGAGCTGGTACATTCCCAGCCCATGACTGCAGAAGCTATTCAACAGCTCCAACACAGGTTGATAAGAGGGGCCTTGTGCCCTGCAGCTGATTCTCACACGTTCAGCCAGAAGCGTCTATTATGATATGCTAACTGACGAGTTTTTCTCTTTGCTCCACTTGGTTTCCTCATCACCTCTGCCGCCACTGTGATGTCTGCGCTCCAGAGAACACGGTGAGTTGTCCACACCAGCAACTGTTTTAGTTACAGGGCTTGTTGGGTTTTATTATTCATCTACACTGCAAATGTCGAGCACAAATTCCTACCAACAGCATGCTAGCGCTGATTTCTGTTGTAATCTGCTTTCAATAAAAAATTTAATTGGAAATGAGGCTCGGAATATAAATCCTGTGTGTTTTAATCCAGAAGGGAAATGACTGGTATCATGCTGGAGAGATTAGAAGCCTTGTAATTTCATCACAATTAAAGAAAGACTTTGACTTCCCCTTCTAAAAGGATTTATGTGATCCCTTTTACTGTCTCCCTTGTTTACCAGCTCACTCTCCTCCTCGGCATGTGATGAATATTTATGAACACAAATGGAGAGCTGTTTTGTTTTCTTTTTATCCACCCCGTCTGGTGGACCTGCTAAAGCGTTTTATTGGAATGGCTGCAATCTCTGATGGCTTGTGATGTGCCTGTGAGATTGTGTTTCTGTAGGCTGAGCTGGCTGAATGGGTGCAGTCGTGTCTGAAGAAATGGAACTCCTGGGGCGATTAGCAGGCCTGTTTTGTTTCTGTGCTCTTGTCCCAGGTCATCTGATAGCAGAGTGCTGACTTTGGTTAATGAGTCACGCTAAGCATCTCTTTAAAGGTCAGCCATTATGCAGACGGTGGCCCTTTGCCCAGACTGCCAGTCCATCGGCCATTGTTCAATTCTCCTGGCTACCAACGACTTAGTGCGTGTTGTTGCTTTGGTCTTCGGAAGAAGGGACGGAAGGAATCGGGAGAACTTGGCACTTTACAGGCAAATGGCAAACTCCTGTGAAAGCTGCTGGACACCTGCCTAGTTCCTCCCATTTTGGAGTGAGCTGTCCCAGCTTGTGTGGGCAGGCAGGCTCCATGAAGAAGCACCAGTCAGGCCCACTGGCAGGTTATAGATTCTCTTTCTTTATCAGAGCTCAAAGCCTGAGCTGACATGCTGCCCAAGCGAGCTGCGGCAGTCAATGCCCACGACATACAGCGTCTCTCTCTCTCACGCTTAGCCTGACTGACTCCGGAGAAAAGGCCCTCTGTTCAGCCACAACACACTGCTCATGTCCCTGTGAGGCTGTTTGTTGTCCGGTTATGAGGAGGAGGGAGCCCAGCTCGGAAAACAAGACCTCCTCCTTTCAGTTCAGATAATGGCCCATTCTGTTGGCCAGGGACGGGCTTGTGTGTGAGATTGGCCTTGGCTGGTGTCAGGGTACTGCTTGGAGCTGGCCTCCAGCTGCATTTTAAGAGTCTGCAGCATCCCTAGTTGTGTGAATGAGGCAATTTTAGTGTTTGGGTTGGCACAGTGGGTTCTTTGTGAATTTGTCACCGATGAATTACTCGCTGCTCTCTTTTACAATGAAAGATGAAATGATAATAAAGTATGTTTGGTTTTCTCTTTGCAGAATAATTCCGTATCCCCCTCCGAAAGCTTACGCACAGCCAGTGAGAAGCACCGCAGCTCTTCTGACTACAGTTTGGACTCTAAGAAACGCAAAGTGGAGGAGAAGGACAGTTTGAGCAGATATGTAAGGAATTGTTGACCTTTTGGGTCAAGTTACCACCGTGTCTTTCTGTTAAATATGAAGCTTCAACCAAGAGTTGGTTAGTTTAGCTTAGCATAAAGACTGGAGAATGGGCCGACAGCTAGCTCTGTCCAAAGGGGGATTTACCAGATAAGTTAAAAAAATAAAATAATACACTGTGTATTTATAATAATAACTAGAACGGGCACTCGGTAGAGCGCATACCTTCGCATATCACAAGATTAGACATTGAATTATGAACATTTTGGCATTGGTTGCATGCCAATTGGATAGAAATTGACCGCCCTATGGTAAAAAGAAGATTTTGACCTTTTCATGACCTTGACCTTTCACCCGATCAATCCCAAAATCTAATCAAATGGTCCCCGGATAATAACCAATCATCCCACCAAATTTCATGCGATTCGCTTTAATACTTTTTGTGTTATGCGAGGAACACGCATACAAATAAATAAATACACGGCGATCAAAACATAACCTTCCGCATTTTCAATGCGAAGGTAATAATAATTAAGACTTGTATAGCGCTTTTCTAGTACACAAAGACGCTTTATGGGTAAATTTATTTTTGGCCAGCATCAATGTTGCTGGAGTCATTGCTGGTTGCATGGCAACCTCACCGTGATACCAGGAAGTTAATGCGCCAGGCTCAACAAACTCAGTCTAGGCGAATAAGCATATTTCCCAAACTGTCAAAGTACTTCATCCTGTGTAGACCAAAACGTGTTTCACTAAATCTCAAGGTGACTATTTTCCCAATTATGTTTACAGGACAGTGACGGAGAGAAAAGTGATGACCTGGTGGTAGACGTATCTAATGAGGTGAGCAGCATGCCCTTGTAAAGGCATATTGACATGTACCAAGACGAAGCTGTTGCATTCATGTAAATCTATTGCTGTGTTTCTCCAGGACCCTGCCACTCCACGAACAAGCCCCACCCACTCGCCTCCTGAAAATGGCATTGATAAGCCCCGCCCTCCAAAGAAAGACACACCCAACAGCCCTGCATCAGTGGCATCCTCTGGGAGCACCCCTTCAGCCAAGGCCAAGGAGCTAAGTCATGTAAGACTCCAAGAGTTACGAACAAACTAGGACAGAAAGGGTTTAAATGAGAAGTGCAGAGGGAGCAATGGGATATGTGCAAATAAATCTAGGACGTTTTCTGCAGTGGATTAGAATGGCTGTCGGTGCTTTAAGTGCATGACTAAACGTCAGGGATAATATTGTCCCGCATCAGGATCAGTCAGGTCTTCTCTGTTAATAGCTCAATGTATTTAACTCCTCCAGGATTTTTTCCCCTCTGCCTCACTAAAAGATTAAAGCCAAAGCGGTAAGGGGATAAAAACGGCCCCATCTCCATTGTGACCATAATAGGTTTTAGAATAAATAGCAGTTCATGGCTCTGCAGGACTATGAGGGTTGTCAGAATTAGATTGGATTAAGTTCAGTTTGCTCTCAAATTGTCAATCTGCACAGTGCTTGGCTTCCGGGATTGTGAATGTACTTGCTCTCTCGTTCCCTCAACAGAATGACAAATCTTCCACGCCTGGCCTCAAGTCCAACACCCCCACTCCCCGCAACGATGCCCCCACCCCTGGCACCAGCTCCACCCCTGGGCTCAGACCCATTCTGGGCAAACCACCAGGCTTGGAGGCTTTAGGTTCGTAACACTCTCTTTCCTCGCAAGCATCTGAGATTATTTATTTCCCCATCCTCCCGATGTACAGTTACGTCACCACTATCCTCCGACTGTCTTTGTCCGTAGCAGCGCCAGCTTTGCGTACTCCTCTGTCGATCGCTGGCTCCTACCCTACCCCCTTTGCCATGATGGGCCATGACATGAATGGAGGCCTCACCAGTCCTGGTGTGTACGCTGGTCTGCACATCTCCCCTCAGATGAGCGCTGCAGCAGCTGCAGCCTATGGACGCTCCCCGATGGTAACGCGCTTCTCCTTTGTAATTTATGCTGTTTGGGATAATCTTCAAGCATTGCACATGTTTAAAATACTTGCCCAGAGTTGGATACAAATATCAAAACCTTTCTGTATCCGTCTGTAAAAGGTTCCCTGTGGAGTTGTATACCTCTAGCAGCGCCAATAAGCTGTTTATCTATGAGCAGCTCCCTGTTTTTCTATTTATTTTTTACACTTTTATTTTTGGTCTTTTCACCACAGATATAACACGTTTACACAGAAATAAAAAAACAAGTAAAAATAACACCAGCAAGTGAACACGTTTAATGTATTTCATGCACACAGAAGGATTTCGTTTTTTAATTTGGCAGACGCAAGCTAGCTGTTTCCCCGTTTCCATTTTGCTAAGCTAACTGGCTTCTGGCTCTAGCGTCATATTTAACTGATGAATTTACACTGGTATCAATCGTCTCATTTAACTCTGGGCAAGAAGGCAAATAAGCATATTATATGTGTAACTATCCCTTTTGGAAAAACACCTTGTTGGTTTAACTGATCAGTCGGTAATCTTTGGTATTCAAAGGCTTCCATCTCGTTCTCTTTCAGGGGTTTGATCCTCACAGCCACATGCGTGCTGCAGGCCTTCCTACCAGCCTCACATCAATTTCGGGTGGCAAACCGTAAGTGTCTCACCAAATGTGATTTTTTTTTAAACAGCAGTGACATAAAACACTGACCGTGACTTTCCCACCAGGGCTTACTCCTTCCACGTGAGTGCAGACGGTCAGATGCAGCCCGTGCCCTTCCCGCCTGACGCACTGATCGGCCCGGGTATTCCACGCCACGCCCGCCAGATCAACACGCTGAGCCACGGCGAAGTGGTTTGCGCTGTTACCATTAGCAACCCCACACGTCATGTCTATACTGGTGGCAAAGGCTGTGTCAAGATCTGGGACATCAGCCAACCTGGCAGCAAGAGTCCCGTGTCCCAACTGGACTGCCTGGTGAGCGCGGCTGCTGATTCCCGTTACGACCATCAACAACCTTTGTTGACGCCTCGTTCTGTTTGTGTAGTCGAAAAGTAATGCTCTGTATACACAACCTCATTCCATTCACAATGGAATAACATTGGTACACACATGCAGCTGAGGCTTTCACTCACTGTTTGAGTCAAATAGAAGAGACTTTCAGCAACAACCAAAAAAGAAAATGAGGGGAAAAAAACATCACATTTATTTTGTATAAATTATGTATGAAATATGAACGTCACAAAATACATGTGTTGATGTGATGAACTAAAATTGCAAAATATAGCAGGCAGAGTATGTTTGAGAATACCCGTAGGTTGGTTTATTATGACGGAAGGATTCTCGTCCTCTTTCCCACCGACTTGTTCCTAAATCTCTCTCTAGCTCCGCTGACCTGAACATATATTGATTTGCTTTGTCCTCTGTGCAACAGAACAGGGATAACTACATCCGCTCCTGTAAGCTGCTGCCTGATGGCCGCACATTGATTGTCGGAGGCGAGGCCAGCACATTGACCATCTGGGATCTGGCCTCTCAGACGCCCCGCATCAAGGCAGAGCTCACATCCTCGGCCCCGGCATGCTACGCCTTGGCCATCAGCCCCGACGCCAAAGTCTGCTTCTCCTGCTGCAGCGATGGAAACATTGCTGTTTGGGACCTGCACAACCAGACTCTTGTCAGGTTGGCAGAAAACACTTATTAACACTTCACGAATAAAAACAGATTAGCACTTCAGTGGCACTTGAATGACACTTACTTATGGTATTTTTGTAGTTTGACTTTCATGAAGAAATGTTACTTTCTTGATTCTTGTTGTTCTGAATTTGTCCTCTTGGTTGAATGCACGTTTTGTAAGTCACTTTGGATAAAAGCGTCAGCTAAATGACATGTAATGTAACACTGTGTGGGCTACTATATGTCAATAACTGTTTGTATGCTTTCTGACTTTGATTGCAGGCAGTTTCAGGGTCACACGGATGGTGCTAGCTGTATTGACATATCCCATGATGGCACTAAGCTTTGGACAGGTGGCCTTGACAACACTGTGCGCTCCTGGGATCTGAGGGAGGGTCGGCAGCTGCAGCAGCATGACTTCAATTCACAGGTACAAGCGTGTAAAATAGAAGGAGAACACATGCACACATCCACAGACTTGGTGTGTGGGGGGGCAGTTTCCTTTCAGCCCTGAGAACTGTCAGTAATGACTGTTCTGTTCAATTTCCAGATCTTCTCCCTGGGCTACTGTCCAACTGGAGAGTGGCTTGCTGTGGGCATGGAGAGCAGCAACGTGGAGGTGCTCCACCACTCAAAGCCTGACAAGTACCAGCTCCACCTGCACGAGAGCTGTGTCCTCTCCCTCAAGTTCGCCTACTGTGGTACGAACACACACATAAAATCGCCTGCAAAAGGGCCTTAGCCTGCAGCGGTAAAACTACAGTTCCCTTTGTACAGTCTGAATGCCTGTTGTGTTTTGGTAACTCTTAATTTCTAGATATGTTTATACCATTTCTTAGTCCAAGGAGACATGATTGCACTGTTTTTTTTCTTCTCTTTTGCAGGTAAATGGTTCGTCAGCACTGGGAAGGACAATTTGTTGAATGCTTGGAGGACTCCTTACGGCGCCAGCATATTCCAGGTATGCAGATCAATACACTCTGTCTGCAGCCAGTCCAAAAGTATGCACAGTTGTCTCTAAGAGGAAGGGCAAAGCGACCGCTGTCTGACAGGACGCTCTGATCAGTGAAAACTGAACCTGAATTATTGACCTGACAAAGAAGTCTTTTTGAGGGGCATCAGGCCAGAACTTGATGCCATTGCAATCTAATCTTGCCCCGTAGTCAGCTAATCCGCTCCACTTAACTTCAAATGTAGATGAGAATGTAAACTGCCTCCAGGAATAACATGTTTTTTTTTGTTTGTATCTTCTTCAGTCCAAGGAATCCTCATCCGTTCTAAGCTGTGACATCTCGTCAGACGACAAGTATATTGTGACCGGCTCTGGAGACAAGAAGGCCACTGTCTATGAAGTGATCTACTAGAGCGGACTGCTTTGGCTTGGAGCATGCTCGTGCTCAGTAGACTCTTCCTCCATCTAGCTTCCCTCAGACAGACCGCATGGATGTTGCCTGCAGCCCCGGAGCGGATGGACAGGAAGTTTGGCAGTGCCAGACTGAAGTGGCCGTGGACGCTGTGACCTTCGGCTCTGCCCTTCCTCACTCATACAACTAACACTTGGACAGCAAGTGCAGTTCCACAAGGCACTCAGAAGAAAATAATGTCTTGCTGTTTTATTGTTTGTTGGATATTTCTTTTTTTATTCGTCCTTTTTAATGTGGAGATAAAGTTCCGTGACACAACTAGAAGCGGCGCTTCGCTCTGGAGCTTCTCCTTGGAGGTCCTGTGAAAAGTGTACATAATGGAGTAATAAAAGGCCTTTTATAGATTTATATTTTGGTGTCCAGTTACGCTTGTGATGGTTCTTTCTTGTGCTCTCCGTGATTTTCTGTCCCCTCTAGGGAAGGAAATTAGATTAGGACTTTGTAAGAGGATATTCTATTTCAGGTTTTTTTTCTTTCTCATCTGCTTTTTCCATGTTCTTTGTCCAGAATGACCTTTTTGGAAATCTAATTTAGATTTTTTTTCCTTTTTTTTCTTCTTCTGACCGGCATTTTTCTCCGCTATTTGCTGTAACACAGACGTTTGTCCCATGGATTTTAGCAGTGGTGGATTCTGCAAAGGACCCTTTTTTTCAGACTGGAAGAGGAGAACATCATGGTTTCCAGTTACGTCTACCCTTTGGCCCTGGTCAGCAGAAATTCCACTTTATAATAAAGACCCATCACTGAACACTGGCTGCTTTCAGTGACATTCAATGGATAACAAGAAGCAGCTGTGACTTAAGTCTGTTGACCCGACCAGTGTATGAATCTTAATTTATCCACTCAGCAAAGTTTAGTCATCAGGCTACGGGTTAATTATTGCCTCTCGTTTGACTCTGTGACTGATATGCAGGACTTACATGGTTACTCATAAAGGTGGAAGGCAAAGCCATTACCACATTTCACATTTTGGGTATGCTCTGTTTGCTTTCTTCAGTATTTCCTAATGTTCGACTACGATCTTCTTATAGACAAGATTGGTCTCTGCATAAACACTGTGTAGCGTACACGTGTCATCATCCCTAAGGATTGTACAGTTGGCAGTTGTTGATAAATCAATAAACTGTTTTTATATAAAGAAAATCATCTTGGCTGAATTTCTATAGTGCTGGTGCCTTGCTTCTGTTGCACCTTTTTAAAGGCTTTTTTGGCTCAGAAACGAGCTTAATTGCTTTCTTACCGAGAGATAGATGAGTAGACTGACACTACTCCCATGGCCTGTGCGAAGTTCATTTGAAGAAGACCTAAAGATTGAAACTAGGGGGAAATGGCTGGAGGGAACAACATCTGCTACTCTAAACTCTTAGGCTGAGTAATGTACTTGAATCAACAATGACAAGTGATGCCAAGAAATTGTCTGGCAAATATACCCCGTCATAAAACCATGTGTTGTTTTTACATTTAGATTTTTTTAGTAAACTATAAATTAATTAATGAGCTTTAAAGGTGTTTGCAGCCAGACTTTGGACATAGCCAGCCTGACCTTGTTTTACTACTAACCAGCTAACTTGCTCCATGATTACATTCATGAGCCTCTTGAGTAGAATCAATCTTCTCATCTAACTCTCGGCATGAAGACAAACGGAGCTCATTTCACAAAGTGTCAAACTATTCTTTTAAGTAAGACGGTTTCCAATCAATATTTGCTGCCGTGTGGCGGAAGTGTAAACCGGCTGCAGTGGCGATTGACTGCACCAGGAACTAAGGACAAATAATGTTTCCTGACATGCTGGGTGTCTCCTGGGTTGACTGTAAACCAGAACGTGTTCATTGCCTTGTGTGCTGCTACTGAAGGTTTCCCCTTGCTCTAGTCGGCATCTATTGTAGATACAGACTTACTCACGTGCTCTCCTTGACAGAAAATGCAAGTATGTCAGTAAATGGCTGTAAATGCATCCAGATAGGACTTGACAACTGTCTCAGGAGAACCGCAGACATGAGAGGAAGGCAATCTGGTTGCTGTTTGAGAAGCTGCGTTGGATCTCTGGCAATGGATTTAACTCAAAAAAGTACTGACTTGTTGCAGCTTCACAGTGTACTCTAATTGTGGTCACTGTCAGTTACCATCTTCTTCAGGGTTGTGTCTCTGTATGCTGACAGCACTGAAGCCGCACAGCCGTCTCGGAGTGATACAATGAGGCAGAGCTTTTTTGCAGTGCCACTTCAGAAATATGACGCAAACACTGCTCTTAAGTTCTCTTGAGTCGTCTTTTGGTAGTTGAGTTCTATTGGACTGGATGAGGTGAATGGCCCGGTCCTTCCACTCCAGAGCAAGGCTCTTCTAGGACTCTGTGCGTGAAGCTGTGAGCCCTTCATACGGCTGCCTCTTCAAAGATGTTGTTGTTGGATTATAAAAGCCGGGCCGGATGCTTTCAGGATGGAGCCAGCCGCCGTGCTCCGCTCTCACAGGCTCATTTGTTAAAAGCTGTGGTCTTTCTTTTCCCACATTGCTGAAGTGTGTACTTCCTGTGTGTGCATTTGTAGCTTAAGCTCCTCGCTCAAGTAGAATTTTTTTCCTCACTTAATCAAACAGTGGAATATCTGCAGATGAAAGTGTGTACCTCTGAGTACCTATTGCTGGACACTGAGGGGGTTCATTGTCTCGCCTTCCGCTGATCTACCTCTCAATGGAGGGCTTTCAGCAGGTTCTCATGTGAACGCCCATGCTGCCTTGCTCTATTTAGAGGGCCACACTACTAAGAAACTAGAGTGGCCCAAGTGTTTTACAGCAGCTCTAAACATATTCAAATTCTCAATTTCTGCTTGGATTCTTAGAGCCAAGACTCAAAGAGCATACAGAAAATCAAGGGGGGTCTGGTCGGCCAGTATGTGGGCTTGCACATGCAAAGCACTGTGAGGCTTTCTTTTTGTTGGTAGTTGCGAGGCATTGATCACAGCCCACCAGATTTCTGACTGGTTCTTGTGGCTGGCTTTCTGTTGTCTGCCCTCCCCCGTCCATCACACAAACAATAAGGTCTTTTTTTGTGTTGGTTTCTTTTTTCTAACAGCGAGGGACTAGCACCGTGCTGAAATGCAGAATAATAATCCCCTAATCACCTGAGTATTGCCAGTCCTAGGTTTTTATCTGCAATGGATGTCAAAGCCCCCAGTGCCTAGTGATTACAACATTTGATCTGGGTAATAATGTCTTTACTGTTGCCCTGCCTAGGGCCCGAAGGCAGTGCAGCTCTAATCCACAGTGCATTCTAGTGGAATCGCATTACACAAAGACCACCAGGGTTCTCCTCTAGAGAAGAGGGGTGGGGGGGTAGGGGGGGGGTTAAAAGAGGAGGTTGTCATGGAAACAAGCTTCTCTCTGTGCATCTCCCTCACACACACACACACACCCTCTCTCTCTCTCTCTTTCTCTCTCTCTCTCTCCTGGGATAGATAAGCAAAGGACAGGTTCTAGTTCTATGTTTACTTTCCATGGGCCCTCCAATCCCTGAGCAGGCTGAGCCCAGATAACACGAGGCCTGTACAGCCACCGACCACTGACAGCTGATAAGCACCCCGGCCGAGCGGAGCAGTCATCACCCTCCAACCAGGAGGAACAAACCTGCGAGACCCGGATTCATTTGGATTAGGCAGGATTGCTGCTGCTTTTGCTGCCACTGCTGTGTTCAGACTACTGATGTTCCCAGGACTTTCTACATGAGAGCTTGATGTTGCACTTCACCCTGTGGAGTCTCAGAGCTTAGTCAGAGGACATGGGCACAGTAATGGACTGGATGCTATTTTAGATATTGAGGTCAAGGGACTGCCTGCACTGGGCCGGTTTGTGTCCCCGCAGCTGGAGGGTCGCGAAGATTGAAAAACTTAATTCTACCTGATGTGTCCTGAGGAGCAGATGACCACACATTATCAGTATGTTATTTCATCATCTCCTCATTCCTGCCCTTTTTGGAATGGGCGTTTTCCACTTAAATGCTAGTCGGGACATTCCTTTGTATTTGTTCCAAGTGTCCTCTAAAACTCAAGTAAAGTAATTCAATACCCGGAGTAATTAGATTAGTTTGATGCCTTGAGAAGGAACCAACATGTTCGTTGATGTTAAGATCAAGACAACTACGAGTACTTCTTTATGCTTTATGCATTATGCTAACACGGTAATTATATTTCCACACACATTCTTTGATTCAGGCACAGCTGGAGGTGTATAGCAACATGGCTAATTACAGAGGAAATAGTGGTATTGAGCTAAAGTGGTGGGAGCTGGATTTCCCTTTGGCCCAGTCTTCTGCCTGTGTTTACTTGTAAGAATTTTAATTTGATTTCATAAATGTGATTAACAGCTTGAGCACATAGTTTGAATTAAAAGAGGGGGATTGTCCACTTAATATTAAAGGCTTGTAGGCCTATATTTCCTAGTAATTAATATAGATTTATCTCAGTTAGTGTCAATAATTATGATCTCTGTTGATTCAACACCAAGTAATAAATACACTCTAGGACCGATATATTACTTACTGCACATTTCCAAAACTGCATCGGGCCTCCTGTCTGTTCTCAGGACTGTTGAATACGATGGGATAGCCATGTTTGATCTTTGGGTTCAGAGAATTTAATGCACTACAGTGATACTTAACACTGTACATGCAAGAGATAAATGACATATTTATGGAGTATTACGTAGTTTGTTTACCTTTATGGATGAATTAATGGAAAAAACATGCAACCATCAGAGTCTACAGTACATAGTGGTAGGCCTGGGCAATAACAAAATATGCTAATTTATCTTCTTTCAATGATATAATGTGACATATATCAAGATATTGTGAAACGCAATTATGTTTTTTAAATTAATAATAACATTTCACAGAAAATCTGATTATTTATTTATTTAGTCAGTGCTATTATTGTCAAGTATTTAAATACCACCAGAGAATTCTAAATCGTTTTGTTATTTCATATAGACTATTTATTTCATTAATCAAAACATGCTGTATATCTGATCTAGTTCAACTAACCGGAAGTTTTTTAATCGAGGACGGAAATGATGAATTCAGCTATTATTATATTATAATGTTGATGATCTCACAGCTGACCATGGGGAAGTGGACCCTGCTGGGTGGGTGTTTTCACATTGTTTTATGGATGTGTTTATGCCTTCTCTGTCGTGAAGAGTCGTCACTTTAGGGATCCGTTGCGGCCGCCGTTCATTGAAGATAACCTCTGTGCTCCAAAGGAATCCTCACAGCAGCCACCTTTGAAGCCCCCATGGTTGATACCAGTGGATATCAGTGATGCGACAGCAGCTCCTGAAACGTGAAGAACTGAAAGTGTTCGGACTCATATCAAATCAACAATCAAATCGAGCTCAGGTTAACTCCATTCGCTCGCTTGAATTGGCCTTGAAGGCACGTCTCTGAAGGGAAACCCCCCTGACAGATTATTTTGGATATAAAAGAGATTGTTGGGATTAACACTTCATGGGAAACCTTGTATCGCCCCAGAGAGCATTTACATGTTGACTTCAAGTAGATCATTCAATCTGAGGTTGTCTGGAAGTTTACACCATTGTATTTTATTAATATATTATTTTGTGTTCAAGGAAATAATGTGGTTCAACGGTTTTACCAACTTTCACAGAAAAATCAAGATTTTCTCTTAAATTGTTATGGTGATGCCATCACAATCCCAAACTACAATAATGCACCCTGATTCTTTGTCGTCAAGATAATAATGATAAAACAATGCTTACAGTTACCCATGTCCTCGTAGACTACTTTGAATAATTCAAATTGAAGAATAATTAATTAATATATACTTCAGGGCACATTTCCTAGTTGGGAGTCTCGTCTGGTTTCGTTCTATCAGCACGGTAGATTGGGTTACGGTCATATTTTTGCCTTTTATTGGAGCAAGGTAACTGCCTCATATGAGACAGGTATATGGAACATCTCACACGTCTCAGTATTGCTGCTGTTTACTAGTCATCGCTGGAGAGCTGAGAGAGCAGCCTCCACTCTACAGGCGTACACAGTGATCACAAGACTGTCCACGCTTCTCTCTCGGCTCTTTGCTCTTACACATATAAGTAGTGAAGTGGCTGCATGATCTCTGAGCTGTTCAAATACTACTTGAGGCTCAAGTGTTCTTCTCTGCCACAAAGTGATACACCTACCGGGCCTCATTTTGTAAAGAGAAAGTTATTGACCACCAGTATATACAATCCAGTGGTCAGTAGCATTGTTAAGGCCGCAGCTGACTGTTATTTCATTGTTGATTTATCTGCTTTATTTTTGTAATAGTGGATGCATTGTTTGAAAATAATCAGAAAATAGTGAAAAAAGCCCACAGAGATATATTTTCATGTTATGTTTTATTCAACTAACAGTATATGAGACAACAGTATTCAGGTCATGTATAAAAAAGAAATGTCTTTGAGGCGCTGGGATGTTATTTTAAAAAGTTGGCAGTTGTTTTCTTGTCAATATATACATATCCATCAATTAATCAACCACAGCCTTATCGTTGCAGCTCTAATGCTTTGCTGAAATGCACTGTTTTCGTCTTTTATGGTGACAGTTGTGAGTTATGAGTGAAACCATGAACATGTTTTACAATCCAAACTGCACTGCAGGGTATTAACTTTTAGGTAAACCCAGGAAAATGTTGACACCAGACTAATGAGATTAATTTCATGAAGCTGTTAGTGAAACTAGACTTCTTGCCCCTGCTTCCGGTCTCTGGTGATTTTTTCTTTTTGTCGTGTGCTGGTAAACACTTTATTTCTCTTCCTGTTTGCTTCATTGAAGCATCTGTCATTCCCAGTGCTCCCACTGCGCCCGACAACAGCAGAGCCATGTTAGATTGAAAAGACAGCAGGACAATCTTTCAAATGGATCTCTTTTCCAAAAATATATTATGACATAATCATGTTTTCTCCCTAAGAGCCCAGGGGAGGCCTGTCTGTCAGATTGCAGTCCTCTCTTGGCTGCCTGGCCTGAACAGAAACAGCAGTTGTGTGTTAATAGAACCCAGAGGCACTCTGAAACCTTACCCATTCTGCTTTACGCTCCCAGCCAGGAGATTAAAGTCGGGGAAACATTACAGGAGGCTGGATAATTGCCCCTGTGTCTCCACCAGACAAAAGGCAACGCTCCGGCAATTCCCTCGGTAAATTGTCAAGAGAGGCTCAAGGATCCTTCAAGGCTGCAGCAAATTGTACAGTGCTGTCTTACAAACTACCAATCTCTGGATATTATGAGGCTTCCATATATCCTTGGCCATAATGACAGCTTGCACTGCTATAATGGAGTGCAGGCACTGGATGGCTTTTGTGAACACACTTCCAATAGAAAAATTACTACCTTAGTTTCCCGGTCTTTTCTTTTTTTTCCGATCCCATTTATATTTTGATTTATTCTGCTATCATTTTTATTTTTGCTTTTATTCAGATGTGAGTGTGAGCTGCTGCTCCCAACAGATGATTGCAACCTTTACTCCTGAGGGCCACTTGATCCCCTGACAGGAAAAAAAAAATCTGCAAGCAGTTAATGAATCGCCGTCCATGCCTAGTGTTAAGGGCGTCTACAAATTAACAGAGGCTTTTGTCAGGGCTCTCCCTCGCTCCCTCGCTCTTCCCTGCTCTCGCCACCACTCCCACCTCCATCTTCATCTCCTGCTGCCTCCTGCTCTTCAATTTCCCCCCTCTACCTGCCTGCTTCACGCTCCAGTGACTACGTGGCGGGAGCAGCGCTGTCTGGCTTTGGCTCTGAGCAGCGCTCATTGTCAGTTCGGTTCATGTTTAGAATTAGCCATTTAATGAGAACAAAAGAAATTAATTGGTGGTTTAAGCCTAATGAGACGTCTGTGAAATTAACGGGCCTCATCAATAGAAACAAATAAAATCCTCCAGCTTGTTGTTGTGGAGCATTATTCTGACAAAGCGTTTGACACAATGATGAATAGCAGGTCAGGAGAGACCATCTGTGCTTTTTTAAACCCCTGCAGGAGGGGGATGGAATGTGGGCTGGCTCGAAGAGATGGTGATAAAAGAAGAAGTGGGGGGGGGGGGGGAGGGGAGAGAGAGGAGGAGGAGGGAGGGCGGGGGGCTGAGAAAAAAACAAATTCGCCGGCTTTATTCATCGCCCCTTTAGCATGATACCGCTGTCTAACCATGGTTACAAAGGAAATAAAAAACACGGGCATTAGCATGTGAAAGGCACTGGGTCTCTGACTATGCGTCCAGAAAGCCAAAGAGCTCTGATTTCGAGGGATATTTAACCTCCATTCAGACAGCAACAAAGGCCTGGCTGTCGCGCTGAGAGCAGTGGTTCAGCCTGATTGGGGCTTGGGAGGGAGGGAGGGGGGGGGGGAGAGAGAGAGGAGGGGACAGAAGGATCACAGACCTCATTTGTTCCCCCTCTTTACTTTAGCCTGTCTCTATTCCCACTGAAGAGCAGCATTTCCTCTCCCTAACCCCCCTCCTTCTCCTCCTCCTCCTCCTCCGCCTCCTCCTCCTCTCAAAGTTGTAAATGTATGACCTGAGGAATAAATTGGATGGGAAGAGCGGAGGAGGCAGCAGAGAGAGAAGTAATACATCTCTATCATGTTCGGTGACCTTTATTTACCGCACGTTGAGTCACATTGTTGTTCGTGTTATGTGTCTGCCTCGCTTCCTTTGCTTTTAATGCCCCGGTATGGAGGCTGTGGACGTGATGGAGGCGGTTATCCGTCTGTCTTCAGCCCTGCCAGCGGCTCAGCCCTACCCTCGCTCTGTGGCCACCCAGCAGGGCCGGCCCAGCCCAGCCTGTTTGTGGATCATGGAGAAACTGTTTGCTTTCCTGCGCTGATCAAATAAACAGGCCATGTCTTTGGGGGGCGGAAGGTTGGAGGAGTGGTGTCTGTGTGTTGTTTAGCTCTCTGGGTGTAGATAAGGAATTGTTTGATGGGCTAGAGAGAAACGAGAGCGATTTAGGTCAGCTAATCTGATTTACACAGAGATGGTCTAGCCATTGCAGGGAGCAGTAATTACATGGAGGGATTAGAACCCCCCCCCCCCCCCCCAAAAAAAAAAGCTCCCAACCTACGGAGAGGAGAGAGGGGTGGAGGCTTAAAGGCTGGAGAACCGCTCGAGTGTGTTGCTGCAACAACAGCTTGGGCAACTCTTGGTGCAGATTAAAAACGGCTGAGATTGCGCTCAAACAAAAGGGGGCATTTGGCTAAAGTAGTATTACTTAGCTTGTTTACTCGCCTTTTACATCTGCTGATTTGATACCACAATTATCAGAATTTGTTTTTTCCGTGGCCAAATATCACAGTTTTGTCTGCCAGGGAATTCGGGTGATGTCATCAGTTTATTCATTTGTCACATTGTTTTGTTTTTCTCTCTCCGGGAACTTGTTTACAAATTCTGAAATGTTATGTTTCCCTCGCTCTGGATGCCCCTCTCCGCTACAGCTGCAGCTGCTCTGTTTCTGAGTGTGTTTTGTGTGGTACATAATTTGTCGATTGATCATTTTCAGTTTTGACATTCTGTTGACGATTAGCTATTATTCAATGTTCCTGCGAGGTACGCTGAGCAAATATTCGACGCTTCTCTCGGTGATATTTGTTTGGGTATTTAAAATGCGCAGCTGAATAATTGCACTGCCAGAGCCATTACTTCATCCACAGGAATGACTTGCACGCTTGGCTGCTGTTTCTAGAGTGTGCTTGGCTAATCCACTCATTGCTTTGTGCATTCAGTGCTGTGAACCATAGGGCACCCGCTTGGATGCTCGTGCATAAATTACTGCCATGGAACATAAAGTGCTGGGAGGATTTTCCTTAACGATCGCCAACGCTTTAAACGCTTCTGCTTCAACAGTCGATACTGCTCGGCCCATTCAATTATTCAGCGGCCCGTCCCTCATTAACAAAATCCTGACCTTGACATGTCTGCCCTATTTCTCTCCCCTGACAGACTCGGCTCTCCAAACGACTGTTTGCTCTGATATTGGCTTGGAAATCCATGCATATTGATAAGTTGTTTGCAGTGTAATTGAAAATGTCAGTTATGAGGCCTGAGCAGACAAAGGTCGGCCCCAAGAACAAAAGCTGACAGGCTGCTATGTATGGAGAATATATAGTACAGGGGTGAAGCCGAGTATAATTAATTATCTTATATACATTAATATACTTGAATGTATGTTCACGATGAGTGAAAAGAGACGAGTAAAAGCAAAGCGAAAGACAGATGTTTTAAGCTGAAGGTAATTACACGACTCCACTATTCATTTCCATAAAGTTTTATGGATTGGTTTGTGGTCACTTGATTGAAATTCTAATCCGTCTCCAAAGGTCAAATTGTTCATCATTCATATCTCATGGTCTGGGTAAATATCCACGACTGGAATAGTCGATAGGACTTATGAATATGCTCATCAAATTGGCAACCCACCGTCTCTGGAGTAGTCCCAGGTGTCCTGTGGGTGCCGTCTTATCTCGGGGAAGATGTTGTACCTTGTGCATCGGTGATGTGACGCGTCAATCCAAAGACGCCACGCACCGCATCTCTGGGCACTACCCGCTCACGTGTGTTAATCTGCTCCGCGGGGGTGGAGGTATCCAAGTTTAAAGTGCGCTCGCCGCAATTTCTACATAAACAAAGGCTTGAACCGCAATCGCCGGGAGCCTCAGCTGGCCGACGGGCCCCCGAGCCCCGCCATACCCCGTGCTGCCTGCAGGCAGAGCGCTGACAGCCTGCTGCTTCTTTAATCGATTGCTAATGGGTTCAATTCCATCGTTGAGGAGCTGCTTGGAACCTGGCCCTGAGACTGAATGAAGTGGAAATACCATTCGCGGCTTTATGAGCCGTTATACTGCAGCGAGAGACCTCTATTCGGCATGCTTCACAGCACTGCCGAGAGTTTTGCACCACCGCCTGATGGTTTTTCTTATGCCGGCTCCGCCTGCTTTCGTCTCAGTGCTCTCCATTTACACTGTGCCCTAAAGCATTTACATCCATTCAATCTACAACAAAATTGCTTTGCTGTGCTGCATTTTTCACGAGGCTTGATGTGTAGGGTAATAACCATAGTGTATCTCCCTTGTACACATGAGGGCCCAACAGATTCATTCAATCTTTAAGCTGAGATATTATTCATCAGTTTTTATCAGTAGCGTGTAGCTACGGCCCTGTGTAACTCAGAGGCTTCTGGGATCACTGTGTCTTATTACTTCCCAAAGCAATGAGCATGCAGTCAGTAATATGAAATATGTGAGTAGTGGATAAGTTATGAAACTGCAGTTGTCGTTATTTTATTTATTGCAGTAGCATGTTTACTCTCCATGGCTTCCAGATCTGCCCAGATTTCTGTCGCGCTGCTACGCGCTTGCTCTGGCTGAAATGCAAAGCTAAGCAGCCAACACTGCTCTACATTTCACATCCAGTCCCAGCAGACATGTGCTCTTTGAAACATTTCTGGGCCAGGGATACAACTCTTGTTTGTTCAGTACTTCTGGAGGAAAAAGAAAAATGTATGGTATTTTTTTTCTTTCACTATGGCAGAGAGTAACATTCTTTGACGTCTCAACAGAAAGCCTCATGTTACTACACTTGCTGCCAGATGCCTTGATAGAATCCCCCATGTCAAACAGGAAGATAAATATATGCTTCATTGAACTAGAGCTTAGTAATGGTGGGAGAGAGGGATGGTGAGAAAGAGAGAGGGAGTGAACAGGCTGCGATGTGGGTGTCACACACTATAGCGCAGGGTTATTCTCAACCCTCAGTATAAACACTTTCTTGGATGTGGTGGGAATAATTAGTGCACTTGGCCTAGATAGTCTCATCTCTGAACATCTAATCTTCCAAAAAAATAGGAAAGAATAAAGCCGTAATCAAGGAAACCAACGGTTTTGGTTGCTGACCTGGTGCCAGCAGTTGCAGCTGGGCACAAAGGACATGTTTGTGTTTGTTCTTTCAGGCTCATCTTCCAGCGCCAAGTAGAGTATGACAGGATTTACATGCAGGTTTCTAATCTCTGTAAGCGAACCTGTTTCGGGATGTAATTCACATGGTATGTCTTTTGATTCGGATTAGTCTGGGCAATCCTCTTACCCGTGGCTCAGTATAATTTATCACTGACAGGGCCGTCTCGTGGAGCAGTGCAAGTCCTCATATCCACCCCTCCCAGACTTCCAACTCTTAATTCTAATCTGTCCAAATCTGATCTGAGACTTTAACTTCCAAATACCTCTTGAAAGCCAGAGCTCAAGCTGAAGTTCATGCAAGGGTTTTGGATTATATAAATTGAGGTTAGGGATTTCCAATATGGCCCTATGTTTGAGAATAGAGCAGGATTTGGATGTAGGTTGTCGTGACGAATCTCCTTCATTTAAAAAAATATTTGATCAACTGATGTTCGAGCCAACATCCTTTGATAATTGATATTGCACCTTTTGCATGGGAATTTACATTAAAGGAATTATATTTTATACCCCATAATGTTCCTTATATAGTCCTTATTTTGGTCATTTGTAATTTTGAAAATGAAATTGTTGGATATAAAAAGTTGTCTTCACACCACATATTTTACTCAACGACGTGCTTTAACGTAAAAATATCATAAAATATTTAAATGTATGAGTCATATTCCTGATCCTCTAAGGTTCTTTATAATTCAATAAACAGGATTTAAAGTAGAGCAGGCATGCTCCACTTTTTCTGCCTCAGCCGGAAGGCCACAAACGGGCTCTTATTAATAAACGTTGCAAGATTACGCCTTAATCTCACTGAACACATGTTGGGTGGAATAAAAGCAATTTTATTTCTGAAACAGTGCTCCACACAGCTCTCCCTCTCTTTAATCTTATCCCAGCTTCTGCTACGGAATGAAAAGTCTTGTTGGCGTGCCAACGCTGCTGTGTGTTTGGAGGAGGCTGAGAGATCGAGGTCCTAATTGAGAGTTATAACTCATTAATGTACCTGTCGCGACTTGGACTGCACCTGCAGCCCAAAGTCAGACTTGGTTCTCAGTCGGAGAGGATTTGGGTGCCATGCTCTCTGCTCCTGGTGAGACAGTGGTGTGAAGATGACGATAAGCCAAAGCTCTAAATCCCAGACTCAGCTGTTTTATGTGTAGTTGCTGGGCCGTGTGGCATGCTTTAATGGAGGCGGCTCACTGTCTGAGCTTTAGCTACAATCGCATTAAGATTCCCCTTCACCTCAACTGGGCTTGTTTGTTGTCAGTTTTTGATTGAATCTTGTGAATTAAGGTTTCAACTCTGTTAAGTCACCCCACGGTTTAATTCTTCTGGCTACTGTGTTCACAGGAAGGAAATAGTCTAATGTAATCTCTTATCATGTGAGGGAATACTACAACTAATGACACACTAATACACGGCGTGAAACAGATTTGCCCTTTCACCCTCTTCGTTTGTTGCAAAGGAGAAAACATGAAAAATAAACTTATTTTATGCACGTGAAATCAATTCCACTTTTACTTCAAACAAAACAAAACTTCTTCTTGCGTCTAATGACAGGAAAATGGCTAGTTTACAAAGCTCTTTGAAAATAATACTGTTTGAGTATTTCTTTCAAAGGAATTAGCATCTTTGCTCAGACTTTTTTTTCTTCCTGTCACCTTGCAAGTGGGGCGTTTTATTCTGAGGAAAAAATAAGCCTTTTATCATTTAAACTAAATGTTTATACAGCCAGCACTTAATTGATTAATGTCACGTCTACACTTTTTATTTTAAATTAAATGAGAAATTAATGATAGTGTGATCTGAATGAATGCTTGAAGGTGTCTAATGAGTTTTTATACTGTCTGTATTACTTTGGTATGCCTACTAGTCTGTATATCAATAATAATAATAATAATAATAATAATAATCGCGATCATTATATCTTGCTGTAGTTATCAGCCTGTATCTAGAGATAAGGGTTGAACATGAACAATCATTGTAAAGCTATAAATGCAAATATTCTCAACCTATACAATTATTTGAATAATATGGGGCTACAAAGTATACATGACTGGTTGATTAATCAATTAGTAGATTTTACAAAATGATGTAAATTGTATATAGTTTTTTCCGGACTGTTAGTCAGACAGAACAAGATATCTGAAGACGTCCTGTTGGACAGGTATATTGTGATGGTCATTTTGAGCTTCAGGATGTGGACACTGAGTAGAGGGTCATCTCGCTGCCCCTCACCGCCATTGGGTCGAACAGAGGCAGGTTGGATCGACCTTGTTTCAAAGTGATAGCCCGGCCTGCCAGGACCTCTGGCATTGTTGTGCTTTTGCTATTATCTCCCCTCTGTTTATCCCACTCCCCTCCACCAACACACACACACACGTGCACATGTGCACACAACACACTCATACCCCCGGTGCGTCCCGGTCTGTTTACTCAGGTGCCTACTCGCTCGCTGCAGTGATGAACTCCTGTGCAGACTTTAACACTCCACTGCCTCTCAGGCAAATGCCAAAACAAATCTTGTCATAATTAGCAGTAATCCTGCTCATTACCGTCTGCTTAATTATCCTATTAATAGCACTTCCTGGGAGAGCTTGTTTGCCACGCAGGCAAATGTTTGTTCCTAAATTAGCAGACAAGAAGACAGCTCCATTGTTCAAACAGCAGCGTTGACAAAGCAGAACAGGCAGGATTAACAGCAGACAGAACGGGCCACAAGCTCATCTCCGCTTGGCGCTGACAGGCAGGGAGGAGGCAGCCTGGGCCAACAACAGCACTCTTATCCTGCAAGCTGCTGTATAATCTCCATAGTCAAGTACACACAATCAGCATAAGCAACTTGTCATACCAGAGCTGCAGTGTGCTGTGAAATAAGCATGAGTGACAGGAGGAGCAGAAGCTACAGGTGCACTAGGATTAATGGCGGTAGCGCAGGTAATGTATAACGCTTCTAAATGTGTCCGATGCTTAGTTTTGCATTCCTGTGAATGGAGATAAAACCACTGTGCTGTTCTTAACAGGATCCAGTCAGATTCCTCCGACCTGAGAGCCAAGAGCATTACTGAGGCACCCTGCAGACAAGCACCCGACTAACCTCATTACATAGCGGGCAACGAGACACTAATGTGGATTTACAAGGCTGTGTGACTTTCAAATCCAGAGTCGTACCGACTCAGAATCGTGTAAGGCGATAGGCTCGTCATTGTAAATATGGAGGTATTAGTGAATTGGATCTGTCTTATCCATCAAGACTCCCAAGTTCCCAAACAAGGCTCCAGAGGAAAGCTTTTAAAGTAAATAAGGCAAGTGCTCCGAGGGAGGTGAAGAGCAGACACACAGAGCTCTGCACACTAACCTAAGCAGATCCAACACCTCCAGCAGGCCTATACATTATAAATGACCCTCTCTCTTCCCCCCACGCTCCAACCCCGATACTGTATACACAGCGTACCATAGCTGGAATAAGCAGAGCCCGTTCTGTGGAGCCCGCAGCACTGTCAGACCATTGATGTACAACACTCTGTCTTTTGTTCCTTGGACACAAACACACTTTCCACATGAATATTTCACAGGAAATGTACTCCGTGCTTGTGATTTAAAGCCTTTTTCTTGTTCACAATGCTGTTTTCTCTATTCTGTTGCACTAAATTATGAAGGCAACATGTCTGAAAGAAGACATGCACATTGCATTATAATGCTACTGAAGATAAATGATTACTGGCGAGGCACATGTGACTTAATCCACTGTGCCACGCTGTGTTCAAGTTCAAACATTTCCCCTAAGGTTGCACTTGCAGCTATTAGTTAAAAGCACAGCGATGTGTTTAACCTCGTGTGCGTACAGTATGTGTGAGTGAGCATTTGGAATGTGTGTGCACATTATGGACATTTGCATATTATACATTGCTTTATTGTTCATGCATTTTTTCTCAGATCTGTTTGTCGGAGTGTGAGAAAATGTAGAGCCAGTGATGTCGCTTGTTTGTTCTTGTTGTCAGAGAAAAGGCAAGGATCAATGGATTTTCCTTGCAAGAGTGAAACATGACAGACATAACGAAAGCCTTTCATGAGGAAGGAATGAATAATTCATGGGCGCTCGCTGTGCTTTGTTGTGTCTCATACAGATGGGATTACAGAAGGCTAGATCTTGGAAACATATGAAAGATTAATTTGTGATCTGGGACACTGCTTGCTTACAAAAGGACTAAATAATGATTTTACTGAGAGTGGCAGGCATCTTGGGAAGGGTGTGATATGCACAGGGGGCTGGACACAAAGAGCCTGCAGAGAACACAGCACGCGGAATAATGTGACCTGACAGATATTCAAAAACTTTGTGTGAAAAGTGAACTCTTTCAAATATTTCTCTCATTACTTTGATTGGTTTGTTGTGTAATTCAATAATTTAAAAAACAGTTTCCGTTGGAACAGCATTGGTAATCATTTTTTGTATTGATCCATGAAGAGCAAAGTCAATTTGCTTTACCCTTTTTTACAGGTCAGACACAGAAGCTACAAAACATTATTTCCGAGCTGCAGCGATTTTCTGAGTTAAAGGACACGTCATGCTTTTTTAAATTCGGGCACCTCAGCTGAAGAACCGACTTCATATTAGCAGCCTGCCGCCCAACATTTAACAACAGGGTGTTCCCAACTTCACAGTTGCTGAATGTAGCACTAAAGTGTGGCCTGAGAAGAACTTGTATCTTTTCAAAAGAGCCCTCCAATAATTCACCGGGGAGCACGAGAAGCGGCTGCCTGGTGTCTCCCAGATGGCAGGACTCAAGGGTGGCACTGCTTGTTGTTTTTGATGAGCTGTGCATATACAAAAGCAAAACATCTGGAGCCGCCATGTGGCCTCTCCATTTGGCCAACCCCATACCTCCCCGAGCCAGATGCACCCAAACAACTGTGAGCAAAACAGCATGAATGATTCATAGAAGAGTGAGAGGCGCAGCTCACACCAGAGACCTGCCAGACACTTTGATTGGAAATTTGAAAAAGCTATGAATATGCAGGAGGCATTAAGCCTGCTAGGGGGGGATGATTTGTCAAGTGATCTGTATTTGACCAATATGGAGAAAACTCCTGTGGTTTTTCTGATTTGAAAATAAGAAATGTAATGTCCAATTGCCAGAGTCATAAAATGATCAAGACAGAGGATAGCAGGGTGCTATGTTAATGTGACGGTGGCGTGTTGCTGGAAGGCTTCCCGTGTCAAAGATAAGCAGAGCGACAGTGAGGAAGAAGATTCACACCTGCTCCGTGACTCACTTCCATCAAATCAGATCAGTTTATAAATTGGAGACACTTTGCATTTGATATCAGACCATTTATTCAAGAATATATCTGTGGAAATAAAATCAGTCAGACCGTCCTGGTGAAAATACATGTATTCATTTTTGATTAAGTGAAAAATCTTAACTAGCAATTTTCTTTCTTTTTTTTATCTGACGAACACCACCATTTTTTAAATTATGTTCAATTAAAAATTACAGAATTATTTAATTTATCATAAAGAATTTGTTACATCTGTTTAATTCGTCTTGGTTTTCTTAGGGATTTTACTTGTTGTTGGATTACGATATTTGATATAATATGTGTCACATTTGAGCCCTGGTGTTGCCTCGTTGTGACTTTGAAAACTACTTTGAACACGTGTTGCTCAGCCCTGGGACCCTGAGATCCAAGGGTTCCTTAATTACATATTTTAATTTGTTTGATTTGATTTTAAGGATTACTTCATGGCATCAATTATGTCGTTGTAGGCCATGTTTCACAGTGTATCTTAAAGTCACCAAACCACATTTCCAGATACCCTTTTCTCCACCAATAAGGCTTTAAAACAGTATATCCTTCTGCATCTCTTTTCTTTTATCGCTTTCTGTACCGTTGGGGTACTTTCTGTTCCTGCTCCATTCATGTTATTCACGCATTAGGATTATTTCCTGACAGTTTTTGGGATATGTTTGCAGTAAAGAGAGAGAAACATTAGCTCGTATCCTGCTGAGGCCGTTTTAAGCATAACCAGAGTTGAAGTAAGTTGATGAAAGGTGAAGGAGTAAGTTTACAGTTAAAATAGTATTGTGTGATGTAATGATGCAGCAATGAGGTGGTCACAGTCTTTAAACAAACCAATACACACAGAGAGCTTCTGCAGCAGGTCTGTGGAGGAATGTGTCATCACAGCTCTGACGTGTTGATCCCATTCATCGTCTCATGAGATGAGCTCTCATTGTTAATTCATCCATCCATAACTCCCAGTGCTCCATTCATCACCACACAAAGCTATACGTGAAAACAGACACAGATAAGGACAACAACATGTTCAGACGTGATTCAGAGCACATCTTAGCTACATTGAGATGAGGTTATCGGAAACACGGTTGCTGATAATGATTTGTTAAAGATGAATCATAACTCTAACTCACAAAAATAGGTACAGCTTTTCTGATCAGAAGTAGAAAAAGTGTAACACATCAAGTTCAGGTGTACATATGTGTATAACAATGTATATAATGTTATATATAATGATCCAGCAGCCCTGCAGTACTGGGGTTCAGTGTTGGCTCAGGTCTGTGGAAAAGAAACTATAACTCGTTACTTGCATGTTCAGAAGCAAAGTTGTGATTCAAGAGATCATTTATATAAATATTTAGGAGGGCCAAAGATGTGATACTGTAGCACCAGAAAGGATGCTTATTTTTATGACTTCTTCTGGTCATTTGCATTTATGAGGCCAGAAGATAACTTTGTGTTTGTCTTACTGACTGTAAATGAGAAGCAGTGACAGGTCAGACTGTGTGTTGGCTGATCCGTCTAATGGTTTTAACTTTCACTCATAATCCAGTTTGTAAAACCTGACACCTCTGTTGGAACAGTTTTATGGCTCCTGTGTTTTGCCTTTCTGCAACTTTCCTCAGTGTACTGAGCCCACTCGCAGCCCTCCTTATTGCCACACAAAGACAAACCGCTGCATGTTTCCTGATCCAATGCACATAAATCACTCCCATACTCATTAACTGTGAATAAATAGTATAAAGTAATAGTTTGATTGAGGCATTAAATCATCCATAGAAACCAGCTTTCCCATAAAGTCTGAGTTCATAGGAGTTGTTGGATATTTAAGGAGGAGGACACGGTGTGTGGTAGCAAACAGACTAATAATATAATATTTACAGTGTAATAGCAGTAACTATTGCAATAACTACTTGCTAGGCAATGCACATACATACACAGTGATATAGACATGCAGCTATGTTCTTCACTTACACCTAAGCCAAAGGAAACACGAAACTAAATATGTTGAAGCTGAAAAGATACTTTTAGTCAAACATCAATATCTATGCAAAGTATAAATTCAATGGCAGTGTTTTTAGTTTTACATTACATTTTACATTGTATGTGTTTTATTTTAATCAATGCCAACTTTGCTCATAATAAAAATCTCTCTTCCTGCAGTAACAATGTGGTTAGTTTAGAGAAGACTTATTCTTCTGGTAAATGAAAGAGGCTTACAGTTAGGCTGCTGTCAAGGGAGGGAGAGTTTGTGGTTCCAGTAACTTTGACAGGTGGCAAACGATATTGAGCCATTTTCTGTTTAGACATGATGACGTGTTTCTGTGGCTGGAACGTAGGTGGAGGCAAAATACTTCTCTGAACATATTAGTTATTGCTGGCGAGCAAGTTGTGTTGGCTTTTTCTTTTTTTAAATGGGTGAAATTCTCCAGGCTGTGATATGCATATGTTGTGGCTTGCCGGAGTCTAGTTTCTAATCTCAAATGCATGACATATCATTTCTGGCACTGAACCACTCAGCAGAAGGACATCTTTGAGGGTTAACTTCAGCCCACTACTCTGAAATAATTATTGTTGGCCTCCAGTCTCTCCTTTGTTTCGCCTCCACCACCGTTGCCAGATCAGATTGCCAGGTTTCCAGCTCGATCACCGCTCGCCGTAAAACCACAAAACAATTACATGCGCAATAGAACACACGTCATATACAACACTTAATTTCCGCATCAAATAACCAAACATAAAATGTTAAATAAATAGGATGTAGGTATTATAGTACATGTGAACTAACTGAACGACTTCAATGACTCCTTAGGGCCGAGAGAAACGGCACAGCGGTTAAAATGTAAAACAGTGCATGGAACAGGAAGTTTACTCAAGGAAGTGAAGAGACCCCCGACTAAGGGAAAGTGAAAATATTTTTTAAAACACTGCTGTGAGCTTTTTTTATGATTTGTGTCTCTGGAAACGTACATTATTCAATCTCCTTAGAACTGTTTTCTAATCAAGAGATGCTGGATTTTTCTTTTCTCAGCTTGTGAAACAATATATTGATTTGCAGTGGACACAGATGAACAGCATTAGATCCTTCGTAGGACAATTAGTTTGTGCTCTTCTGCTTGTATTTGATTCTGGTTTATTGCATTGATGGCAGCTTTCAATTTCCCTCAGTTCCCTTTGGTTTCAGAACTAAGCTGCGTAAAAAAGGATTAAGATTATGCTTTGAACGAGTCATCACTTTAAACTACAGATGGAGTTTACAGTTCAAAGGGGATTATAAATATTAAAGAGGGCATTTTGTTTTGCTTTCAAATGATTGAGTTTTGCTCCAGTGCATTGCTGAATCACACAGCATACACACATTCAAAGGATAAGGCAAACATAAATCTTCAAGGTATCTCTTGTGACGAGGTATGTATTTGAATTACCGCTGAATAATATCCAATTAAATAATTCATTGTTTCTGAGACAAACAGTCCTGTCACAGAGGCTGAGTAAAAGCACCAGAGGGGAAGTCCACAGATAATCGTTGTGCTTTGATTTGCAGAGAGCTTCATCTGATCAAACAGCCCGGGACCTTTATGCGCTTTTTTGTGAGATTTGAAGCGCAGGCTGTAGAACAAAAGCCTTATTTCCAGCGACATCATCTCCACAACAGTAAAGTTAAATATGTTTCTTTTTGTAAACATTGTAGACCATTGCACATTGGTGTAAACTTAGGATGAAAGTTTAGGTGGAAACTCAGAATGAAGGACTTTTATTTTGACTGCCATTTTCTGTAATACATCTTTTCCAAAGCACTGGTGTGATTAATAACATGAATCAATAATTCCACTTGCATAACCATAATCTTCATAGGTGGGCCTTTGTATGTGGAGCCCCAAAGCTTTGAACAAGTTGCCTCTGCATGTTGGGTAAGCCCCTACACTGCCTATCTTTAAATCCCGTCTTAAAACACATATTTTTTCCAATTGGCTCGCCTTATTGCTTTTATTGTTTGGTTGTCCTTTTGTTTTTTAAGCTGGTATTTTTTATTGTTTTGTGTTTAATGGTTTTAGTTGTTTTTGATTGAACAGCACTTTGCTCAATTGTTTTGTTCTTTTATAAATGATTTGGGAATTTGGATTGGATAACTCCATGTTAAATCACAACTTGTCTTTTTCAATTTCCATCTTTTGTATGGATTTAAAAAGCAATATATAAAGTTATTTTGTGAGTTTTAGGGGTGCTGGCAGGCAGATTTTGTTCAGCATTGGACGGAGCCAAGATAGCCGCTCCCCTTGTTTCTGGTCTTTATGCTAAGCCAAGGTAATCACCTGCTGGCCGGGGTGAGATTTTCTCAACAACTTGCAAATACTTAAATACAATCAAAAGGTCCCCTGCCATGCCTGCATGATTCGATGTTGGATCGTGGCCTCCGATGTATTTAGATTGTATTGAATCACTGAAGCCTCAGCTCGAGGTGAGTTTAGAGGTACAGGCCATCATGAAATAGAAACCTCATATCTCAAATCTGTTTGGGAGCAAATTACTGGCCGGGTCGATGACCAGTAAGCACATGAATGAATCAATATCTTCACTCTGGGGGAACAATCTTCACTTATAATGACAATGTATTGACTTTATAATAACCGCTCATGTTTCAGCACTGCTAATCATTTTGCTTCCCCTGAAAATGGATCCTTAACTCCCTCTCTCTCTGTGTCTGTGTGTGTGTGTGTTTGTATATGTGTGTGTGTTTAGTGTGTGCATGCATGCGTGCATGCATAACAGGCAGCATGTACCTGTTGTGTGTGTCACATCTGTCTGAGGCTGAATGGATAAGTAGAAGTGTGTGCCAACATGTGTCTGGTCCTGTTTATGGAATAAGTCGATCGTGAGACGACTAATTGCTCCATTCTAGCTGTCAAATATCTTACCAGCTGCTTCAATTAAATACATGTTTTTTTGCCGCTATAAAGCGAAATACTTCTGGTAATCGAGAGCCACGGTCACTGTGACTGTTCAGGTATTATGATCCTTGAACCGGCTGTTCGCTGGTCCTGAGCTGCAGGTTTGAGGTCCAGTGGCCGACATGAGCCATCCTGTTCTGACAGACTGCCCCCGATGAATAAATGATGGACTGTGTGCACAACGGTCAATGACTGAAATAGCAGCACTGCTGATATGCTGCTGCATTCATCCCTCGGCCTTGTTTCAACAGCTGGGAGGAGCCGGCTGCTCAGGCAATTTCACTTTTTACAGGTTTACAGAACGATCAATACAGCAGCGTGCACTAGTTGGAGGATTTACGATGTATGTTATCAAGTCAAAGTGTAAAGGTTATTTTTTTCACCTTTGTCTTACCATTGGTATTTCTGTGTGTGTGTGTTTTTAAGTGAAAGAAATACATCTATTCCACAGCATTGTCATGTTTTTCTCACAGAAATGCATCCGTCAGTCAGATGGTCCGTTGGTCCACCACTTTGGCTCAGGCTAAATGATCTCATCATCCAGGATGTGTGGCAATAACCACAATAAGTAATGCACTGCATTTTGTAGATGTTCCAGAAGATTTTATTATTATCCACGAAATCTAAAATGTTACACGTGTTGCCGACTTTTGTAGGAAATGAAGAGTAACTTTCTGTAAGATCTACTAACCGTTCTATGAGGATACGCGGACTAGATGGATCGCCTTGGTGTTATGTACAGGCACTCATTGTCACGGGCGGCAAGGGGCAAGAGCTCATGCGCAGAGGAACAGGACAGGACTCAATGTGAATAACAAAAACTCTCTTTACTGAGGCAAAAGGTTCCAATAAGCAAACAAGTTTAAAAAGGGGCAGGCAGAGAATCGGAGGTCAGGGCAGGCAGGCAGGGTCCTCTCGTTTGGCTCTCTCCGAAGGCGGTCACATTTTTCACTCCCTCTCCTCCCCCTGACCTTCCCTGCTTGGCTCCTATCGTCATGTCTTGTCTTGTCTTATACTTGAGAGACTCTCTCCGCATCTCTCTTCGAACTAAAAACCATGGATTTGATAAACTGGACTCTCAACGCAATTGACACCATCTTCTCGACAAGAAGCTCGGATTCGGGGAACCTGCCCGTCCTGCCGGGACTTTGGCAGCTGGTTACACGATAGACGCGTGGGAGCGTCGGCGTGTCGTGTTCCTAGCGGCCCTTTCCGTAGAGGACGTAGAAGACATCTATCTTTTCGGAACTATGATTACAGGATTTCTGCTGTTTGGATTTGGCGCTGCCCTGGCTTATCGGAAAATTAAGGAAACGGTGACAGCTGTTAAAAGCCCCCTAAGGCTGCCCGAATGCGCTGGGTAGAGTTGTTGGCACTCAGAATGTGGCATTAAACCGCCAGATTGATTACATCGTGGAGAAGCTGACGGCTCTGCAAATGAATTGGATCGATTTGAAAACCTATTGGAAAATGGGAGGAAAATGGAGGGATAGTAGTTGCGCAAATTGAATGCAGCTACTGGAAGACCAAACAATCCCAATCTTATCTGCTTTCGGCTCCCCCAACCAGAACGGGCCTTGGCCAAGGCCGTTACTGGAACAACAACTCCCCTGAAGATCGCTGTAGTGAGAATCTCTCTCATTCCTTTCCCCCTATCCACAAACACCTGTGGTTGTTGTCGCCCCAGGACCTTTCAAGGCTATCTCCATGGCAACGACCATCTTGCAGACTGAGAACTCTGTCTGTTGTGGCCTGGGGGAGGACGAAAAACCAGGCCACTCATACACAAACTTTCAACACACTGATATGCATTCACTACCCTCACCCCCATCCCACGCCTTCGCCTGCTTCGTACCCCCAGTGTGACAGGACGGATTCTGTGACTGGCGCCGTAATGGCTGCTGGATGGCTGGCTGCTTGTCTGTGCTGGTTACCTTCTGCCCTCCAATGGCTGGGCTTAGATCACCCAGTCTTTGGCTTACCCCCCCATGTTGCAAGTCATGTTTAAAATGTATGTGCTTATTTGCTCTCACCCCTCATGTTATGCTGTAATCTTTCATCCTTTCTTGCCATTTCGTTGCCTCTGTACCTGTACTCTAGCAATGACAATACATTGAATCCAATCCAATCCAACAGGCAGGTCAGGAATACACACTAATGACGCTAGAGAGCTTGGCACAAAAACCACAAGGAGAACGAGGAAGACAGAAGACAACAATCCAGCAGGAGACAAGGGAAAGACAGGCACACTAAGGGGGGAAACAGGTGTAAGGCATCAGACGCTAACGAGACGAGAGTGGCTGAGGGCAGGTGCAGGCAATAAAACAATCAAGGAGACAGAGGAGACACAGAACAGGGCATTACACTCATGGTCCCCAGAGGAAGAATCATCCAGACTTTGGTGAGCCCCTGACTTTACCTCTATGAAGTTGAACTATGTGGAGTTTTTGTGAAATATCTTTGAGCTATTAAGTATTAGATGACGTGAAATATGGTGCACACACTCATGTCCCCCGCATGATGAGTTATTAAAAACGTTGGTAATCCCTTCGCCTTTCATCTTGTGCCATTGTCAGATCAACATTTTAATATGTCCAACACCAAATATCTGCAAAACTAATGCAGTCAGCTGTACTTTGTGTTAAGTGCTAATAAGCAAGTGTCCCCATGCTAACGCGTGAAACTAAGATGGTGAACATTGTAAACATTTTATCTGCTAAACATCACAGTGTTGACATAATTTATATTTTGCATTTTCAGAATTATTTGAAGGATGCTAGAATGACAAAATAGGCTACACATAATGGCTTTGAATTTCATTTTCATTGAAAGGTCAAAAACGGTATTTGTGATTTTTGGATCTTGTTGTGCGCGTTTTAAATCGACAGTTAATGAACATAACAGAGTTAAAAGATGTTTGAAAGCTGTGACCTCATAGTGTGGTTATGGGGAGGAAGGAAAGAGCAATTACTAAACTGCATACATCCCTCACACTGTGTTCCTCATCATTATTGAGAGGATAGTTTGTGTCCTGAGGCAGGGTGGTGTTTTTTGCATAAAAATCTAATAATTTTAATTTTGAATGAGGTACATAGATAAGTAATGCTGCTTTGTTATCTAGCTTTAGGAGCTGTCCATCTGCTACTTGCACTGTTGTCTAAGCCTTGAAGGTTGGCACTATAATATAAGAGAATAATTGATGTGATTTGAAGCACAACAACTATAAGCAGGCTGAGTCTGAGAGGCTCTGAAATTTCTAGACGTAAAAACTAAATGTATGAATAGATTCCGGCGTAGGATTGAAAGTACCGGCCTAATCTCACTTGCAAATTTGGAGAACTCATTCCTTCTGAAATCAAAAATCATTTGCTCTGAGTATTTACACAGAAAGCAAACAACCTTTCGTAATTTAGAAAGTGTTATACCACTCTCCGTTTTATCTTCTAAGTGTAACCTGAGTGACCGATGGATTTGTACGTATAGGTGAAAAGCAAATACAACCCAAAGGGCAATTTTCCTTCCCACTTGTGTCTTCCTCATTGAGGTATTCCGAGAGAGGAGAGGCGCGAGAGGCTCTGTGTTAAGTGTCTTATTAGTGGGAAATGACTGCAGTGTCAGACGAACCAGGCTGTCACAGTGCAGCCGTCATTAGAATGAGCATGAGAAGCTCTTGTCGTGGATGGAATCGCATTTTAATCCCACCACATTATTACTGTGGTGAGGAAGGTCAGCACTCGGGCACATTTAAGCTGGAATAAAGCCCCTTGAGAGCTTATGATAATGTCTTCCCTCAATGGGAAATATTGGTCATATTTTAGTTTCAAGCTTTTTCTAGAATACGGCACGGCTAATGAAGAGCCTAATGTAATGCAGCTGTGCGGGCCGCCATGGTAACCATGAATAATTCAGCCTACTTGTTCTTTGGTTTCCTGGTCTCAGGAGGGTTCTGCCTATATTGTCCATTATGACAGGCCATTATCCAGCCTTCAGCCTGCTAGCTCTCAGATGGTGCGCAGAGCCCATTTGTTACCCCTCTTGCCCCTGGTAACCTTCAACCAGCTGGATAGAATGATTGAGACTATACTGTTATATAAACATGAGAGCAAGAGGTGCAAGAGGCAAGCAAACCAAGAGACCCCTCCACACCAGGGAATTCAAGGAGGCTTTTCCATTTCATTACAAGTGCATATTACATGTTCCTCCAAAGCCATCAGTTTCTCTTTGAATACAAATTGCACCAACAGGTCACTAATGTGCATTGTGCATGTCGTATCTTGAGCAGTGGTGGAATACATATTCAGATGCTTTACATAAGTAAAAGTAGCAATACTGCTCTGTGAAAAAACTCAAACAAGTGAAATACCTGTTTTTAAGTGTCAGAAGTGTCAGAACTCATTATGAAGAATGTCTTCCGTCAATGTTAACATTTTTAAGTATGATTGATTTGTTAAACGCAGCGATTGAAAGGAGAACTCTGGTTTCGCACATCAAAGTTTGTTTACAGGTTTGGCGAGTTCATGTGTCTTTTGTGGCTCCGCAAAATCTGACAGGTTTAAAGACAACATGTTTGAATATTTAAAAGAACTGAGCTTAATAGAGCTCTGCAGGATGCGCCTCATCTCTGCTTGATGCTAGCGGCTTGAGACCACATTAGCCACTACTGGCATAACAGAACTGGCAGTGGTTGAGATGTATTATGGGTAATATCGCTGGCAGGTTTGAACAAGGAAGGAGAATGCATAGAACATATTAGGACAGTTAAGTGAATAGCAAGGTTAATACTACTACTAATAATAATATGAATAATAATATTAATAATAATAATAGTAATAATAATAATAATAATAATAATAATAATAATAATAATAGTAATAATAATAATACAAGGATATACTACAAGGAAATATTTAAGTACAAGTAACTCAACATTGTGCTGAAATGCTTTACATAGTTACTCTTCTTGTGCCACTGGTTCTGAGCTGTTTTTTTCTTGTAGCAGTGTGACTGTCATTTCATTCTTGGAGAATATCAATGATCAACTCACTTCCTATGGATTAAAGTGAAGAAGGAGCCACGAATAATTTCGGTAGTCTAAAAGGAAATTAGATGGGTGATTGTATTTGGTCTGGAATGTTGTCAGTATTGGACCGGTCAGCTGAGGAGGTGTGATGCATTTGATCTAGTCATTAAGACGGGCGGGGGGCTGTGGGCCTTCGTACCTCAGCCATTTCAAATCAATGCCTGTGGCGGGCCTTAAATCAATGAGCGTGTTGCATCTCAGAGACTCATCAGTGGGCAGTCCCTAGAGAGAGGTTGGATAGCAAGGAGGAAGGAGAGGGAGATAGACATTGGGAAAGAGGAGGGAGGGAGGGGGTACACTCTTAGCTACTGACCTCCGTAATTACCCTGTGCTACTGCCTGAATCCAAATGTGACCCGATTGAGATAATTGCCTCGTGGAAACACCATTGACCTCACTCCACTCACAGCTCTCGCTGATCTCTGCCTGGACGATCCTGAAGCCGTGTCACGCTGTGGCCGAGCTGCCGCTGTGCTAAAGCCTGATATTTAGCAGAGGAGTAAATTGAGACTGATGTTTGTGTTCTTGTGATTCCAACCCAGCCATTGTCCCAAGGGCAGGGCAGTGTAATCAGGGCCGTGATAGCATCTCTTGAGGGGGAAGGAGGAGGAAGCAGGGCCTGCGGGCTGATCCAGAGGGCAGATATATTTATCTAGGTAATGAGAGCCCAAACACTGTGGCTCTGTGGGGAGGGCCGGGGACATGGCCTAGTGCGCTGAGAGACCCGCCAGTGCCATGGCGGCGCGGTCCCTGTGCTGCTCATTAAACTTCCATCAGCGTGTGGTCACCATGTTCCTGCCAGGCCTCCAAAGTGCCCGTTATTAATTCATGAAAGCACACTGCACATGTGATTGAGTCTGGCGAGCAGTGAAGCATTGAAGCATGAGAGATGGGGGAAATATTGTCTGTGTCTGAACACCCACCCCTCCAACAAGCCCCTCCCACACTTTCCCTCTGGCAGTGTGCCCTTGAAAGAAAGAAAAAACTCAGAGACACGACACAAATACACTATGTTGTGAAACATTAATAGCCACTGCTGCAATTTGCCTGTTGTGTGTGTGTGTGTCTCTGTTTTTGTGTGTGTGCGTGCATGTTTTTTGCCCATTTCCTTTAGTATTTTATAAATGTGGATGAGGTGGTTTATTTTCGAGAATTATGTTTGAATATATTATCAACAGGCGCAGTATTGTTTTGGTGACGTGACGCTTGTATACATGGTGAGCCGGCCGCTTTTATCTTCGCTCCACAGACGTGTTCTCAAAGCTTGCGTTGGGTGGGCCGCCTTTTTAAAAAGGAGACCGTGAATTGGCCTGGATATGGATTGTTGCAATTGAATTTAAAACATTAGCTCCAGGATAATAAGGGTTGCTATAGAGAAAATCTAGGAAATGCATTTGGTCGTTAGAGCATGGAGGGACGGAACTAATGGCGCACGGGGGTGGGCCGGGGGTGGAGACGGGAAAAAAGAAAACGATGAAAACCACTTTTAGGATGAATGGGTTATTTCAGGGAGAGGGCGAGAAAGACCGGGAGGGAGTGGGAGGGAAATAGAATAGGGGAGACGGCGAGAGAGAGAGGGGTGCTACATGATTTGAAATTAACCATTATTGTAGGCTGTGACATGTATTATGTCTCCTGAGGCTCCGGATCTTGAGCTCATTTTCACGGAGAAGAGGGGAATAAGAGTCCATGGTCACAGTTTGAACGTGTACAGCTGGCTCATCTTAATGCCAATTATAGCTCCTCTTCTTCCAAATCCTTAGCCCAGCTCTCCAAGGCAAATCTCACCATGCATAGCTTATTGTTGCCTCACTCGATGTCCAATTAACAGAATGTTCCTCTCACTTCCTCCCGTCCCCCTGCAGTGGAAAATAAGACACAGCAAAGCTGCGTTAAGCTGCAGCGCTCTTTATCAATATAATGATAAGATAGTAGCAGTGGGAATATTGAAATGGTATTATGTCGGAGCAAGCAGGAAAACATTCTAAAAGTATAATAATTTCCTGAGATAGAAATGATGTTACTATTACAAGTAGGAAATTATTAGCACTGTTCTTGTTCTGTTTGCATCATAATTAAATGTACAGATGAGAGACTCTATAGCAGGGGTTCGGGAACCTATGGCTCTTCCGGTGACGGCATATGGCTCCCAGACAATTTTGAGTGAAAAAAATCTCCGCCCGCCCCCCTGTAATTTTCTCTTATCGTGCCAGATGACAGCAGCAGTAATGTCAGGTCCTTTTCTTAAAGACGTCTTTGTTCTTTTATTAAACTAAACGTCTGTTGTTGATCGTCTCTACACAGCAGCATGTCACTTCTGTCTCTACGTGTCGCGTTAACACTTCTCGGCTCTCCGTCTCGCGCGCCGGAGCTCTGCGGCGCACATCGGGGCGGAGCAAAGAAAAAGTCACCTATAATATACCTTTTGTCAACACAGGCGGTATGTGAATGAAAATAGTATCGTAATCACTTTTGAATGACTTCTCATGAATCAACAGTTCATATCTGCTTTCTTTATCAGCATTGAGCCCTTCTCCGTGGTATGAGCCTCAAGTTATGCATCTACATAAGCTCATCTCATAATTGACCTTGTCCTACCTAGCCTTCGAGGAAGATGAAAATACCACTACGTAAGCTTCCCTGACATGGAGAATAGACAAAATGTCCAGAGAGAGACCAAGAAGAGTCGCTGCATTACATGAGCATGTGTTTACTGTCTTGAAATGGGAAAGGCAGTGGTCATAATGTGCTGCTGTCCAGCCCAGGAGCATCTCTGTCCCAATTCATCAGAGAGCATTTAGAAAGAGAGGCTGAAGAAGCTCTTCTTGTATTAATAGCGGCATTAGACTCCAGTGTGATATCATTAGACCAGTATGTGGTGTCATTACCAGATGGGTGGGAAATGTAGCACGACATAAATACATAGAGATTTCGGTCGAGTGTGAAACAAGCTATACTTACTACATTAATTTCATTACAGAACTAATCAGCTATTCTTAGTTGTTTATCTGTGACATTAATTACGTTTGGATGTTGTTTCATGGTTTCTGCAAGCACATCAGCACCAAGGACCTTGCCCCGTTGTTTTCCACTCCGGTTAGCCAGTTGTAGATACAAGAATACAGCACCGAAGCCAAAACAATGTGCCGCGATTAGACGCCCATATCTCTTATTTTATTGCTCGTGACCTACAAATGTGGGAACAAAATGACAGAGAAAATTCTTCAAGCAGAACAAGAGTCACGGTGTTGTGAAGTGATAACTGGGATTTCAAACGGTGGTCATGAGATTTTTTTCAATCGTAGATCAAAATGACACCAGCGGGCTAAAGGATGTTGTCCATTCACCACAAGTATTTGTTTATTTTACTGTGCAATACAATCATGAGAAACAGAAGACATTGTGAAGCAAAAGTCTTTCTGACCTTATCTTGGTAAACGGATACCAGCTACCTTTGAGTTGGTAAATCAATGCCAGCTAGTCAACTTGACAAATGTTTGATTTCTTGGTTAATCAGAATCAGAGAATGAATAAGAAAACAAAACAGGAACATTTTTCAACAAGGTGGCAACATTGGGACATGACAACAACAATCAAAGGAGGAAGGAGGGAGGAGGAGAGGGAGGGGGAGGAGGAGGGAAGAAGAGGGGGAAAGGAGAGAGGAGAGGAGGAGGTGGAGGGAGGGGGGGTGTCCTGGGTGCAGGTGAGGGTAGTGCCGGGTTGATGAGGATCGAGCCGCCGAAAAAGGTAAAAAAGCCGGGGTGTCAGGAGTGAGCCTCGGGATGGAGGACTCAGAGGAGGGGAGGGGGGGGGGACCAGCAGGGGAGGTCCAGGGTGGGAGGCTGGAGGGTGACCTTGGGTGAACACCTCACCCTGAAGTGGATAACCCCCAGAGCAGGACAGCAGGCGATAACCCTACTGCCTGGCCGGATGATCTCTGCCTGCAGCCTGCGCTTGCTGCAGCCTGGGCTTGCAGAGGTGGCAGCGGTGGATGAGGAGCAGATGATGATCTCCGTATGGGAATGTTGTCATCTTCCCTGGCAGGTTGAATTTCTTCTTGAACTCCCTCTGCTCCTGGCTGAATCACCTTTCTTGGGCCTTCTTGGAGATGGGATGGAGCCCACTTGGAGGAGGAGTTGATGGAGCTGGGGCAGGGAGAGGACGACTCCTATGGTACGGCAGAGTCCAGGGGGTCACAGGATGACGGGGGGGCAGTCCTCCCCACCTCCATCACAACCATTACTGCTGTCTTGTTCCGTTGAGCTCAGGGTTGTTGTTCAGGTCAGGTCAGCCCTGTCAGGTCACCAACACCAGGTGGTCAATCTCCGGGCCAGTCAATGAGAGTCCCCACATGTGGTGTCAATGGAACTTTGAGAGCGAACTGGGTGGGTGACTGTGCAGCTGTGAGAAGAGCAGAGGAAGAACAGAGAGCAGAGGGGCCACAACACAGGGAAGGGAGCCTGGGGGGAACAGAGCCTGGTTTCACTTCAGCCGTGTGTGCTTCTGTCGGTCCTTCCGTGGAGTCAGAGTCTCCTGGAGCACGGGCACGTGCAGCTGGGAAACTTGAGAGTCCTGCAACAGGGGGGGATGATGGAATTGAGGCAGAGCTGAAGTCCACAAACAGGATCCTCTGGGCGGTCCTTCTCGAGTCCAGATGCAGATGGATGGTGAAGGAGCCATGTTGACTGCATGTTGCCTGCACTGCTGGGCTCTGTGGCGAACAGCTGAGGGTCCAGGAGTGGAGGGGATGGGGTGTGGGGTGTGGGTTGCAGGACAAAAGGAAGGAAAGGATGACATGACCACAGGGGGGGGCGCGGCCTGTAGTGTAGTGAGTCCTGTGATCTTGGTTTTTTGGGGACGGGATGATGGTGGAGGCCTTGAAGCAGGCTGGAACGTGGCATGTCTCCAGGGAGGTGTTGAAGATGTCGGTGAACACCGGAGACAGCTGGTCCGCACAGTGCTAATGTGAGTGTAAAATGCTTGTTCCGGGATCCCAATAGCTCCAAGTCCTAAAAGTGGACCAGGAAAACGTCTTATTCTTCTTAACATGTTTCACTCTCATTAACTTGGAAATTGACACATTTACATCCTTTCCACAATTATTAACCAATGTGCAAAACTCGGAACTAAGCTAGATGGGAAAAACATCAGTGTGTTGTTGTAATGTCTACGTTATACATAATGATCAAAGTTTTGCACCATCATAAAAACAAATCATTTCCAGTTTCTTTTTCAAAAAGTCTGATTACACTTTCTTCACAAATAACCCTCGATGCAGTTCTGGCTCAAGCAAACCAGTCCCTGCTTTAGCAGCATGTGTGAAGCCAGATATCTATTCATAGCCCAAAAGAGATGCATAAAGAGTGCATGTTTTCTCCAGTGTGAGCATCGGGGTGGGGACCGAGACAAGTTGTTGTAAAATTCAGTTTCTAACATCTTTCTAGTGGAGTATTGTAGAACTGTATCTGCAGGCATCGGAACATCCTGAAATCAAACAAAAGTAAATTTCCAAGATTGAACTGCTTCCAGACATGCAACGCTCTCAGGCACATTTGTAATCTGTGATTTTGAGCTATACAAATTGAATTGTATTGAATCTATGACAGAAGTTGATATGGCTTCATAATAATGGGTCAAAGGCCCACGGGTTCCTCAGTACAGGGTCCAAGATATTTGGAAGTCAACTTGAGACCCAGAACCACAACTACTAGGGGGAAACCTCTGTGGCCCAGCTGTAGGGCATCGGTCTGGTCTTTGTCAACTAAGATTTCTCAAGTCAGTCATTTTTTAGGCTTTTTTATTTGTATTGCTGAATGACTTAATTCTAACAAACCTCTCTGGTATACACGAGAGTTAAAGTGATGTTTGTTTTTAAGCTGGGAGAGAAGCGTTGACCTCTGCCCTGTCTCTCTGCCACTGTCGCCGCTCTCTGTGGACATCATCGTCCTTCTAGGTTAACGCTTATTATGAAGTAAGAAGTATATATTATATGTCCAAGTGCTGTACAGACATATTGATGACGGCGAAGCATCCTGTTGTTTTTTTAGCCTTCAAATTGCTCCTCCAGACAGTCTGCTTAGTCACGAGGATGCAGGACTTCCTGCAGCAGAAGGACGTCTGTGTTATATGTGTCAGAAATGTGTTAGTTGTGTAGTTGTCGCAAGAGGCGCTGTGGAGGAACAAGTCCCACTGGGAGGCAGATGGCAGTGGCCACAGAAGTACGAGGCGTGTGCTGGCTCTGCACATTCACTGTAGGGCCAGATCTCAACACCTCACCCCTTCCGATTAATCAAGCCTGTCGTGGTTATTTAAGGCCCCCGATTAATCATGCGGGATAACTGAGTTGATAGATTAGGGTTAAAGGAAAGTTTTGGGGGATTTGAAAATGAAAGGGTTTATTCAGGGTTAGTCTGGCACTGCAGCCAGCAATCATCTGACGGAGAGGCAGCGATTAGGGTATCAGGACCTTTTCGTGCGGTGAGTTTATGTATCCATCACTGAGACAAATTCTCTTCAGTCATCATTAGTAACATGATCATTTGACTCTGTGAGCTGTGTCAGTGATGTATGTCCATACGTTAGGTCACCGACCACAGGGTTCACTTCGGTTACATCTCGTTCTTTGCGAAATGGGAATGATACTGCCGCTGCAGAGGTGTTAATATGGGGGAGTGTTCTTTTCAGATTAATTATGAAGAAATTCCATAAACGTTCCATAATTTTTTTATTTTTTTTATTTTTTAAATCAGAGGTGACATGAATGTTAACTCATTCTCATCGGGAAGTGAGGCCGCGAAGCTCGAGAGCACAGCTCGTCGGGCTGCTTCACTGGTACTGTAACTGCAGTACGTGAGAGGATATATGCATACAGCAACACTCAACACCTCAACACTTGCGATTGGCGGGGCCTCGGGGTATGTGTGTCTTTCTGCGGCTCAGCAGAACGTTGGCATTGAATCTGCACAAGGAGCCCTCGGAATAACATTTCAGTCCCAGACTTAGTTAACGATAGCTGGTGTTAAGAATTGAGGAATCAGAATTGCAATTTAAAAAAGTTCTTCATGCCTCCTTTTAAGCAGCTGGCCTGTCGGTGTAATCACAGTATTAGGTTGTAGTGAATAATGTCTTTATGAGCAGGCCTTCCCTCTGCACTGCAATAACAAGTCCTTGGTTTGCTAATGAGCGTCTAAAGTCTGGTGTGCTGTTAAATGGCAGGGAGAGCTGCGAGGATCTTATTCTAACACTTAAAGCCGACTTGATCTTCTGTCTTTACTCCTGCCAGCTGCTCTTTGCTCCGACAGACACGAGCACATTCCTCGGAGAGAATACTCTGGTTGAGCCATTTACCTGCCAATCAAAGCTGGAGGGGTCACCCCCCCCCCCCCCCCCCCCCCCAGCATGCTCTCACAGCCTCCGCTCGTCATGCACGGTGGGTCTCCAGATGAAGCCTGCCGCATGTGTTGATGTAGGAGCATTTGAGCGTGTCAGCCTGTAGGCCGGCACACAGCGAGCACGCCACGTCTATAAGGGGCCACAGTTAAGTTTACACTCATTTAAGGGGCTGACGTTTTCATGGCAATGCATATCTTTCCAAGCAGCAGGAATACTATTCTATATTTAAATCTTACAAGCAGCAAGATTATTTACAGCTGGGAACATAATCCAAAACTCAACTTTGCTGAATCCCAATGAAAATTGCCACCCGAGTTCACATATTTCACACCAGAGGATACTTTAAAATGTATGTGTAGTATGTATATTATGATTATGAATGTATTAACAGGCTATCAGTTAGTCAAGATGGTATTGAAACTGCTTTATATACTTGTGGGTGATTCAATATACAACAGCACTTTACGTGTTTAAGCTGATCATGTGCTTTTGAGTTAATGTTTCATCTGTAAAGTTTGTTGTAGAACCCGACTGACTGATATCATCGGCTGATATTAGCTTATCACACATTTATTGATAGCACATATGATGTTGTTTGAAGGTGCCATTTTGGTTGTGTCTAGGATGAAATATGTTGTGTGATTGTATTTCATTTATGTTTTTATAATAGCAAATCTGTTTTAATTCTGATTTGGTATATCTTGTGTTGTCTGTCGCATGCTGTTTGTCTCTAACTCAATGTTATTGCTGCCTATCTTGGCAAGGACATGTCATTTTCATGTCACTGAGAATTAAATGTACTATATATATATATATATATATATATATATAGGATTATGTGAGATTTCACAATAGCGGTCTAATCTGAGATAACGCTCCTAAACAATGTAGCACCTGATTGTTGGCTTATCCCGTGGTCACTGAGGCCTGTCGTCCAACCGGAGCTCTGCTCTTTGGGGGCTTTAGTGAAAAACTACTGCTGGGAGGAGAAAGGGGGGGGCGGGGGGCCTGCTGAGAGGGATGGAGGGCACAGTGAGGCAGGGGTGCTGAAATCTGTGCTCTCATAAGACTCTCCCTCTCCCCTTCACAGCGGAGCCTGTTGTCACCTCCCCCTCAGTCTGCCCCCCCCCTGATCCTCCCACATGACAGAGGAGCCGCCGGAGCAGCTGGGGTTAGGGATACTTGTCAGCAGGACGATAGTGTGGCCTCTGAGTCCGTCCCTTGTCTGTCCCAGAGCCGCATCAACTGACAGCCAGCATCAGCTGATTATCGCCACTGTGGCAGTAAAAGAAACCCACTTTGGCTGTGACAGGCTTATGACCTGCAAGACATGCTCATATTGAGTAACCAACACTTCATCCAGAGGCCCAGGCTGTGTTACCACAGCCTTGAGAACACACTACTGGGCAGATAGTCTGACACATTAGCAATCTGTTTAAGGTTAAAGGATCAAATCATAACCATGGTCATAAATAAAGATGTTTATGTGTTTGTATGCTGTAATGTAACTTTATTGCTTCTTTGATACACAGAGTGGAGCATTTGCACCGGGCTGAATGTGATTCTTATCACATCTACAATGTCTTTGTCTCGTTAATGATCAAACCAAAAGGTTCACTCATCATTAAACTGATGTGTTTCTATGTTTGCATAAGTTATACTGCTGACCGAAGGGAAGTGTGGAAACGACAGTATATGAGCACGGCATTCAGAAAAGTTATTTTAATCCCTTCTGCCCAGTCGTGCTTGGTGTTTGTGTATTTTGAGAATCTCTGAGAGGTTAACACCCCATGTGCTCCGAGGCTGACAGACTACTGGTGTCTGGTATCAAGCTGAATTAAAGCTATGTCAACACATTCAGTCAGCCAGGCTTACATGACACAGGCCCTCATTTGTCTCTTATCTGAGGCACAGGCATACAGTCAGCTTCGTTGAACACACACAAACACAAACACACACAAACACACACACACACACACACACACTCTGTGTCTGGGTTCCCGTGTTTATTCCCTAAATATTTGAGTTTGGAAATCTTTCTTATGTCTGCCACGAGAACATATTTGCCTTGTTTACAATGCACGGAGATTGGAAAGCAGTGAGAGATATCATTCATTGATGGAATCAAATTAAAAGACACACTTATAACAGCGTCAGCATTATGTATTATATTAAACAAACTGTATATTATTATGTTTGCTGGCTGGAGTTTGGTTCTGGATCGACAGGCATTGTAATTTCCTTTCCTGACTCGGCGTGCTATTGGCCCCCCGGCCTCTGGCCCCCGTGCTGCAGAGTAGCGGTAACAGACGAGCTCTGCTCATGCCGTTATGTAGAGGAACCCGGTCCGAGGGGAGTCTGCCGCCTGCCCGTGAATGAGGCGACGTCGATGTCGTCCTCAGACTCCTGCTGCTCTGTTGATTGCCTGTGTGTGCGGCTTGTTAGGCTGCTGAAAGCATTGTGTTTAGCCCCAGAGACGGTGGCTTGAAGGTGACATCTGTCTGGGAGGCGGAGGGTAGAGGAGAGGGGAGAAGGGACTGCTGCGCCATGCTGCTATAAATACGCAGCGGCCGTGACAGCTCACAGAGGAAGCAGCTGAGGAGAGGAGCTTTGCTATGCTGCATAGCTCCCAGTGACCCTGTCACTTCCACAAAGGTCTTAATTATTCTGCATTGGCAGCTCCCCTCTGCTCACTGCTGAAGCCGTGACACGCACGGCCCCGTCAGAGGAAAGGGCCCCACTGTTCTGCACCCACAGAACATGTAAACAGCAGTGTGGGTCAGTGTGCGAGCACAGTGCTGCCTACACAAATCTGTCATTTAGCTTTGAAATTGGCATGCCCTTGTGTACTCCAGCACAACTTTTTTGCAGCCTGACGCCATTTATCCTGCCATTACGTTGTACTTAGTCCTGAGATTGCGTGCTGCTTGCACACATCATTTGTCATGTTTAGGCTCTCAATTACTTCAGTGGCTTTTTTCTCTCTGATATTGCAATTTCATATTCTTTGATCCCTTTCTATATGCATCCATTACTTATGGTTACGCCGGTCGTATTTACTCTAACAAGCTCTTTCTTCTTGCTGTGTTTGTCTTCACATGTGACTGCAGAAATGATTCAGTTAGACGTGCAGTTTCTAATCTCGTCCATAAAACAAGTCATATTTGAGCATAGTGTGAGTGACCTCTGTCACCCTGCCACTGACGTGAGTCGCTCTAACGGCTGTCACTGGAATGGCGGTACATCTTTATCAGCTTTGCAGGCTTAATGGCAACTTATAAATGGGGCTAGTGTTTCCACACTCATGTTTCAGCGTCGGCAAGGTCACAAAGATATTGTTACGCATGCAACAAAAACCGAGACACTGATACAGTATGCACCGTTCAAGTTGGTGTATTTTTTACAATTTTGTCAAGTAGTCTAGGCTTCTGATAATTAGACAGTTCACATCTTTTCTCTTTTTCTCTGCATTTCTTTCCACTTTACTGGAGAGATAAGTGCCACTACGTACTGCTTATGAAATAATTCCTTGTGTTGTTCCTGCAGTGCCATAACCAGCTCTCTGCCCCGACAATGGCTGCTATTGTCAAGTAGCCTTTATCTGGGCTTGTGTGTGTTACTAACTGGCACCAGTGGATAGATTACCTAATACAGTCCAAGCACGTTATTAGACCCCAGGGCGCTGGCTAAGTCACTCTGAGTTCTGTTTCTGGCCTTTTAATTATTCATCAAGGTATTGCCTGGGATGTAACCTCAATTACTGTGGGCTGTGGGGCCAGGTCACGTGTTGTTAACACTGCGCTGTGATCAGAGCCACCACAGGGAAGGCTGCCAACGGGAAGGAGTGCTCTGTGGCTTGGCACTCCACCCACCGCCCCTGATTGGCTCACATTTAGCAGGATGCCGGCTGCACTGAGGGCAGAGGGGGGAGGGGCAGTCCTCCGATTCCCCGTAGCCACAATGGGGACAGGAGGATGGTGTAAATACTGTAAATCAAAGCTTGATTGGTGTGATCAGCGTGGTGTGAGCAGCCGCGTGAGGCTGGAAGAGGGAGGGGGGGAGGAGAGGAACAGCTGAAGGTTTTAATGAGCCAAGAGGAGGGTGAGATGTGAGCTCTCTCCCTTGGGCCCACCTGTAGTGGGCAGACAGGCTGTGCACCTGCAGTCCTGGGGCCCACAGCACAAAGAGCAGCGGGGGTGGGGAGGGTCTGGAAACCCAGAAACACTTGACAGAAGGACACGGGGATGAGCGGCTCGTCTGATTTGAGTGGCTGGAAGGTGCCACAGACATTGTCCATCACTCGCTCGTGTTTTGAGTGTTGTCATGTTGAAATTACATTCTAATCTCATCTGACTTCTATGTGTTTAAAAGGGAAACAGACAAATGTACTCCACTGAGTGCTTTTGCCTCTTACTTTGCACCTTAATAAGGCATCTGCGTTTCCGTTTGTAACGTCCATAAAGTCGAGCAGCCTGAGTTGAATTTCGGTACTTCCATCAGATCTGGGCAGAGTGATCAGACATCCCATTTTTCCTCTGATTTGTCGCGATCATGTGTGTCAGTCCCCTGTGCTTGCGTCGCTCTGACAACCATGCCATGCATATTCAGGTAGAGATAATGAGAGCTGCTGTCATGGCGATCTATGACTAACAGCACTTTCATGCTGTGTTAAATCAGGGCTGCTGCCTCGTTAGTCTGCTCCCTCAGGCCACACCTACTTTTACCATCTGATGGTGAGGCCTCCAAATCCCACAAACCAGTATATAATAAGATAGTTATCATAAGGTGATAAATGTACAGATATTTTTACTGAGTGTTATACACACTGACACACACACACACATACACACTTACAATAGCACAAATAATCCCCCGTCCTCTGATGTTGCTCTGCAGTGATCCAGCATGACAGCTGCTAATTCTGCTGCTGTGAACCCTGTGCACTGGTTGGAAATACAGTCCACTAAACATGACTGGAGGGGTCCATCACTTCATTAGTCAATCATCAGAAAATGTATCTACAACCATTTTAATGATGATTTAATGATCCAAACATTTGACTTTAGGATTTGTGTTTCTCACTATATCACAACATTTTATAGACCAGCCGATTGATCTAGAAACTGATCAATCAATCTATTCAATGTCAGTTAATCAAGTATGACGAGCAGTGATTAAAAGCTGCATTTTTTTTCTTCTCTGGCGCAGTGGGATTTTTCACTTGGCATTAGGAGCACTAAAATATGATCAGACAGATTATCTGTTTCATACTGAAGGTGACAGTTTGAGAAAATGTGACAAAACAAGTTATTTTTATTAAAGTTACCAACCGTAGCTTTTACTGACTAGCTCTAGATTTAATGATCAGCGATGGAATAATGGATACAATTGGAATAAATAAATTGCGGTGATTGAGTTCGAGGCAGCAAGAGGGTTCAGTGAAACACGTGGACCGTGTTTAAAGTTCGGCAGGCAAATTTCGTATAATTTTTTATTAGAGTTTTCCAACATGATTGTATCATATTTAGTAGAAGTAGATGCACGTTGTGTTACAGAGTAACTCTAATAACTATAGTGCCTCCATGGAAATGCACATATTAATTTACTACCCTGAAGTTTTTCATTTAGTATCTGGAGGTTTAATTATGTCTTCTCTCTAAAGGTCTTGTTTAGATAATGGAGTAGGTGCTAATTAACCAGCTTGCTCTCCCACTTGTAGCCGAGGTCACGATATTGCTTTGTTCATGTTGATCCAGCAGCGAAGCCACGGCGCTCTGCTTTCCATTACGCTGAAAACCAGAGAGCGCTGAAGTAAACCTACCAAATGAATTCTGGGTTAAGAAATGCAAACGCCGGTACACGTATGTTCTTGTGTACTGTATGCGCATGCAGGATATTCATGTGCATGTGGAGCTTTTTCGCTTGTTCAGTTGGTAAAAGATGAGTCTCTAAAATAAACGAGGCATCGGCGGTTCCTCTTGTGTTTCTGTAATCTATGTGTCTCTGAAACCGAATCTGTCCTGTACTCCATTGTATACCAGAGTTAATGTGTATAACAGCATCAGTAGGAAGTTTGAGAAAAGATTTATTTTAATATGCTGCCACATCTGTTTTGGGCTGACAGAGTTTGGGCTAAAATGAAGTGTCCCACATATCTTTCCAGAACCCACAATGAGCTAACGGCCCCATGCATGAAACCACGATTGAGCAATGCTATATATCAGAGAAGCTTCAACTCTTATCTCGATTAGTCCAAAACATCAGAATGACTAGTCACAGCTTCCCTCGTGGACAGTGGGACACACCCAGGGACATTTTTCCGAGCTGTGTGAATGTGTGTAAGTGTGTGTGTGACAGCGTACGGATGACCAGGTTCACTCCCATGCAGGGATCAGTGGCAGCACAGCGCTGACAGGTTGACCCGTACCAAAGCCCTCCGTCATTACAGGGATCAAACTGTTCAAGGCCACAGACTCTCACTTTTACTCCTCCCACTGAAAAAATGCTGCTCCTGCCCTCCTCAATCACACGAGACAGTTACATGACCATACAGTTCGGGGACCATATCGGCGTGTAATTGGGGCCTCCCGACATTACTGTAAATAGTCCTTGTCTTTAGTAAATTGTGTGTGCATAAGTGTACAGAATGCCTGCTTTAGTAGATCTCAGCCTGACTGCCATTCATGTGGAAAACACTCTGTGAGGCTTCAAAGTTGCCCAGCATTCGTAATTTTACCCTCTAAAAATTATGCAGATGCTTGTTTTTTGAATACATTACTGTATTACTCTGCAACTACAGGTTTTTTTGCACATAGATTATTAAATCTTTTCTACTTTTAGACTTCCAAGAATTTAATTTTCTTTACTTTTTCGCTGCATCAGCTTTCTATGCAGGAAAAATAAAGACAGACGCTATAAGTCCTCTAAATGTCTCTCAAAACAGTTGATTTCAGTTCCCTGCCCTGTCATATAAATTACTTTTAAATATAACAGATTTGTTTTGTAAAATATGTTTAGATGGAAACATAATTGCTGGCTGGTAGTCAATGTTTTTTTTCCCAGTAAAGGAGGTTCACCGTTTCTTGTCCCGCACAGAAGTCAGAATGACCCCCATCTCATCAGATATTGTCCCAGAGTCCCCCATCTGATAGGATCTTGGCATTTATATTTTTTATAATAGGACATGCCAAAATACTCATACTGTTGGTATGGTTAGAAATATAATGAAAATTCATGATTCCCCTTTTTGCTCCCTAATGACATTTTAAAAACCACTGAGTTAGACCACTAACAATGTTTGTTTAAGGACAGTGAAAGATTGTGGTTTTAGTTAAATAATGTAAAATGTGACATTTGAAGTCGCTCGTGTCAACATTGTATTTTTTCTTCATTATTGAACCACAGACCACAAGCTTTTCTTACCTTCACCCAGTGCTGTGAGTGCCTAAACATAAACGAGACTCGGAGGCTGCAGACTCTGTGGAGCTGAACTTAGGCACAGAGGTACTTTGGCTTGAGGCTAACAGCTGCATGCTAACATGCGCACAAGACCAACATTCAGTTGTTTCAGTTTGAGTGATAAACACAAACATTGGAGAGTCATGGTGGAGCTAGATGAAGTCAATCAGATAAGTAGGTCGGATTCATCCTCTGGGGAACCTGCATGTGTGTCGTCCAGTCGGTGTTGAGCTGTTTCTGTGTGAACTGAAGTGATGGGCGGGTTGACATTGCCATCCCAAGAGCCACGCCACTAGCAGGTTAGGAATGTTAGCATGCTGTAGAGTTGTGAGGCGCAGATATTTTAGGAATTAAATTAAATGGGAAATCATCAGCAAATGTTTTGACAAATTTGTGACTTTGCAGAAACGTTAAACTAGTATTTCCCACTTTTAAACAAAATGACCAAACATCGCGATCAAATTAATATTAGGCCTTATCTAGAAATTGTATAGAAGAGCAGATTTGTACGTAAATACAGTTGTCGGCCATTTCTACTTTTGTACATTCAGTCAGAGATTTGCGGTACATCACAACGGCATGTTGTTCATGTGTACTTGAAAACATATTCTGATGTTAAATACCTAATAAATGAGAACAAATAAATGCATTTCTGGAGAGTTGACGGGTGCTGTTTTTTTTTTTTCAACAAACAAACTTTTCATATCAGATTCAATGTTCAGACGATACGAACATTCAGGCTCCCTCGTGTGGCTCAAAAGTGTCCTGCAGTCTGAAAGGAAAGACATGATTACCTTGTTAAAAACTATAATTGGGGCGACGTTACACTTCTCTCAAACTAAATCTGTGTCGTTAATTAGTCGTACATACACATCACAGTTTCACGAGCATGTTAAGTGTAGCTAGAAAAATTCAAAAACTCCCCTGAGTGGTATTTATATATATATATATAACAGGTGCCACGGCAGAGTAAGTTCCGTGTGTACGCATGTGTTTGTCTGTTTGTGTTTTCTAAGAGCCCAGGGAAAAATAAGGTGTCTGTTGCGAGAAAGCCTGTTTTCTCTCCTCTCTCCTTCTCTGATTACTGCTGTTTTGGCAGCTGACGCCTAGTAATGGAGACCTGGCTGTCAGGAAAATGTGTAGCTGTCTGTCGTAGTGCAGCTCTTCATTCCAATCAGCAGCTGTCAACCCAGCCGAGGCCGTTATTAATGACGGCCACTAACTGCCTCACAAATTCTCTGCACTATTTGAGAGCCAGCGTGAAATCAGGTTACGCTCTCCCGGTGTGCTGCTGCGGGTAAACGGAGAGGTCTCCAATATCAAACAACACCACAGACTAGTTCTGAGCCTCCTACTCCGGAGCTCGTGGAACACATGAAGCAATAGTTGGGGATTGTCGAATGAAACCATAATAAAAACCAACAACTCAAAGTGTCGTCCTTGAGAATAGCTCAGTTGTTGGAACATTTCGCTCTTAAAGTTCTTGCTATAACGCCGACGGGAGCGTCGTCATCTCAGGGTGTGCATGCCTGAGGTAGTCTCGCTGCTTGATTAACTGAGATAACGCCATCATAAAACCCATCTTATCCCTTTTTGTGTGGTAGAGGTTGCACTAATAGAATTATGTTTGAGGCCATAAATGCGACCGGAGCAGAACAAGCTTGTGTTGGTCAGCTGTCCAACGCGGGCCGCGGGCATTCACAACGGCCCACTGGGGAACAGCTGCCATATAAATCACTCACCTTTAAAATGCTGCGATGAGCTCCCCGCCCTCATCGTCACTCCGCGGGTGAACAGAGGAGCGATTCAGGGCAGGGAGCGGCCGACACCGAGCACGTGACCCCGCCTCCGTGTGCCTGGCGGGCGAGGCGGCAGAGAACGCCGTCTTTCGTCAGGTTCCCGGCGGCTCGAGCTCGCCGCAACCGTGACTCCTTTTTGTGCCCGAGGAAAAACGGCGCGGTGCGGCAACACCCAGAAATAAACAAAGAATGTTACCACAAGCGTCTCTGCGTGGTTGCGTCGACTCACGTGGTTTCCCCTCCTATCTTTCATCTGCCAGATTACTTATCCACCCTTTTAGGTTGATGAGTTCCACCACAAAGAAGATTGACGCTCTCGGCTATTATGGGGCCTTGTAAAAGAGAAGAGAGGATTCTTGTCCTGTGACAGGTAGCAATTAAGTCTTAAAGAGGTGTACGGTCTTGGTTTATCCTTGTCAGAGAGGTCATATCAAAGAACAGCATGTCTGCTACTGGGGAGTTGCTATAAAAGGGTGAAGTAGATGGAGTAGAGATTGTTGTGGATTTTTCTTTTATCTGACCTTTGGTTCACAGGTAGTCCTTATCTCTGATATCTTGATCCTCAAAGGTACGGCTGTTTCCTATACCCTCATTCACTGGACAATCTCTCCCATCATCGCCCATCCACAGCCTGCAAAGGAATGCTCACACCTGTAGCACTTCACCCCGACGTGAAGCCTGCTGTGGGAATCCGGCCGGGCAAACCTTATTCTGCTAGCACATGCTGATCCCTCCTCAGATAACGAGCGGTTGTTTTGGCAACAGCCAGATGATGTAAGAAATGAGAGAGCAAAAGAAGGAATGATAGTTATAATGATAATGACGATAATAATAGTCACTGTTATATGAGGTGCTGGCGCCCTTGACTCCTGCGGCTGTTTGTGCTTCATTCAGACCTGTTCTCGAGCAGCATTCCTCCGCGTGTGAAGTCGTTAGTTAGTCGCAGTGAAGGGCAGAGAAAGGGATACGTGACCCACCATTGCCCTGTAGGACCGTCAGGAAATCGCTGACAATTACGGTATACTGTAGATACTATTTCTCTAGAAGGAGGAGCGAACAGTTCTTAAAGTATTCTGAGGTATTTGACCCGCAGTGTCGGGTTTGTGATTTAAGTGCCATGCGTCATGCTGATGCTCCTCTGTGGCTTCATCTCCCCTCGGCTGGAGAGTGACAGGACAAGAAAAGGCTGGCAGAATGTCTTCAAACTGGAAGTATTCAGATTATTAACCCCTCTCACGTTTGCTCAAGACATGCAGGGCATAGCAGTCGAGCTAGAGATTACAGGAGCCTGAAGGCACGCTCTAGGTCTAGATTTAGTTCAGCTGAATCGTTGTCATGGAGCGTTGATCAGTTTGACTCATTATTTATACGTGCCAAATACAAGCGTGAGAAGTTTGCTGGTTGCCTCCTCCTCCTGGTTGGTGGTGCGGTCCCAGTCGGACCTGTAACACGATCCTGGGATGAAAGGAGGGAGTGATGTGACAGAAGGTCACAGAGTCGAAGGTAGCGCTTCACACTTTGCTACTTGTACACAGCCAAACAAGTTCATGAATGTGTTCTTTGAGCGTTGGATGTTGCTACGTTGATGAGAAAGAGCCAGTCTACACGAACATACATGAACATCAGTGTCTCGACCAAAGTTCACGGCAGTCCATCCAATACTTGTGGAGATACTTCACTCCAAACCGACTCTAAATGTAACAGGATTTTGATTTATTTCAGGAACGGGTAGAATTAAACACTTTGTTTTCTTATTATAGCTGAAATAATCTTTCGTATTGTTCCATTAAAATACACGGTAATTAGAAGTGCTTGCGTAATGCAGATGTTCTTCTTTGTTAATTAACTCTGCGAATCCTCCGTAGAGCAAATATGATGCTAGGATCTGCTAAATCCATCAGGCTTTGCAAATGTAACACCAGCCTGTCAGGGGAGATGGTAAATCTCACTTTTGTACATGTCAAATATAACATGATGAACAGCCATAAAACCGCATGGCATTAAAAGTTCACTTTTCCCACAGAGCAGGGCACGTCTGCAGAACCACAACACCATAACTCATGCGAGCTCTCTAAACTAATCACTTCCCGGGTTTCCTCACACCGAGGCGAGATTCTTTCATCTCTGAGCAGATGAAAAATCTGGGGTTGTGAAATTTACACTGAGCTTGTTCTTGAATTCTCGGTGGACTAAAAAAGCAACAAAAAAACTATTTCATAAGGGAGCTGTTAAGTTCCGAGTCACCTCTCTTCTTTGCACTTTTATGGATCTAGTTTCAGATCCATGAAATAAGAGTCCTCTGTCTGGGTGAGACCTAGACATGGGTGTCTGTTGATGTAGAGGTTGAACATCTGTGTGTCTGGGAAGTTGTTTCAGCCCAGGTCTCCGGAGGAAAAGCAGCATTAACGGGTGCTGTCTCACAAAAGGCAGATCTGAGTTACTACTTCAATCATAGGTGGATTTCACTCTACCATTTAAATTCCTGTTTTTTTGAGTAACTCACAGATTGCACCGAGGCCTCCCACTCAGGTTCTTTCCACGGAGGACATTATTTATTGAAATGGATGTTTCTGACCTTACTTGAAACACTTTGGGATGAGCGTCAGTGATTTAAAAAAAAGTGTGAGCAGCATGTGGGTCATCGACGTATTCATCAAGACACCGAATTGGTCACACTCTGAACATGATGCGAGCTGTGGAGAATCACGTGTAGGTTACATCCATAGTATCAGAAGACCAAAACTAAATCTACAATTTCATGTTAACTTGGCGAACTCTATCTGCTGATCACGACCGTGATGTGATTGAAAGCTCCGGAGCAGCTGTTGGATAGATCTTCATGTCTTGTCAAAGTTACGATGTGCTTCTCAGAGGGAAATTCGGAAAAGTAATGAAATTATGCAGTAGATTTGGCATGAAGCATAAAAAAACCAAAGCAAAAATGAAGGCGTGAAATTCTAGTCGCAGCCAAGAACAATTAAAAAGAGGCAAATAAAAGCAGATTAAAATACAGAATAAAGCAAAGCCATGGGGTTTAAATATTTTAAAAGGTGATAAAAACTGCCAGAAGGAGTTATCAGAAGACAGTTTTAACATTGTTCTTTCACCTTTAATTTTTAAAGCTGCAGCTGGATCTCTGCATGCCTATGTTTAGGCCCATAAGGTTAAACAAAAAGATGTGAGGGTATAATTAATTATAAACACTTATCTAGTGAATATGTCATCTATAAATTGCCTCAATGCCTTAGCCCCTTAAGTGTCTATCCTTTTTTTTTTTTTTTACAATTAGCAGTTATTTTAATCAATTTGTTAACTGCAATCATAAAAAAACATGTGTATCACAAAAGTCTCTATACACACAAGACAGTGTGAAACTCCCAATGACGACGTGTGCTCAACTTTCCCTTCAAGTCCCTCGTGGCCTATGTCGCATAAATTGGCTAATGGATTTCTGCCAGATCATAAACTCGGTTGTAAAATTAACAGGAATCTGAGAAGAGGATAATATGGCTGCTAATATGTCTCCTAATCCTCGTTAAAAGTGTGGTTGTGATTAACCTCATTGTCGTCGTTTCATGGATTATATCACATTTTAAGATGAGTTCCTAAAATGCACTCTTGTGTTAGTTTTTAAGAGCCACGGACACATTCATCACGGAAGGAGCACTCGCTGTGTGTACAGCCTGTTAGGATTTCATGGCAGTGTCCATGATGGAGTGGCACGCTGGAACGGGCTTTGTAAAAAGGCCCTCAATCCGCAGCCTGTTTCCCTGACGGAGCGTTTTGAGGTGACAGGGCTATAAAATGTGGGCACGGAAATGGATCGTGTGAAACGCGCTGAGGCCGACAAAGTGATCCTGAATATCTGTCCATTTCGTATACTGCGAGAGAAAACTCAAAACAAGAAAAAGGAAACTGTGGAAATTAACAATTTTTTGGCGAAGCTATTAGTGGGCTTTTTGGCTGGCAATGCTAAAGATGGATAGCTTATCTGACTTTAATAGCTGGCACAGCAGCATTAGTGCTGAGCTGGAGCGAGGAGAGGAACAATACGGCACATTAGAGGAGCAGCCAGCACACGCCAGAAACTGCTCCAGACTTCTAATTAGCATTCATTAACAGTAGGGGAAAAAGCGATTATGGTCTTTAAGTAGTGCATTAGCTAATGTTGCTTTTTCTCTTGTCAGCAGATTTAGATAGCGAGGAGTGTGCTACCACATCAGAGCCCCGGTTTTGTGCTGACTGGGAGGTTTTGGTTGATGTTTTGTGATGACCTTAAAATACACTGCTGCTGTTTGTTTACACTAGTTATTACTGCTAACAAGGCCAGAGGCTCAGTCAAACATGACGGACGGCCTTCTACCATCACAGATGCTGCAGCGGCTCCTCTGAATGTGTGACATCTATCACAGCTTCTATGTTGCTTCTTTGCAGACTTGCCAGAGAGATTTACTTCTGTCTTTGGGATCTATTAGCCTGATTTTAGATCTCCGAGTCGCTCCCCCAAATCTCAGATTCAGACGATCAAAAATTAAGTGAAATAGTAAATAAGTTTAATTATTTGGCATGTGACCCACAATTTACAATATGTTTCAAATAATTTGTATTTTTGCCGTCATGGATATCATACCTCAGGTTAACTCTGTCTCAAACTTAAATTACATTTAGGTTGTTAAAGCTACTATAAAATCTGTATTCATTATTTGTTTTGTTTAAAAAATATATATTTTTATTATGTTGAGTTGGAGTTCTGAGCAGGTTAAGCAAACACTGAGTATGCCTTCATTTAATTGCAATATGTGTCCAGATTTATAGATATCCATACCTACAATGTTTTGAAATGAGAAATATATCAACGCACCAGAATGCTGATCAATAACAGAATATGTCTACTTCTCTATTCTTGTCACTTAGTGTCAGATTCAGAAGCTCAATATGTACATTATATGTATAATCTCATCTTTTTTTATAACTGCAAATAAGTCAAAACTGAAACATTATTCAGCTGCTCCCTGTAATTAAATCTTTATTCAAGTACGCGTTATGCCGCTGCATGTTTTATGTGGATAAATCACAGTTGTTGGCCTTTCGAGCTGACTCCACTTTAATGTGCATTCATCCACATGATGAATGGAAGGTTTAATTTAGCAGTTAAGCAATTTGATCTGGAAAATATCATAATTAGGCTGTTTGTATTGGCAGCAGCTTGACCTTGAACAAACTGAATAAAAAGGAAACCTCTCCTTCAAGAGCGAAACCATCTGAAGTGTTGAGCCGTTCATGTATGACTGTCAGCAAGTCCAAGCTCGACTGCACAGAGCGCCGGAGGCCGGCGGAGTCTGACATCTCACAACTACATCCACATGAAAGACACGCCATGAAAGAAATGTCACTCTCGTCAAACACCGAAGCCACTGAGGCAAAAAGTAAGCAGGAGTTTGCTTTCTTCCGTTTTCTTATTATCTTTATTATTATTACTGCACCGGGCGGTCAGGGTTCACTGACAGAGCAAACTTCACCATGTATCCTGTCACACACACACACACACGCACTAACACACATAACTCTCCGTCTCTCTCTCACACACACACACACACACACACCTCTCTGTCTCCCTCACACACACCAGCCCTGCTCTGTGTGCTCAGCTAATATTGACTCTCCTGACTAACACTGCCTCTATTGAGTCAAACACAGGACTGTTTGACTAGAATTAGAACATCATTGAGATAACAGCCGCGGACCTGTCCAGGCCGGAGCCGCGGTGCTAGTGTGAAGCAGAGCGGGGAAACCGCAGCTCGTGGTTGTGGTGAGTGAGCCCGAGGTGCAGAGGTGGGGCTCCCGATCTGGTCCCTACACAAATGTGTTCTCGCTCTGCGACTTTTATCGGCGACGCACAATAACAGCCACTTGTGAAACGTCTTCTTGTGAAATCACACACACCCAGCGCTCTCGCTCGGTGTGGGAAAAGCAGTGTTTATGTGCGTGTGGTTGTGCCATCATTAAGCTCACTGAGTCCTCGAGGTTGTAAAACGGGCTCGTCACTGGGCCCCATTGTGTCGTTTGTGCCACCGCGACGAAAACAATGTGCTGTCAAACGTGTCGGCAGCCGGAATGAACGCTCTGCATAGGGTGCCAAAGCACGTTTTTTTAATCTTAAAGCAGGTATTAAATTCTTATCTTCAGTTACACATTACTGCCATAATGTTAACAGCTCTGCAGCCATAAAACACACACACAAAGGACACATAAGTAAACCTACGAGACTACTCCCCACTCACAGGCCGACTCTCTTTATCACTCTCACTTACACGTTTCCAAAACTCAGGCTGTGTTTGAAGTCACTAGCCTACTTGTTTACTATGTAGTACATTATATTTACCCTCCGACATTTTCCTTGTGTGTAATTTATGAAGTGCCAGACAAATGGCAACCTCCATATTATTATTTTTTTTCTGCAAACATTATTATCACAATAAAATATGTTGTCTTTTTATTGATGTCAAAAATCCGTGTCGACGCAAAGTTTTTTAAACAAGGGAGTTATTTTGGATACTTTCTACATTATGTCTACTGTTACATTGATTATTTAAGCCCCGCCCCCCACAGTTACCGTTACAGTACCCCTGTCCAGCTATTGGTTCTCGCACAGCACTTATACAGTTTACAAAGATAATGGTGGCAAATTCACAACTGAAAATAATGATCTTAATGTTGCTCCTTGATTTCCCACTGAGGGAGACGGCTCTAGCCGGTGACGACGCACTTAGCATCTTATATCTGCCGTGGCAGATTTAATCAGCTGTGGGTAGCAGGTAGATTGAGCTAACGTTAAACTAATGCATTGTCAATGAGTGGGCTGACCTTTTAATAAAATCACAGCTCACTTGTTTTAAAGTAACATTATGAAACAATTGTACCTTAAAATAACAGCTTGAAAAAAATGGTGCCGCTACAATGACTTTTAACCCTCCTGTTGCCTTCGGGTCATTTTGACCCGATTCAATGTTTAATGTCGGTGTTCTTTCGGTAGTCAACAAACAAACATAAAGTACCTCACACTTAAACTTGGAAAACAATATTAATTCTAATAATTTTCTGGAGATTTTAATAGCTGGGGTCATATTGACCCCAAGGGTAAAATATGTCAGTAAATATAAAGGTAACAGGAGGGTGAAACATTGAATCGGGTCAAATTGACCAGAAGGCGGCAGGAGGGTTAATATGGCGATTTGCGGCTCCGCCATTGCCATCGGGGGTCTGTGGGGAAATAACTCCGCTATGTAGGATTCTGGAGCCGCCCGATCCGAGGCGCATGTACTTCGACCTGCTTTCTGGCAGTGATTACGCAATGTCATATAGTGCCAGTCCACGCTCGCAGCTACAGTCAGTGCGTTTACATGATGGTATAATTCGAATCTTGCTTTAGTCGGACTATGCTATCTTTTGGGGGATCTGCTGTTATCCCAATATACATGGCAGTGAGTAATTCGAATCATTGGCCGAAAGCATGTCATATCCGATACGATAGGCGGCGCTGTTTTCATTACAACTCGTGGTGATACAGCCATTTCCGCTTGACCTCTTCACCACCACCAACAACAACATTTCGAGAAAGATGGCGAACAGAGAGCAAGGCGAAGCTACATCCCTCTACTATTCTTCCATGGTGTTAATAGGAGTACAGCGAATGCAAATGGCGCTATTGGCTGAGTTGATAACGGAGAGAAGACGCCGTCGCCGAAGGTACACGGAGAATTTAATTTATCGTCTCTTTCGACTTCCGGGTCACGACATGGGAGGGAGGAGGGCGGCGGGATCTCGAGCATGCGCAAAGACGCAAAGTCCAGTTCCTAATCGAATTCACCGTTACATGCCGCGAGAGTCGAATTATCAACTGGATCGGACCGAGCTATCCAGGGGTGTTCATCGGATCGAAGTCGGAAGTCGGACCGCACATAGTCCGACAAAGGTGTTTACATGAAACGGATAATTCGATTTCAGTCCGACCAAGCCAATAATTCGATTGCATGTAAACGCACTGAGTATAAGGGTAGCTTTTTTATGTAGCTTTTTGGTGTTGTCAACAATATTGTATTCGATCACACGTACTCCACATTCAAACATTTAGAAAACAACGTATATAGGCTGAAATCGCGATCGGTATTTCATCTAAGCTAAATGTTGTCATTCTTTTGGTTATGTTGTAACAATTCGCCCTTAGCAACTCAATCAAGGGGAAAAGGTACAATAC